>NW_010972630.1:200758-304034 GCF_000737465.1 Haliaeetus leucocephalus
GCGCGCTCGCGAGGATCGGCCGCAGCAGCGGGCGGGGGCGCCTTCCCCTCCTCCATCGCGCATGCGCCGGGCCCGGTCGTCGTGGCAACGGGACGCGGTGCCGGGCGGTCGTGAGGGCCGCCTCCGCCGCTGCCGCCGTCGTCGTCGCCCGTCATGTCGGAGATCTTGTGCGAGTGGCTGAACGAGGAGGTGAAGCTCTCCCGGAGCGTGGGTGAGTGGGGGGGGCCCGCTGCGTTGTGAAGGGGCGGGGGCTCGGGGGGGCAGCAGGCTTGCCCGTCAGCGCGGGGGGCTGCCGCCGGGTCAGGCCGTGGTGCCGCCGGGGGATCCAAGGGGTCCCCCGGGGCCAACTCCCGCTGACCTACCGACGAACCCTCCCGCTTGCTCGCGCCTGGATACCTCCTCAGGTACGTTTTTAATCCTCATGTGCAAGACAGTGATTTTCGAGGCGAAGTTAGTTTTCCTCAAGGCGCAAGTGCTCTCAGGAGATACGAAGAGATCAAGCTTCATCTGCTAATAAGGACTCCCAGAGGATGAAAATTTTTAATATGTTTACAAAGCAGTCCTTTGTTTTGAATGTCAGGTGTTGTGCTGGCTTTGGAGAAGCATTTGTTCTGCAAGGAGAGAGCAACTTCCTGTGGAAGAGAAGCACATTAGATCTAGCTTTGTTGTTATTTGCATTTTTTATGGAAAATTTAGTAGTTATCATTTATAGGTATTGCCGTGATCTTAATGACAATTATGACAACGTTTACTTTTTAACACTGAAAATGAGAATTAAATGGCTACCTAAAACTTATGTTGCAAAATAACTGCACTGAAAGCAGATTTATTTGTGACTTGAAGACTAGTTACTGCTAGATCAATCTCCTAAAATTCCTTTGGATTATTTAGTAAAGTTTGGACTTAATTTTGTTATAAAAACAATAACATTAAGATTAATATATTAATTCTTTTACTTATCTTAATTTTTTTAAAAAACAAACAACCCAAACCTGAACTTAGTTCCAGGATCATTTGCAGAAGAATTTTCTACTGGCTACCTCCTAGGAGAACTTCTACACAAATATGGTCTTCAGGATGACTTTAATCAATTTTCACAGAGCAGGTTAGTATATATGGATAACATGTCTCTTAAAGAAATTAGAAAAAGTATTTATTTTTCAGTTTGGATTTGCTAATGCAGAGTGGGAAAGACATCTAGAACTTACCAAGATTTGATATGTTTATTAGTAAGTCAAAAGCTACTTGTATTTGACACATGGATTAGCTTCGTATTTCCAGAGAGATTGATCATACTACTTCAAGAAAATTATGCATTTTGATTGTAACTACGATAGTAGCAGGTTAGACCAGAAGTTCAACTAGCCCTTCAAGGATGTCTCTAAGATTAGAGATACTGACAGTGTCCCCAGGAGCTGTGTAGAGCCAGGAATCCAGAGGTGAGGTGTGGTGTGGTGGTGACCATTACATCTTCATTAAAATGAAAATGGTGGAGATGCATTGTGAGGCTCTGAGTGAACTCCTAGTGAAAGATCATATAAGAATTTATAAGTTTACAAGTAAACTGGTGTAATATCCATAATGAAGAAGAACAGAAAAACAAGAAGTTGAAAAATTTTGTGCAGATCTGTGAGCCTTGGTACGTTGCAGTTCATGGGGATCCTTGGCTTATGCTCCATTTTGGCAGACCTTGGTGCACATGCATATCAAGCATGCCAGGCTGTACATCCTCTTCCTGTTTCTTCTGAGCCTCTTCTTTATGTTCTTTGGACTTCTTATTTATTTACACCCTTTTCTATCCAAGCCTCGCCAACTTATAGGAGAGCAGCTTAAACACAGCTAACAAAGGCAGCCAACAAACACGGCAGTTTTGCACAGCAGTTTTTGGGCTCTGCTTGTAGGACATCTAGATCTCTCAGGAATTTCTGGGATCATTGGAGAACTCCTGGTAACTCTTCGAGGAACTTTAGAGTGCCTGCTGCTGCTGGGAAAGGGTAGCGTCAGGAGGCTTTTACTTCTAGCAAGCTCTAGCAGCTTCTGACAACTTCTGTCAACCCTTACTGATAAAAGGAAGAGCCCTTGTCTCCAGCTGACTTCTGATTAGGGTGGTGCAATTGGTAAAGCTGCACTTCAGCAGGTACAAGAAGAGGTTAGAAACTCTGCTGAGACAGTGTATGTGTGCTCAGCAAAGGCAGTGATGCATGACAGGGCATGATCCCTACTGGGGCAACTACTCAGAATGTCAGAGGCCTCAACTCTCTGGATTGCTCTCTGGAGAAAAAAGGCAATTCTTCATGTCTTGGCCTGTAGGGAATGCCCAGAGTCTTTACTTAGCCTTGGGTAGGGGGAGGTAGTGGCTTTGCCTGCAGAGGTGTTCTTGTGGAGGGTTTGTTTCACCAAGTCAAGCTGCTGCAGAAGGAGGTCAGTAGACTGTTCAGCATCACAGATGACGAAAAGGAGATTGACTGGATCTTCTCTGAGACACTGCAGATGCAGGAACCTGAACCCGCAGCTGTGCTGAGGGAGAGGCAGGCAGAATCTGTGCTTGTTGGGTTGGGAGAGGGAGATGACTGGCAGCTTGTGATGCCTGGCAAGAGAAGGAAGGTTCCTGCTCCAGCTGCTGATCCACAGCTGCAGAACAGGTTCATTGCCTTGGTAGCAGATGAGAGGCTGGTGGCTCTGTGCGACAAAGCATCTGAGCTGGCAAAGTCTGAACCACACAGGAGCACCAGGAGGAAAAGGTGAGTGATAGCAGTGGGAGACTTTCTCCTGCAGGAGATGGAGGTGCCCATTTGCTAACCTCCCATGCTAGCCAGGGAGGTTTGCTGCTTGCTGGGGATTGGGTCCAGGACTGCAGAGGCTTGGCCAGCCCTTGCACTATTACCCCTGCTGCTCTTCTATGTGGGCACCAAGGATACTGCCAGAGAGACCTGGAGCATATCAAGAGTGGCTCTGGAGGCAAAAGTCAAGGGCATGGGGGCCCAAGTGTTTTTTTCCTCAATTCTGCTGGTGAGGTGAAAGGGCTTGGTGAGAAGTGGATAGATTCAACAGGTCAACAAGTAGTTGTGCACCTGCTGACAACAGCAGGGATTTGTTTTTTGCAGTTGTGGGATCATCTTTGAAGATACAGGACTGCTAGGAAGAGATGGGATCCACCTGACCATGTTGGGCAAAAGCATCTTTGCCAACAGGCTGGCAAACCTGGTGAGGATAGGTTTAAACTAGTAGTGAGGGGGGAAGGAGATGATTACTCTCAAACAAGTGAGGAAGTGATGGCCTAGACTGGCAAGCAAGAGGAGGAGGGTGACGTGAATAAGAGGGGCAAAACGGTGCAGAAGGCTGCCCACCCCCCAAATGTATGCATGCAATTAAAGAAGTGCTGAGAAGACAGCACTATGGGAGAAGCATTCACACTTTTTGTGGTAAATCAACACAACTGGCTGCCTCTCTGAAGTGCCTGTGTACTAATGCATGCAGCATGGGGAACAAACAGGAGCAATTAGAGGCCTGTGTATAGTTGCAGGACTACAGTATCATTGGAATCACAAGGAAGCAGCAGGATAGCTCACACAACTGGCATGCTGCCATGGCTGGATATAGGCTCCTTAGGATGGACAGGCTGGGAAGGTGAGGAGGAGGAGTTGTCCTCTATGTGAGAAAGCAGAGGAAATGCACGGAGCTCTGCCTTGGGATGGGTGATGACCAGTCAAGGTCTTATGGGTTAGGATTAGAGGAAAGACCAAGCTGGGTGATGCTGTGGTGACTGTTTGCCACAGATCACTTGAGCAGGAAGAAGTACATAAGGTTTTCTTGAGACAACTGGAAGCATTCTCATTTTTACAGACATCAGTCTAAATAGGAAACTTTAACCAAGTTGGTATCTGCTGGAAGAGAAACACCACCAGGCACCACCAATCCAGGAGGTTAGTGGAATGTACTGATGATAACTTCATGAGAAATGTGACTGAGGAGTTAAGGAGGGGAGACATTCTACTAAACCTAGTATGTAAAACAAGGGAGGTAGAGCACAGCATAGACTGCAGTGACCATGAGATGGTGGAGTTCATGATCTTGAGAGGAGTGAACAATAGCAACGTCACAACCCTAGACTTCAGGACAGAAGAGTTTGGCTTGTTTAGGGATTTGCTTGGAAGAAACATATGTAAAAGGGTCCTGAAGAGAAGAGGGGTCCAAGACAGCTGATTGATCAGGGTTTTTTTTAAATAATTTTTTTTTTCCCCTGGATCATCTCCTCCGAGAATAATCCATCTCAATGTGAATAAAACTGAACAAAGGCAGCAGGAGGCATGAATGGAAGAATAAAGTGCTACTGACAAAACTCAAACATAAAAAGGAAGAATACAAGACGTGGAAGCAGGCAGGTGACCCAGGAGGATCACAGAGATACTGTCTGAGTATGCAGGGGTGGCTTTAGGAAAGTTGATGCCCATTAGGAATCAAAACTGATGAGGGACATGGAGGGCAACCACAAGGGCTTTTACAGGTATCTCCACAGCAAAAGGAAGGCTAGAGAACACATGAGCCTACTGCTGACTGGGGCACAGGACCCAGTGAAAAAAGCCATCAGTGCTTACATTGAGGAAAACACTACTTGTGCTCCTGAATTTTTAGCATTCTCCCTAGGCCTCTGAACTATCTTTTGATTGACTTCAGACTTTTTGTTCTGACATCATTTGTACCCACGTGAAAGAGCAGGAATGGGTAGTAGTCTGAAGGTTGTACTAGGCTGTTCAGTCTTGTGGTGACGTCCCTAATTCAGGACCCAGGGAAGAAGAAAACTTCCCTGAAAGGAGGGTCGGGTCTGCAAATGGGTGCTTCCGTTCTGCACGGGAGGGAATCACCAATGGCCATAACTCACCGCTGTTTCTTCTTGGTGCTGGTCTTAATGCAGGTTTTGTTGTGAGGGGTTGGTCTCTCTGCCCTTGGGAAGACTGCTTGTGCAGGTTCCTCCTCTGTCTCATCATGCGCTTCATCCACCGTACCCAGGGCCTTGTACCTATTCTGTAAGGTTATCTTAGAGGCTAAGGAGGGATTTCTCTTTCCACTCCATGCTGTAATCTTCTTCCACCCCTCTTCATCCCTGGTGATGCTGCCTTCCTCCTGGCACAAAGCAGATCCAGGACCTGCCTCTGTAGTGGCCACGCAGAGTTGACTTCCATGCATCACAGATGGCAGGAAACAGTTCTATTGATCAATTCCCCTATCAGATTCTCGAATACTCCTCCATCTGCCATGCAAAATGTTGAGGTACTTAATGCCTTCTCTGTCTTGGTCTACTCTACTGGTAAAACTCACACTCAGAAATCCCAAGCCCTTGAGACTAGGAGGTGATCGGTGACAGCCAACACGGCTTCACTAAGGGCAAATTTTGTCTGACAAATTTGGTGGTCTTCTACAATGGCATTACAGTGTTGGTGGATAAGGGAAGAGCAACTGACGTCATCTGCCTGGGCTCGTGCAAAGCATTTTACACTGTCCTACATGGATCCTTGTCTCTAAATTGGAGAGACATGGATTTGACAGATGGACCACTCGGTGGATAAGGAATTGGCTGTCATGGTCAATGGCTTGATGTCCGAGTGGAGATCAGTGACGAGTGATGTTCCTCAGGGGTCGGTGTTGGGGCTGGTGCTGTTTAACATCTTTGTTGGCAACATGGATGGGGGGATTGAGTGCACCCTCAGCAAGTTTGTCAATGACATCAAGCTGTGTGGTGCGGCCAACATGCTGGAGGGAAGGGCTGCCATCTAGAGGGACCTTGACAGGCTTGAGAAGTGGACCGTTGTGAACCTCATGAAGTTCAACAAGGCCAAGTGCAAGGTCCTGCACCTGGGTTGGGGCAGTCCCAAGCACAAATACAGTCTGGGTGATGAGTGAATTGAGAGCAGCCCTGCAGAGAAGGACTTGGGGGTGTTGGTTGATGAGAAGCTCAGCATGACCCGACAATGTGTGCTCGCAGCTCAGAAAGCCAGCGAAATCCTGGGCTGCGTCAAAAGAAGCATGACCAGCAGGTCGAGGGAGGTGATTCTGCCCCTCTGCTCCACTCTCATGAGACCCCACCTGGAGTACTGCATTCAGCTCTGGGGCACCCACCATAAGAAGGAGATGGACATGTTGGAGCAAGTCCAGAGGAGTGGCACGAAGATGATTGGGGACTGGAACACCTCTCCTATGAGGACAGGCTGTGAGAGTTGGGGTTGTTCAGCCTGGAGAAGAGAAGACCCCAGGGAGACCTTAGAGCAGCCTTGCAGCACCTAAAGGGGGCCTACAAGAAAGCCAGAGAGGGACTTTTGCCAAGGGCGTGTAGTGACAGGACAACGGATAATGGCTTTAAATTAGAAAAAGGTAGATTTAGATTACATGTAAGGAAGAAATTCTTTACTGTGAGGGTGGTGAGACACTGGAACAGGTTGCCCAGTGAATTTGTGGATGCCTCATCCCTGGAAGTGTTCAATGCCAGGCTGGATGGGCTTTGAGCAGCCTGGTCTAGTGGAAGGTGTCCCTGCCCATGGCAGGGCGTTGGAACTAGATGATCTTTAAGGTCCCTTCCAACCCAGACCATTCTCTGATTCTATAAGAAAGATTTACCCTTGGTGGAGGGGGATCAGCTTAAGGAACACTTAAATAAACTGGAAATACACAAGACCATGGGACCTGATGGCATATACCCACACATGCTGAGGGACCTGGCCAATGTCACTGCTAGGCCACTCTCAATAATCTTTGAAAAGTCCTGGTGATTGGGGGAGATTCCTAGGACTAGAAGAATGCAACTGCCACTCCTCTCTCCAAGGAAAGCAAGAAGGGGGAATTGGGGATGTACAAGCCAGCCAGCCTCCCTTTAGTCCCTACGAACTGATGGAGCAAATAAGCATGGAAACCATTCCCAAGTATATTAAGGACAAGAAGATGACTGGGGTTGTCAGCGTGGGTTTATGAAGGGGAAATCATGCCTGACTAACCTGACAACCTTCTACAATGAGGTGGTGGGCTCAGTGGTTGAGAGAAGGTCAGCGTATGCTGTTTAAATTGACTTTTGACACTGTCTTCCTTAACATCTTCATAGACAAACTGATGAGGTATGGACTAGGTAAGTGGGCAGTGAGGTGGACTAAAAACTGGCTGAACTGCCAGGCTGAAGGGGTTGTGATCAGCAGTGTGAAGTGCAGCTGACAGTCAGCGATTAGCGGTGTAGCCCAAGTGCTGATTCCGAGACTAGTGCTGTTTAACATCTTCATTAATGACCTGCATGATTGAGACAGAGTGCACTCTCAGCAAGTGTGCAGATGATACGAAACTGGAAGGGGTGGTTGATACACCAGATGATTGTGCTGCCCTTCAGAGAGACCTTGATGGGATGGAGAAGAGGGCTGACAGGAATCTCGTCAAGTTCAGCAAAGGGAAATGCAAAGTCCTGCGTCTGGTGAGGAAACCCCTATGCCTTCAGTACCAGCTGGGGGGCCAACTGTCTTGAAAGCAGCTTTGCAGAGAAGGGCCTGGAGGCCCTGGAGGAGAACTAGTTGACCATGAGCCAGCAATGTGCCCTTGCAGCAAAGAAGACCAACAGCATCCTGGACCACATTAAGAAGATATGGCACTAGTGAGACCACATCCGGAGTGCTGTGTCCTGTTTGGGACTCCCCGGTGTAGGAAAGGCATGGATGTATTCGACCAGGCCCAGAGAAAGGGCCTGAGAGTTATTAAGGTATGAGAGTATCTGGCATATGATAGGGAGGAGGACTGTATGTGGTGTTCTTTACCACAGTACTCCACGACTTTGTAAAGATAATTTGATTTTTTTCACCTTTTTTCATTATTTTCTTCTCTAGTAATTACTGACATTGATCCTTTGACACCTATCAAGAATTGAGGCAATGTTGTCTCAATTCCAAGTTTTTTCTTCTGCACAGTAAATCAGTTATTAATGTATAGTAGTCATTGTAAGGTCCTGAAAGCCTGCAAGAACCTGTACCTGCCTTATCCTACTTAATATCTATAAAGTAATAGTTTTAAAATTTGGAGTGTGCTGTTAAGGAAAAGGATATTGTTCATGGATCATTTGGTAAGCTGGCATCACTTTAATATATTTTAGCACAGCCCAAGGCAAGATCATACCTTTTGGGGTGGTGGTGGGAGAAATGTAGATTCCTTTTTTATGATAGGCAACTGTAATATAGAAGGCACTAAAAGAAAAGAATGTGGGGTCATTGTAACTAACTAGTCAAGGTCTATTTAACTATATTATCTGCTTATGTTGCACAGTTCTTGGACATATAAGCAAGGGAATAATAATTGGGAATGTGATACTACTTTTTTTAAAAGGAATACTACTGGAAAACTTTTTCCAGTTTGGCTGTCCATATTTGAAAAATAAAATATTGTAGTTTTCCCTGAACTCTTACAATGACCTTGAAATAAGATTTACAACATTTTTGTATCATGAGGCAAGGTTGAGAAATTCCATCTGATCTGATTACAGAACAGAAAGATAAGAGGTGATATCACCACAGCTTCTCAATGCATGTGAGGTGTTTTCTGACAACAGGGCTCACCTTAACCTTGACTCAATGGCAGAAAAGTGTTCAAGAGTTGTAAGTTGCAGTTGTATATAATTGTATAATAAATAAGTCACGGACTATTATAGTGACAATAATGAACTCCTGGACTGTTTCGTCAAGGAATAAGGTGAATACTGTGTTACCAGAAGGTTTTAAGTTAAAATTGGACATTTTTGTAGAATTATGCTGTAGCTTGGCTCACCTCAATAGTATGTTGGTTCATGTGAAGGAACTATTGTGAACTGAAGTGATAGAGCAGTATAGAAAACATGATGTTCTGACTCAGGTTGAAGTTATGGATCTGTTGGATGAAATTTGATGTGTTAATTGTCATACAGTGATAATTTATTGTTACTTCTTTTTGGCCTGTATATCTATTGATCTTGAGTGCTTCTGCAGGAGAATCTACATATCAAGAGCAAATGTTGATCTGCAAGCCACTGTTTCAGTTTTGAATGTGTATAGCTCATTGAGACCATAGCCTTTGTTTTCAACGCTGCTCCAACCCATGTGTCCATTTCTTTTTGTTGGAGAAGAAATATGGCTATGTGTTGTGAGGGTTAATAGATTATATGGATTTTTTAAAATAATTTCCTATATTTTGGCTGGTTAGAGCTCAAGCAGATTGATACAGTTAATACAGAAACTTCATTCTAACTCTGTACTTTTTGTGGATGGTATACGATTAGCTGAACTGGGGGTAAACTTTTGCTGTCAGATGCACTTTGTGTGTGCATGTATCAAGATTCATATAACCCAATGTGTTCTCTATTTTTTCCAAAAGTTATGCCTAGTAGACCAATGCAGTTACATGCACTGCAGTAAAAAACCTAAGCCAAAGTGTATATCACATTATTTTAAGGAAGTCCTCTGTGGGGTTTTTTTCCCCCTCTTATCTTGGTGTGAGATAAATGTCACCACCATGCTTACTGCAACAAGTTGGAATTGAAAATAAGTTTATGTTCTGATTCTGTTGTTGTTGTTTTTAATCATATAGGGTTGCAAGTGCAAAACTTAACAATTTTTCTCGCCTGGAGCCCACGCTTCACCTCCTTGGTGTACAGTTTAATGAGAATGTGGCCCAAGACATCATGACAGGACAGCATGGGGCTGCAACAAAGCTTTTATATGAATTGTATATTGCTTTAGAAAAAAAGAGAAAGGCAAAGCTCACTGGAGTAGCCATGGAAGCAATGAGACCTGCAGCAACTGCAAAGCTTAAGTCTATTGAAAGTGTTTTGTATCGAGAGGTAACTAACTGCCTATTTTGTGTAAATATATAGGAAAAAAGGTAGCATATTTACATGTACATCTCAAGCATGTTACATGCTTCCCCTCCCCTCTTTTTAAATCTCCTATTCAAAACCCAATACTTATATGGAAAAGAAGCAGTCCTTTGCTATGTCTTATACATAGACAGTGGGATTACACAGTTTATCTGTGACTTATGGGGATATTGATCATGTGTGTTTTCTGTTCCTTTGTTTTGGCTCATTCTGTGTTACCCACTGTGTTTTTAAGCTTTCTCCAGACTTAAAATATGCATAGCAACAAAAGCTAATAGTTGTGGAGCAGCTGCCATTTTGCTTATTTGATCAGTACAGACTGCAGAGTGCGTTGCAGTCTAGGTATCAACTTAGACTAATTTCACCTCCAGGAAACCTGTTTATAATTGTGTTGAGCTTTGTGCCACAGTGGTTTGGTTCCTTCTGTTGTTCCTTCTCTATATATTTATACTACACTCCAGTCTGCAATAACCATATGCTGAGTAATACGAAGAGGAAAAAACAAAGGGGAATGAGGATCTAAGAGGAAGTCAGTATCAGTGCAGTAGATTCTGTTAAGGACATTCTTCATGTCTTCAACAGTAATGTTCAGCATGTGCAGAGCATACTTTGTTATTGGGCTGAGCAATCATTAAGAAGCTATATATCGTGAATCAAATTCAGCTGGGTGAAATTTCACTTTTTTTTCTAGCACACTTCCTGAAAAATAGTCTACAGGCAGAAAGTTTAACAAGAAGTACAAGGATAGTACCAAACAGTCGAAACATCCCTTCATCTGGAGAGGGATAGCTTAAAGAAGATAAAGCAACTGAGAGAAGCTCCTGTCAATAGATAGGTTCAGAATGCCATTTGAATTGTAGAATAGTTGAGGTTGGAAGGGGCCTCTGGAGGTCACTTAATCCACCCCCCCGCTCTAAGCAAAGTCAGCTAGAGCAGGTTGCTCAGGACCTTGTTCATTTGGGTTTTGAATATGTCCAAAGATGGAGACTTCACATCTGTCTGGGCAAATTGTTTATCACCCTTTCAGTAATTCTTTTTTTCTTATCATTAAGTTGAATTTTCTATATTTCAGTTTGAATAGAATACAATAGTTCCAGTTGGAAGGGACCTAAAATGATCATCTAGTCCAACTGCCTGACCACTTCAGGGCTGATCAAAAGTTAAAGCATGTTGTTAAGGGCATTGTCCAGATGCCTCTTAAACACTGACAGGCTTGGGGCATCGACCACCTCTCTAGGAAGCCTCTTCCAATGCTTGACCACCCTCTTGGTAAAGAAATGCTTCCTCATGTCCAGTCTAAACCTCCCCTAGCACAGCTTTGAGCCATTCCCATGCATCCTGCCACTGGATCCCAGGGAGAAGAGCTCAGCACCTCCGTCTCCACTTCCCCTCCTCAGGAAGCTGTAGAGAGTGATGAGATTGCCCCTCAGTCTCCTTTTCTCCAAACTAAACAAAGTTTGGCATTGTTCAAGTTCAAATCTGCATGTTCTTTTCCATGGAGCTAGTCATGTTTTTCTGAAAAAATATTTGACCATATTTAGATGTTGTTCTGTGTACATTAACAGAGGAAAACACAGTTTGAAATTACTATTGCAAAAATTATCATATCTAAATAAGTTTTTTACTGTTTCTGACTCTTCATTGCTTGATGTTTAATTTTAGCGTTTGAAAACTTTAACGCCACGTCAGGCTGATTTACAACTACAGCAGATTTCAGACCATTTTGAAATAAAATCTAAGGCAGTAGAAGATAAAATAGCTCGTATACATATTGCAGAACAACAGAAAGTTCAGAAGCTCCAAGAGGAACAAAGAGCCCAAGACATTGAAAAGGTGACTACATACTTTTTAGACTTCTGAAGAAGTATTTTCTTAAGGTCATGTACCTAATGAGTTAGTTAAAGCCAGTGTGAATGCTTGTTAATTCTGTGCTACGTAGTAATGTTTATACAAAAACGAAGAAAAGAAATATGCATGGGAGTCATTAATATGTAGATATAAAGCCAATATGGTGTTATAAGACCCATAAAAACATTAATATTTCAAAATCACTTAATATTAAATTGAGAGTATTTGCATATTGGCATGCTTGGCAAATACTGATAGATTTGAAGACAAAGTGTGCATTTCACAACTGCATGAGTCCAAGGTGTCCTTATAAAAGAGGTTTGTGGCATTCTTCATTTGTGAAGAAAAGATGAAGCATTGTTAAAAAGCAGAAAAAAGACAGGGAAGGGGACCTATAGTGGGTATGGCCTCAGAACATCTTGTAGCTCTGTGTAGCTGTTCTGATAAAGTAGAAAAGAGAAACTAACTTCTTAAGATATGGGTACACTCATCCAAAGTACAGCCTGTAGTTTATATAGAGGAACTGGCCAGCTATCCAAGGGATGTTGAACCACAATGAAAATGAAGTTGACTAATTTGAGATTGAGCATTTTGTATGGCTAATTAAAGGGAGGAGTCTTACTGTAGTTATTTAGCTGTTCTATTGCCACTGCATGAATAAGAATGAAAAAAAATTCCCTTCATGTATCTAGAAAAGAAAATACAAGCAATACGCAAAATATTCAAAATAAAATTTTAAAAGAAAATTTATTATCTTATTTGATATATTACATATTTATTTTTAACTATCTTTGACACTTTGTAAAAAAACTTCTTTTCCACTCAATTCCACCTTTAACTGCATGTATTTGTATTGCACTTTTAACTAGTGTAATCGAAATGTTTGTTACTTCTTGATCACCTGAGACTCATTGTTCAGTGGCAATATTACCTAATGGTATTCTCAGTTACTGTAGCAGGAAGCTGGTATTCTCAGTTTCTGTGCTGAATTCTGACCTGAAACAGGAACCATACCAGAGCTAGAATTTAATCCTAGCCCTTAACTGCCTGTAAGGCATTGAGCTCAAACTGTTTTTTTTACAGGTATGCTTCTATTGCACCACACTATTTGATAATGCAGACAGAGCTTCTACAGATGTACCATTTTCTGATAATGGTACTTAAAAAATATATTGTCATCCTCAAAACGTTGAGAACGTAACTGTCAGATTATTCAGAAAGTAGAACGATACTTTAAAGGGCATTTTACAACTTCTACTTCTTGATATAAAAATGGTGATTTATGAGTACAGTGGCTGAGAATATTCTTAAGGTTTAACTGTGGACAAAAGATAAAGAATTTTTTGCTTTCATGGCATTTTAGTGATCCACTTTTAAAAAAAAGAGAAAGAAAGAAAGAAAAGTCATTTGCTCAAGCCTGGAGTCTTGATAAGCTTTTCTACTTTCTTCCTGGAAGATTTTTTTCCTTATAGCTTAATTACATTTACTTCATAGATATATAGGTAGCGTATTAGGGCCCTATGGTGTATTTTGTTTAAACACAAGATGTTGAATATTCAGCATCGCATAGGAAGAAGAAGACAAAATGAAATAATGGCCAGGATTCAAGCAGCCATTATACAAATTCCAAAGCCACCACCAAGCCACACCATAAAAGCTATTGAAGCCAAAAGACTCTTAAAGAAGAAAAGAGAAGCAGAGGTAATTATCATCTATACTCTTTCAATATTAATTGTATGAACTTGCAAAACATATGATTTCTGGGAGCATTTACACTTACAAATACTCTACTTGCACCATCCAAAAGCTGCAGATACAACAGTTAAAAAGATATAGTAGACTCCACCAGTGAAAATGGGGCTAAATATTAATATGATTATGATTCTGCATTTGTTACTGAGTAAAAATTTGTTTTGATGTAAGAGGAAGTTCTTACTGAATAAATACCATAGGTAGGTACTAATTTAATTGTTGACAGTATTTTAGCTTCTAGTCTACTGAGTAGAATATGTGAAATAAAAGCTTTAATGTTTCCTTCTCATTTGTGCATGATGAAATTTTGCACCATAACATATTAACTCTTCTGTAACAGAGTCTAAAACTGCCTGCTATATCAAAAATGTTAGTAACAGCTGAAATAGACAATAGTCTTAGACGAAATCAAGAGATGATGGCAATGCAGTAATAAAAAAAAAGTTCTGTATTAACTAAGGCTGAGGAGTGCTTGGATTGTAATCTAACAGTTCATGGATTGTATTTTCATTAGGAGTGCAAATATTACCAGTTTTTGCAACTGCACAACCACAAAAGATGCATTTAAATGTAGAATGTAGGAACATATTTGCTTGAGTAACTATCAGGGATAAATTCAAGATACTCAATCTAAAGCAGATCATAGCCCAGAATATCTTGTTTCAAATCCCAGAATGGTGGGAATTATATAAACTGCTAGAGTCCTACATAAAATCAGAATTATCCTGTAGAATGAACAGCTGCAAAATCTTAGGATTTTCTGGCTGGTGAACATAGGTATAGCTAGGAAAAGGGGAGGGGGGAAGGAAATGAAAGGTAGAAGAAGGAAATAGTCTTGCCTTTTTTCTTTATCTAGCTGATGCTTAAAATATTTTCAGTGTAAACATGTCTGTTGTACTAACATGACATAAAATAATTCCCTAATACTTACTCTGTTGAACCTTCCTTATGATGCTTTGTGAAGAGAAAAGAAACATTAAATTTTGTGTTATTTCTTCAGGACACATACAAGAATATTAAAAAATTTGAGAAGTCTTTGGCAGGAAATGCCTCTGCAGTACACAGCCAAGTCACTGGCAGGTAATATTTGGATATTAGATTGTTAAGATTAGACAGGATCCTGTGTCAGGTGCCTACTATCTGTGTAGACAGCTACTTGAGGAAAATGTAGTGGCTTGTTTAGTTTGAGCTGTGGTTGTCCTTTGAGTGATTGTCCCACCAGCACTGCAAATATTCCAGCTGCAGCACCATTAGTGTTTTTACCTTAGCTTTAGTTGTGGTAGGGATGGCTCAAGGTTCCGTCTCTCCTTTTTGCCATATATGCAGCAACAAAGAACATAAAGTGCATCTCTTCTTCTCTGTTCATTTCAGTCATTGAGTCTGTAAGGTCAGTTAGACTTGCAGAGAGGCAAGAATGGTTGTGGATGTACATAAACAGTAAAACATTTCAAAGGTAATAGAAGTAACTTTTCTCCTTAGACTTATCTGGATGTTGATTTATTTGTGAATAATTTTAATAGTCATTCTGTTACCTTTAGTAATTTGTATACCATACTCAGAAGAGGTGGCACTCATACATACTGCTGTCGATACTTCTGCGTGTAAACAACCTGTGATTAATAACTCTGCAAAACTGCAAGACTGCATGGGTATATTGAAGAGTAACCCATCTTTCTTTGATATTCTGTGAGCCATCCTAATCTCCTGTTTCTGCAGAATTTGGCTCCGTATTAGCAAATCAACTAATTGGCAGTTGGCTCAAGTCAGTGCTGGAGCCCTCCTCTGGACTTAGTGGTCATTGTGGGGCACAAGAGCACGAATAAGTAGCCACAGTGCCCACAAAGAGTGCTGTTGTGCATTTGTCAGACTTGCACATAACTGTACAGGGATCCGTATAAAAACACCTCTAAGAACCATAATTCCTATAAACTCAGTGATCTTTTTCTTTTTAATCTTTTCAATCAGCAATATAAAAGAATCGTTGCAAACACAGAAGTTGCAAGAAACAGCTCAAGAAATTACAGCACAGACAGCAACTGAGCTGTTAGGTATTTATTCAGATGATGACTATATAAGGAAAATTCAAAAACGTTTAGAGGAAGATATGTTTGCTAGAGAACAACGAGAAAAGAGACGACGAAAAATGCTAATGGCACAGTTAATAGCACATGAAGCTGAAGAGGTGAGAAAATGTATGCTGAAGTATATAACCCATGCACAATTAGAAATCTAAAAATTTGCTTGCAAATATAAAAGAACAGGATTTTTGGAGGGTTGAATAAAATTTGCAGGGGATAAAGGGAGCTATATACACTTATCTCTGAAAATAACTTTCATGCCAGCTATTGTCTTTCCTTGAAAAATGTGGAAGGTTGTCTGTTTTCTCTCACCACCTTTATGTCATACTTAACCCTTATAAATCATAAAGATCAAATGAAGGCAGCAGAGCTAAGATTATGAAAAATCAGTTGAAAACCTGCCTTCTATTTCCTCCACCCCTCCCAAAGTTGAACTTCAAATTATCAAATTGTATACTGGTTCTGAAGAAGACACTTATTAAAAAGCAACAAACATGGTATTCCTTGGTTGAAAACCTGTATTTACAAATGTGTCATGTAAAGTTTTTGATCCAGACTGGATGAATTCTGCAGTGGTTGTGATGGGTGATATGAAGAAGCAAAACACTTGTTTTGCAGATCAGAGCTTTGATCTTCGATCTGTTATGGAATAGAAGATGTATCTCTGGAGGATGTCTAAAAATGGATGTTGCAGGGTATTCCATTTGAATCCTGTCCTGTAAAGCACAAGCTTTTCAGATTCTTCCTCAGACACTCCTCATTCAAAAAGCAGCTCTTAGATTACTGACTTTACAGATCTTCTCTTTCATAATGATTGTATCAAAAGAGAACCTTGTAACTTCCTGGGTTTCTGTGATTTCTAGTTAGTTTTATCTTAGTATGCACTGTGAGTCCTTAGCTTAGATCACGTGTTGAACGCAGTGTAGCCGAGCCTGATTCCACTGCTGTGCATAATAATAGCACTTCAGATGTGTGGCATTTCTGAAAAGGAAGTGTGAGACATTATAAATACATTTAAGCATTGGCATGTAATATCTGGAGATGTTTTTGAAGTCGTTAAGAAAAAAATAAATTTGTTGGGGTAGGCATCTAGAAATTAGATGACTTGTCATTAACTATCCCAGCCCTATATTCTATGAAAACCACCTGTAGTGGCTTAGACCAAGAATCCATCTATCCATTCATCCTGTCTCTGAGCCCTTCTTCAAAGAAATTCTATACCATGTTCATGTTGATATGCATAGGCCATGAAGAAGTTTTGCAACACAGTTGTCTGAAATCACTGTAGTCCCAAAACTTGCTCTTCACCTGCTATCACCTGTTGCAGCCCCAGCACAACCCCAGCAGCCTGGACTAGTGGTTCTGAAAGCCATGGCTGTCAGCTGATGGCCATGTGGCCAGTAGCAATCGCTGGGGCATTAGGTGGATACAGCAGCTCTAAGCCAGCCAAGCCAGCCAGTGCTGTCAAGGAGGTCAGACAGCTGGTCCACCTGTGGTTGTAGTACAAGCCTTGTCAGTTTGAGATGGATGAATTGTTCCAATGTGTTGCCAATCAGGCTAGCTCCAATGAGGCTCCAAAGCAAGGCAAAAGTAACAATAGTGTTCCTAACTTACCAGCAAGAAAAATCAGCATTGATATAGGAACAATAGAAGTCACAGACTGCAGGAATTAGAAGGCAGACAAGTGAGCGGTTGACTGGAACAGTAGTCTGACCAGATCAGAGAATCTATTTAGTGGTAATTTGATTCTAAATTAACAGAGGAAGAGGTGTCTGGCTGGAACTCTGTGAGGTTTCAGAAATTAGATGTTGCTTGACTTGAGACAAGTGTGAAGCAAACTGAGATATTTTCTTTAAAAAATTAAGAAATATACAAAATAGTTGAAAATTACTTTCCCCCTCCATTAGACATTAAACCAGAAAGGATTTGCAGACTGAATGTCTTGTAGACATTAGGGTCAGATTTTTACCTATACTGCATATACTTGAACACAGGGCATGGGATCATTTAGAGTCAAATGAATTTCCTCTCTTCAGAGTGCTTTAGTATGTTTCATGTCTGTACGTGTAAACCTCTACTAAAAGAATCTTGTTCAAATTCTTGAGTTTTGGCACACTACAAGATGGAGCCTGGGAGAAAATATACTTTACAATTACATGACATTCCTCCATGCAGAGCACAGGGTGATGCCAGTCAGATTTTCATAGGCAGGAGTTGAAAGTGTTTGACAGTAACATGGCTTCATCCTAATTGAATCTTTGATCTCTACCATTTCAACAAAGTATTTGTTCTAAGTACTCATTATTTTTAAAAGCTCTGTTCAGATTTTATCTCTCAATTTAAAAAGTTATCAGGAAGAAGTTACTGTCAGCAATAAATTGAGAAGATAAAAATGGGAGGGGAAATGAATTGTTACTAGATTATTGCTTGTCAGCCAAATAGATTTATGTATGCTAAGCTATAAGTTTTGGTCATAAATTTTATGACTACACAACAGGACAGAATTGTTTCATTTGTATGTAAATTAAACAAGGAAATAGAAAAATAGAAAAACATGATATAGTAATTATGTATGAACAACATTAAACATAAACACATTAATGTTTGGCCACTGGATGCCACTGTTGTCTCAAGTAGGTAAACTGAAAAAAAGTGTGTATTATGCGTTCCTAGTAATTTTTCAAATGATTACTAAGATGTCCCATTTACGATATTTATGATTTCTTCAGATTTCTTCTTCTGTGAAGAAGTTGGTGTGAAGTCTTAGGTCAAAAAATTGTACTACCATTTTTATTTTGCCTCTTAGTATGTCCAGAAGTTTCAAAACTTTTCAAACTTAGGTGTTAGCACTTTGTCCATTCCTGCTTGTATGAAAAACAGCTACCAATGTTTCAATCCCCTATCCAATAAGCACCCTTTTTGAATTCAGGAGTTTGGTGTTCTGAATCATAATTTAGCCATTGTGTAACAATGAGTTAATTGCCTTTTCATATATTCTTGTTCCTCAAAAATTTCCTGCTGACTCTTTTTAGGCCTACTCAGCATGTCAAAATATTTGATCACTTAGAATGTTGAAGTTCTCTAGCCTTCAGTTAACAAATAAAAAGTCTCTTTTGGCTGCTCTGAAGTGTTCTAAAGGAGCACCCATTTCCTTTATACAGAGCACATTCACCTAGATGAGGGGCTTTGATTTCTCACTGGGCCAACTACTTGCACCATACAGTTGATGGTTTGAGTATGACAAATGACTAGTCTGTTAGGGTGGCTCCTTCAGTTCCCTGTGAATTAGGATTTAAAGATCCGTTTTCCTCTGGTGGAGTACTTACTGCTTTACTAATGCATGGCTGAAGATAAGCAGTTGCAATTGAAGAAAACAATAATGATATTTACTTGTAATAGGAAGCAAAGTCTGTGCATTGTCTACTCTTCTTTGAAATCTTAATGAAATACTAAGTCCAAAGAAACAGCAAATAGAACTGAGGCAGCAAAGGGCATCATGTGTCCTTTTATTGTCTTGACTTCATGAATGTAAGAGACAAACGGACAAATTAACTCTTCAGTAGGCAGTGCTGTTGGAAAATTTTATCACCTGAACTATATCAAATGACATGTTGCATGAATATGAAAATATAAAGTGTATATAAAGTTGTTACAATTGCATTGTTTTCCGTTTCAGTTGCATGCATGATGATAATTCTGTGCATAGAAAAATAGTGTACAAACAGTACACTACAAATAGACCACAAACCAAAACACATTTAAAATTAGATCCTCATTTTGTGATAAGCTTTGTAAAGGACAATATCCTGTGCAGGTGGAGCACTCTGGGATTAAAGCCTGAGATGACCATGTCTTGCCATTAGAACTATCATGCAGCGTCATGAGATTCAGTGCTAGGAAAGGGGAGTGCAAAGTTCACGTTTTGGCTAAAATAAGCAAAATGTTGAGGGATTTTTATATCAGCTTAATCTTTTCAAGTCATCAGTATTTAATTGGAATGTACTTTATTCCCAGCAATTGTAAAGGGAAAGGAACTTAAAAATATGGAAGCAGTTTTATTTGAAAAATATTGGCTTCTCCCTAACATCAACATTAAAGATCTAAATTAATTGGAAAGTTCTTGCATTTAATTCTTAATGTTGCAATTAAAATAGCCATGTTTCGCAGCTTTGTGTTAGAAATCTATTACAGATGTCCTGATTGCATTGTGTAGCACAGATCTAGACCTTTTTGTAGAGTTCTTTCATAAGTAGTATGATAATAAGTAACAAAGTTTGATTTTTCATTTTTAGAGAATTTATGTAAAGTATTCTGCCCTCTCTGTCACAGACAGCTGATGGAAAATAAACCAGCTTAAAGGAAAATAGAAGTGATACTTTATTTTGGTTGGCTTTTCATACTACTACTAACTGGCTTTACTTGTTCCTCTGTTCTTAGGAAAATGAATCTGAAATCTTCAGATCAGTTCCCAATTTAGGTCCTTAAATTGGAACACATTTCATAACAGTTTTGTTGCATCTGAAACAAATGTCCAGGGAATCAGAAATTTCCTCTAAAATTCTGCTGTAGGAGTGATATTTGGTAATGGCACTTGAAAGGCAAGCTGTCTGGACTGTGAAAGAACTTTACGTTAGGATAAGCATTAGTTTAGATACCAAGAACAGACTAGAGAAGTGCAGTAGTAAGATACTATTATGGTTTGACAAGTACTTTGAAAAGTAAGAGTCTGCAGCCTTCAAAGTGTTTGTGCACACCAACCATGCTTCAGGCAATGATTCAGAATGATTTTCTTATAGTACTGAATAAGTATTCTATGGAATTCATGGATTCTGCTCATGTCCCAGTGAGAACACTGAAACTGTTACCCAGACGTCTTGTATTTTCCTCTGTTCTGAATGCTTCTTCACATTCCCAGTCTCCCGAATGGAGGAGAGTGGCAGACATAATTACCCACATCCCAAGAAAGAAGGAAAAACTTCAAACCTGTAGAAGAATAGACTGATCAAGGATCCAGCAGAGTATGGCTGAGAAAGGGGACTGGTAAAGAGCAGGGATAAGTTAAGGATCTAAGGAAAGGGTATAACTTTACAAACAGAAGCAATTATTTGAAATATGCTGCAGTTTCTTTGCACGCAGGAAATATCAAAGTTAAATTTGAGTGAATCTCAACAAATGTATTTTTACTGACTATCTCAGTTAAGACATATTTAGAATTGACTTCTATGGCTCTACAATTCTTATATAGTTTACAAAAATAGTACTTATAAATAGATATGTATGTTGTTCCAGATTTATGTATCAAATGAGCAGGTAGATGCTGTTATATGACTCCATTCATATTTCTCATATGAGACACTGATGAATTGTCTATGAAATAGTTTATAAGCTGTGCTTAATACTGTTATTTTTTATCTTTCAGGAGGCTTACCGGGAGGAGCAACTTATTTATAGACTAATGAGACAATCTCAGCAGGAACGGAGGATTGCTGTTCAACTCATGCATGTTCGACATGAAAAAGAGGTGTTAAGGCAAAACAGAATTTTCAGGGAAAAACAATATGAAGAAAGAAGACTGAAAGAGTTCCAGGAAGCTCTTGATAGAGAAGCGGTAAAAGATTATTTGCTCCCTGAATTGCTGCAGGGCTGTTGCAGTACCTTCCTGTTATGAAATAGAATTCATATTGTCAACTGTTAGAATTTAGGAGTTTTCTAGGGACAAGGTGATTTAGTGATGAATATATTCTTTTATCTAGGTTCAAAGTTACAGCTAAGTTAATAAGGGATAAAGCTGAGCAACTGAAAGTCTTATTTTGATCTTTTATTCCAAACTAATTTTAACTTTGTAGGAAAACATCTCTGTGTGATGAATTTAAAAGGCACACTCTTGCAGAGACAAAATGACCAAAGGCAATGACATAAAATCTTGTTTCAAGAATCATGTTTTTCATTTCCTTTAGATGCAATCTGTTAATATCAATTTTTGACAAATGCTGGAGGAGTTCCACCTGTGAGTGCTAATCTCTACCGTGGAGCTTGGAGTTGATTAATAAATTTAGTCCTTTTAGGACTCATAATCCTGTGGCAAACTGCCAAGTGCTACGCTCATAGTAGGCCATAATGTATGGTAGAAATCTTATTTTGCTCCTGCCAAAAACGATTAGCAGCTCCAAATCCTCCAACACAGCAGGAGTCCTATGTAATCGGCAGCTACAGCTATTGATTACAACATCTCTTTAAGTACGCTGTTGGCCAAAAGGAACACACCATCACAGGAACTACTGATAATTTTCTACCATGACCAGAAATCTTTCTCAAAGATTGAACAGTATCAATAATATCAAATTATCTTCAGATCAGAATCTTGTAAGTTAAATTACTTGTCATATATTCTAAATGAGTATTCTATTGTGGGTTTCAGTGGGACTAAGCCTTTACCAATGCATCTGCATAGTTGTTTGTTAAGAAGAGTAGACAGCATCATTTCATGTTTTCCTGCCCTCTAAGAACTGAAGATGTTCTTAATCTGTTTGTCATGAAAGAAGTAATATATTTCTCATTTATTTCATTATATTTTAGCAGTTAGAAAGCAAACAAACTGGAATTTATATAATGAATAAAAAATTTTAGATTTGTCTATGTGTTAATCTGCTTGCTGGCTATCCAAGTCTCAAGAGAATCTAGCTTTTTTAATTTCTTGACTTAAATAAGCACATTAATTTTCATTTCCAGGACTGTGCACTTCTGCACTTTCATTTTCTTTGCAATCTCAAATTTACTCTTTAAAAAAAAATTCTAGGCTCTTGCAAAGCAAGAAAAAATTGATTATGAAGAACAAATTATCAAAGAAAGAGAATGTCGTGAGAAAATTGCCATTGAAAGAGCTCAGGCACGTTATAAAAAGCACTATTCTATATGTTGGGAAGTGATGAACCAAATCATTGATTTGTCAACAAAAGTAGGAGAATATCGTCTACTGACAAACAAGTGAGTATGGTAGCCGTTAGGCAAAAATAACAGCTGTTAGGTAGCTGTTAGGCTTCATTATTCAGACTGGTTTAAGCACCATAACATCTTATGTAGATTCTAAGACGTCTTACAGGACAGCTCCAATTAGTTTGTGTGGGAAAATGATGACATTACTTTTGTGTGAGGATTCACTGAGGTGTAATACAGTATGAACTAATGCTAAAGCCTTAGCATAATTTCTTGAAAACTCAGCTAACTTGAATCCTTAGGAGGCTAAGATCCACTAGTTCTATAGCTTGTGGAACTACTGATTTCCTTTTTATGAACAAATTCCTTAGTTTAAAAGTTAAAAACTGAGTGGTGCTCATGTCATTCTAGATTGTGCTGCTAGTTGAACACTTGCTCGGTATAATATAAACAGAATCAATTTCCTAATATATATCAACCTGTCTGGACTGTCCAAAGAGTAGGTCAGTCCGAAATCTTCCAAGTCCTACATGCTGTGATTCCCTTTTCTGACATGCCCTAATTGCACAGGGTTTCTGAGAAGGTCCTAAAAAGGCAGTAACCTCCAAGTGCCTGTGCTGTACGAGTGTTTCCAAAACCATGGAGTGGGGTATTGTTGCTGTTGTTCTTTCATTAGTATTCAGTGATTAGACTATGGGGTAAGGCTTACAGCATTAGAAAGTATGCCAAAATCTTCATTGCCTTTTAGTGTAATTGTATGTTAAAATAATAAAGCTGTAACCATATGAAATACATATGATTATATTTTATGGAAATTATATAAATTTAGGCCCAGTGAGTACATGATAAAATAGTCAGCCTAGACACAGTTTAGTGATGATTTGATGATTTCCCTGTCTGACACACCCATGGTTCCAGTGTAGGCCAGTGTCACATTTGCTTGTACTGAGTGGTGCACAATATGTACAGATATTTGAAATATCTTTCCAAAGTATGCATATCAAGGTTGTATCTGCATTTACTGTGACTATAGGTATGGTTTGTCTGTCCTTCCATGCACTTCATTGTGCAGGATACATACAGTAGGTATTAAATTATTTTTGAACAGCACATACAGAGTTTTTTTAAAGCTATAACATTCAACTATCTACAATAATTTCCAAAAAAAAAAAGTCAGTCCAAACTGATGTAATCTTAAGAAATAGTAGAAACTTTCATTTTGACCATTTGTTAAATTTAAGCTGTTATTTATATTGTTTATTTAGCAGCCATAGAATTCTAATGTGACGTGTGAGCATCCTGTTTGCATTTAGCTTGCTACTATATGCAGTTTGTCTTGTTGTTTCATATGAATATTTTTCCTTTCTAAAAGAAAAAAAGTTTAATTACTCACATAATTCTAAAGTAATTTTAGCTTCCAGGAAAAAATTCTATAGATTTTTGGTGAGAGGAGGCTTTACCCCACAAAAGGGAAGAATATTTTGGAGCAGGGAAAAACAGCTATGGCAATACTATTGCTACAGAGCTCTGCCAGCCAAATACTGTGTGATGACACATTTATGAAAATACTGAAGCCTGTAAGTGCCTATGGCTGTCATATAAATAACCAAGCACTTATAAAAAGCTGTAATAATTATAGAAGGCATTATAAACTATATCTAGTTTAGCATATGGTTGTTTCATGATTGTGATTCTTGTAAATTTGGATCCGCTATTCTCAAATTTCTAACCCCTTTAATTTTTGGTTTGGAACTCTTTTTTTTTTTTTTTCCTTTTTTTTTCCCCCTTTGCAGCAGAATTCCATTAAAATTGATGCTTGATTGGAAGGAAATTTTTTTTAATGGAAAACCAATGTATGAACAAGCCTCAATTCAACCTTTGCCAAATGAACCAAACCCAGAACAACTTGTAGAGCTGAATAAAATGAATCTGTTAGATGAAAAAGATTATGGTGAATACAAGGTACATCAAACTGATAAGACATAATGGAAGATAATACACCTTGATTTTTCATAATCATAAACATTTTGTTGTGATGTTTCATTTTGTTCTTTTACTAGTTTCTGAAATCAGATTTTGATATGCATTTTCTTTTAATTTCCTGAGGTTCTATACGAAATATATGGCTATATTTTATGTTAGTAGCACTGGAGAACTGCTGCAATTTTAAAACACTTGTACAATTTAATTCTTGTATATAACATTGATTATGTTTCTTTCCTGAGTTCATAGGACCAACATGTTAATTGCAATGCAGTTAATATTTAGCTAATAGGAATTTGAAAGTGTGCTTAATGCTACCGTGTTTCAAAATGCAATAGAAAGTAGCCAGCAAAAGCAAGTAAAATTAAATACTCCATCTGTTACAAAACCTGATAGTCTTAATTTTAGCAATTTTGAGTGAAAGCTTTCTAGCAAGATTTATTGGTTTGAGTGATCCATTTATTTTAAGATGGTAATGTTTGTGAAAATTATTAAAAATGGCTGACATTTTTTCTTAACCATCTATTAGAATACAAGTAACTATTTTTCAGGGTACCTTAAAACTTTTCTTCAACTTGTCAATACATTAATGTAATTTCGCAAGTGAAAGATGAATTTTGTTGATGTTTCCCTGTTAAAATGTATTATACAATTTTTTTCCAAATTACATCAATAATGCTTTTCCTTGAAAAAAAAATAATCCCGCTACATATTTAGTCTTTTCAAATAATCTGTTTAACTAGCATATGGCTATCATGGCAAATAACCTGTCTTTGACTTGTTGGGAAATAATAACTATAATACATATGTGCTTTTATCCACATCCTGAATCAATTGGTACATTTTCTTTTGCAATGAGTATAAATGTTTGTTACAGGTTTTGTGATGAATGCCTGACAGCTCAATTTACTTTGGTTTAAATGTTAACATATATTTACCTGATTTATCTATTTATAAGGTCCTTGTGCAGACCATATCAACTCATGTAATGGATTTCATGATCAGTTTCTTTAGGTGAAAAAAGGCATATGTACAAGACGAACAGGGAGGACATACAGGCAGTGAACAGTTATTGGGGAACGCTAATGAAAATTTTTTCAGTCATATTGTTGTTTATATTACAAAGTCTTGTAGTCTTCCCTAGATGTAAGGGCACTGAAGGTCACAAACACTTAATGACACATTTAAAGCCTCTGTTTTGCTACCAGTCTGTTTCAAGTGCACATTCACATAATTTTTTTTTTTCCAGATGTTGTTAGTCTTATGTCTTTCTGAATCAGTATTAATCGAAAGCTGGTATCATATGACATGTCTAAAATTGTTGGCATCAGTTCATACTTATGTATTCTAAAAATCTAAGTAAACAGCAATACCGTCAAAGTATTGCTTCTAGAAAAAAGGGTATTGCAGGGCATTCTGGCAAAGTTTATGCTTATTTTCTTAACCCTTGAGAAAAATGCCCAGCACAGGCAATTTGGCATCTCTCAAGAATACTAAGTTTGCACAAGGAATACTGACTGAAAGCATCAAATATATTTGATAAAATACAAGAACAAAATACAGTGCTATCATTGAGTTGCACATTCCACATTAGATTGAGCCTGAAAATATTTGGAAACTACCACATCATCAGTTGTGGAAATAAATTAATGGAATCACCCGAAACAAGCATAACAGTAGGCAGTGCTCAAAATATCAAATAATTTCCAGTTTTGATCAAGAGTCTTGACCGGGACTTAAATAACTCTCACCTGGATACCTGAAAACTTGTTTCTGACAGGTAAGCTACTTTAGATCAAGACAGGTACAGTCTAGCAATCTTCTGGTTAAAAGGGCAAGAAATCTGAAAGGTGAGTGCTTCAAATGGGGAGCCCATTCCATTTGGAATTCGTTTTTCCTACAAGTCTGATAGAATTTAAAATAACTAATCCATCTCTGCTTCCATGTTTAAGGAAGTAAGGAAGAATGGTTCAGATGGGACAAGGTTTTGGTTTTTTAAAGCATGTCTTATTCAATTACATATTAAGAAGGACGTTTTCTGAGATATATTAGAGAGGGTATATTGTGCAACTCAAAGATTTTTTTTGTTTTTACTCATTAAAAATAAGTGATATTTTCAATTAGAGTGATACTAAGTTACATTGTGTTATTCTCTCTAATGCACATACGTTCAAAGTCAACACTGATCAAGTTCCATTAGTAGAATGTATGCTGTGGCAATATATCATTCATGATAGTAAGTTCAGGAAAAGGTTGCATATTGTACCTGGAACATGAATTCAAAACAGTATATTTCAATAGAACTTTGAAACTGGTTGCTGCTTCTAATGGTTATTAAATATTTAATGTATAGAATGATACAATTGTTTAGGTTGAAAAGAATATGGAGGTCATTTAGTTCAACGTCTTTGCTCAAAGCAGGGCCAACTTCTGAGTCAGATAAGGTTGCTCAGTACCTTGTCTGGTCAGCTTTCAAGTATTTCCAAGGATAGAGGTTCCACAGACTCTCTGTCCAACCTGTTGCTGTGCTTAACCACTCTCATTGTGAACATTTTTTTTCTTCTTTTTTTTTTCCTAGTTGGAATTTCTCTTGCTGACACATTTGACTTTGCCACTAAATAATAATTAATACAGGACTAGTATTATGCTGCATACTAAAATGTTCTCTTTTAGTTTCTCATAGCATAAAGTGCACATCAGGACTTTCCTAGTGTTATAAGATCCAATACTGGTAGAGTGTATATTAGAGTAGCAAAAGCATCAGTGTTATCAACATTCTTCGCATACTGAACTCAAAACATAACACTGTACCAGCTACTAGGAAGACAGTTAACTCTATCCCAGCTGAAACCAGGACAGTATGTCCTTCCCTTAAAATTGTTTGAATTATATGGTGGTTTGTTTGGTTTGGGTTGGTTTGGGGTTGTTGGGCTTTGGGGTTTTTTCTCTCTATTGAATGTGTGTTAGGCAAATATATATATTAGAAACCTTTGTCTGTAAAAATTTTCAAAAATTTATGTGTGATACTGGGCAATAATGTTGCCCAGTTTTTAGAATGCTGAATATTAGGCTATTGGGCTTCTATTCCAAAAATCTGCTACTGATTCATTCTGTGGTATTGGTGAAATGATTTTTCATGTTTATGGAATTAAAAAAAATGATTCTCAGACTCTATGAAAGAAGTTGGTAGGAGTACTTGTCTCTCTCAACTAGGTATTAGTGAGTATCAATAAATGCTTAATGATTATGACATAATTATAGCTTTTAACAAGGGTCTACTCTAACAAATATTTAGTACTATTCAGATTTGGTTATTTTATGTATTGTGTTTGTGTATAAATACATATATCTAGAAAGATGAAAGACAAGGCATATTGACAAATTATTTGGTAATTTGTCATTTATACAGAGTATGACAGGGGAATGGTGCCCAACTGAAGAGAACAGTGAAAACAAACCTCCTCTTAATAATAACATACTGGGTCATGTGCTTCGTAGACTGATGGAGATTTTCTATCCTCCAAAACCCAAATCTTCACTACCTTTATTTCCTCCATTTCCTATCAAGGGATGTATTTTGGGAAAACTTTTTAGTGGAAAAACTACCTGTGCAAAGTTTATTGAAAAAGGTAGAGATTTTTCTTTTTTTCCCCTAAAATTCTTAAAAATGTTTATTTGCATTGAAATCCCACTCTTAAAATGAAAATTGTTTGGGCAAATCCTTGCATTACTAATCCTTGAACCTCAGATGCATCGGTATTTTGCAGGGATTGGTTGCAAGTCATTCATTCATTATCTTCCAAAATAAAATTAAAAACACTTGAAGTTGAATATAGTGTTCATATAGTATTACTTCTGCATTAAGAATTTGAAGATGCTTTTGGCAGATTCTCTGGGGATATTTGTTATAGAAGAGACTAGCAAGATAGCTAGGTGATTGTGGGGACACACTGTGCAGTGGCTACAGAGAAGAGACAGTGGAAGCAACTTTCATCAACAGCCCAAATGAAATCATTCACTTAATTGCGATTAATAGTCTCTCTGTATGTATGCTCAACTCAAACTGTGTAAGTGATCTCATTTTTTTGTATATTAGTTTGCAATATTCAGGTACTATCCGTTGATACTCTGGTTCAGGAAGCCATCCAAGCTTTTCTTAAAAATGAAGTGAAAAGTGAGCACAATGTGATTCTACAAGAAGCAGAGAGTTCCGGGGAAAAAAATGAGGTAAGCATTTTTTGTTGATTTTGGGTTTGGCTCCAACAGGAAGGTGAGAATGAAATATATAAAGAGGAAAGAATATTGTTTCTTTTTTTTTACTCAAACTTAATTCTGTTTTGACTTACAAGTCTTCAAGAGTCAGCTTGAATTGACAGGCTTGTTTTTCCTGTAATATGTAGTTTCCTTTCTAATCCATTTCTTTTCATAATTGATACAAGGTCCAGAAGAACTTATCAAAATCACCACCAAAAGTTCTAAATAAACTCCAAACAGAAACATCTACTAATGGAACCAAAGGTGTGTGTGTATTTTATTTATATATGTATATATAGTTTATACAATTTAGTTTTAATTCTTATCTTAGTAGATTTACATAGCAATTCTCCTTTCTCTTGTAGTATCCATGGCAGTATCCATGACATCTGAGTTTTCACAGTAGTTTCCATTATGAATTTCCTGTTCCCACACATTCCTAGTGTTGGGGAGCAGCAAGTGCAGGCTGCTCCATGAAGGAAGGTGAGCTAGGTGACGAATGCAATAGCAAAGCAGGAAGCACCAACATTGACCAACAATGAGTGAGGATATTGTCTGAAGTCAGGGTCACTATATTCCAGAGACATTGATCAGTGTGAACCTCAGTCTGGTGATAACCCAGAAATTCTGCCAGTGAAGCAAGTCTGAAGTCAAGCCAAGCACTCAAGTCAGCAGGTGTGGATCAGGGTCAGATCAAGGCGACAGGATACAGGGTGCAGAAATGGCTGCTACACAGATGTGAAGTACCACAGGCAGGGTCCAGGATGAGAACTTCAGCTTAAAAGCAGCTTCCAAAGGAAGAAAGGGCAAGCCTTCATCTCCCCTCACCTTCTCCCCTCACCTTTCTTTGCAACAGATCTTACCAACAAAGGAACTGACATTGGGCTCAGCCACCTAAGCTTAGAATTACAGAATGATTGAGGGTAGAAGGGACGTCTGGAAATCGTCTAGTCCAATCCTCCTCCTCAAAGCAGGGTCACTACTGCAGGTTGTTCAGGACTATGTTCACTTGGATGCTGAACATCTCCAAGGATAGAGACTCCACAACCTCAGTGAGCAACATGTTCCAATAGTCCATAACCCTTACAGTTAGTATTTTTCTGTTTAAATGCAATTTCCTGTGTTTCAGTTTATGTCTGTTGCCTTTTGTAATTTTAATTGGCACCACTAAGAAGAGTCTGCCTCTGTTTTTTTTACTCCCTTCCGCAGCCCAGATATTTCTACAAATTGATAAGATTCCCCTCAGGCCTTCTCTTCTCCAGGCTGAACAGTCCCAGCTCTCAGCTTCTCCTCATATGTCAGATACTCCCAGACCTTAGTAATCATCAGGGCCTTTCTCTGGGCCTGGTCGAATACATCCATGCCTTTCCTACACCGGGGAGTCCCAAACAGGACACAGCACTCCGGATGTGGTCTCACTAGTGCCATATCTTCTTAATGTGGTCCAGGATGCTGTTGGTCTTCTTTGCTGCAAGGGCACATTGCTGGCTCATGGTCAACTAGTTCTCCTCCAGGGCCTCCAGGCCCTTCTCTGCAAAGCTGCTTTCAAGACAGTTGGCCCCCCAGCTGGTACTGAAGGCATAGGGGTTTCCTCACCAGACGCAGGACTTTGCATTTCCCTTTGCTGAACTTGACGAGATTCCTGTCAGCCCTCTTCTCCATCCCATCAAGGTCTCTCTGAAGGGCAGCACAATCATCTGGTGTATCAACCACCCCTTCCAGTTTCGTATCATCTGCACACTTGCTGAGAGTGCACTCTGTCTCAATCATGCAGGTCATTAATGAAGATGTTAAACAGCACTAGTCTCGGAATCAGCACTTGGGCTACACCGCTAATCGCTGACTGTCAGCTGCACTTCACACTGCTGATCACAACCCCTTCAGCCTGGCAGTTCAGCCAGTTTTTAGTCCACCTCACTGCCCACTTACCTAGTCCATACCTCATCAGTTTGTCTATGAAGATGTTAAGGAAGACAGTGTCAAAAGTCAATTTAAACAGCATACGCTGACCTTCTCTCAACCACTGAGCCCACCACCTCATTGTAGAAGGTTGTCAGGTTAGTCAGGCATGATTTCCCCTTCATAAACCCACGCTGACAACCCCAGTCATCTTCTTGTCCTTAATATACTTGGGAATGGTTTCCATGCTTATTTGCTCCATCAGTTCGTAGGGACTAAAGGGAGGCTGGCTGGCTTGTACATCCCCAATTCCCCCTTCTTGCTTTCCTTGGAGAGAGGAGTGGCAGTTGCATTCTTCTAGTCCTAGGAATCTCCCCCAATCACCAGGACTTTTCAAAGATTATTGAGAGTGGCCTAGCAGTGACATTGGCCAGGTCCCTCAGCATGTGTGGGTATATGCCATCAGGTCCCATGGTCTTGTGTATTTCCAGTTTATTTAAGTGTTCCTTAAGCTGATCCCCCTCCACCAAGGGTAAATCTTTCTTGCTGCAGACTTTCCTCCTAGTCTCAGGGGCTTGGGATACCTCATTCTTTTTGCATGTCTCTTTCAGCAGGCCCACATTTTCCCTAGCTTTCCTTTTGGTATGGAGATACCTGTAAAAGTCCTTCTTGTTGCACTTCTGACTAGACATAAGACAAGGCCTTTTCCGCATGAGAACCATCAAACATTGGAACAAATTGCCTGAGAGGTAGTGTAGTCTCCATCCTTGGAGGTTGTAAACATCAAACTGGGTAGACAACTGAGCTACCTGGTCTGACCTTTTAACTGATGCCACTTTAAGCAGAAGATTGCTTGAACCTCCAGAAGTTGCTTCTAACCTGAATTAATCAATGATCTTATGATTCTAACAATTGTATAAACCTTCTATATTGATTTGTTCAAAGAACAATAATGAGGCATATACTTTTCTTATTAATCTATAGTAATAAATATAATAGTAATAGAATTGTAAAACTTTATAATATACCTGTTTTAGGAAATTGTCCTGTCAAAAAGGATCCATCTGGGCAAGAGTTCATATCAGATAGCAGTCAGGATGGCCTATCCAAGGTTTGTAATCCAATTTTAGCTTCTACTTTATAAAGATGCATTAGTTAAAAAGGTTAAATGACTTAAATAGTGACACCCTTTCATCATTCTGAATTAATTTGTTGTCCTTACTGCAAGCATTTTCTGTATGAAATATGAAAAGGGTTTATTGTGAAAATCTATTCCTGTGTATGTTGGTTAGAGTTGTACATATTGTTAAAGTTCTATATTTTCTTGTTAAATGTCCCATTAACATAAGATATGGTACTTCCTATGTAATTTCTGAGTTAGCAAAAATATATTCCTGATCTTGCTGCTGCCAAGCAGATCATTCATTCCTTGACAAGGTTTCTTCTCTTTATGTTAAAAAAAATTTAATTCTACAATGATCTCTTTGACTTTATTGCTCACTGGAAAATACTTCGAAAGCTAAGATATGAAAGCATCCCTGTAGAACTAATGAAGTTAAATGCTGCTGTAGGAAACTGTCAGTGGATTTATGGTACTGAAAATCAGAATAAGCTTAGAACCAGGACACTTAATTTTTTATTTCTTGGCCTTCATATCCTTTGTTTCTCAACCTTGTTTCTGTCTGGCATTTCCATGGGTGTAATGATGGAAATCAGTTGGAGATTTCATTTAGGCCTTTTTCATATCAGTTGAAACTATTTCTCCTTACTAGATAACAATAAATATTAAATATAAATAAATCACACAATAAACATGAAATTTAAATAATAAATAAATAATGTATAATATATAAAGTAGACTCATACTCTTATTAACAGTGAGTGTTGTGAATGTTCTGAGTATATTAGTCTTACTCTGTGCTCTTCCACAGCTATCTGTGCGTGCCCAGCTTGGTGCCGCATCACAGAAATTGTTGAAGAAAGGAAAAAGTATTCCTGATGAATTACTAATTGACATCCTAATGGAAGCCATTAAGTATGAAACTGTATAGCTTTTTTTCCTCACTTATTTACAATGTAATTATCCAGATGTAGTCCAAATTCAGCCATTTCTCTTTATTAAGATATTTTTTAAACACTGGAGTCTTCAACTTGGAAAGTGGAGCTAATTAGTGAAGTTAGTTAATGCTCATTTTATGCTAGCAGTAGAATGCTAGCAGTAGAGTCTAGCCCTAAATTATGCGGACATTATTGTACACTACTGAAGGTAAGTAAAAATATGCACGACTATCACATAGTCATTAAATATAACTAACGCCTCTATCTTGTTTCTTAGTTGGAAGCTATTCAGCACATGCTAGTATTTTTTCTTTTAGATTTTGTGAAATGCATAGTCCAAGTATTCATACTTCTGCAGTTAGGTTACTTTTTTTTTTTGTCTACTTGTTTGGCAGAAAATTGTCTCAACTACCCTGATGTGCAATTAGCACTTAAGTTCCCACATGAATACCATTTAAGTTATATTACTCCCATTAGTATGTTTTAAAGTTACAAAACAGATTTTTCTATTTGTTACATTAGTGGAAAAGTTAGTAGACAAAATAGGGAAATTACACCTCTGATCGTAGTCTGTATAGAGAGTGTTTTTGAAAACTTTTTTTATCAAGACAGCAAAAATTGTTTTGGTTTTGATTTTTTTCACTTTTAGTTAGGCTTAAGGTTATTTTTCTGATTTAAAATCCATTGCTTTACAGTTTAATTATGTCTGTCATTCTGTATTCATCATGATATTTAATATACTAAATTCAGAATGAAAGACTGCTATGACAAGCTCTTCTTTAGGTGTTATTATTATGCTATCAATTCAATGTATAATTCTGGTCCTTCATTTACTTTTAGCCAAACACCACCAGAGAAGGGGTGGATTGTGGATGGGTTTCCAATGACAATTAATCAGGCAAAACTATTTGAAAAAGCCTATATAGGGATTGATCCAGAAACAAAAGATGCAAATTCTGGAAAGCTCTCACTTGTCACAGATCCCAGAGCCCCTAACAAGCCTCCTGTTACCTCACCTGCATTTGATGTTTCTGTATTATTGGATATTTCAGACACTGCGGTACTGAAACGTCTGGCTAATTTGAAGTGTAAGTTTTCAACTACTTTAACAAAGGAAAATGGCAAGCGGATTCTGATGTATGGGGAATGTAAAGATTGTTATAATACTGAAATGGCTAAATTGTGAGCACTTAGCAAGTTGCATATTTTAATTAAAAATACTAAATTATATAATCTCTATATTTTCCTCTGACAATTATGAAATTAGAAATTGTTTAGATTTCTTGACAGCTTTGTTCTCCATTTCTAAGGCCCCTTTTAACTTCAGCTGTCTAAAAGTACATGACTAAGTATAAGTAACACATTAATCCCAAGCATTATTAACCAGTTATAACTCTAAGTTGTACTTATTGGAGTAAAATAGCATTACTGTACAATTGCTCTACATCTCACAGTATCACTTTCATTGTGTATTATCACCTTGAATGCTTCCATGTTATTTCAATAACTTTTATTTGTTTCAGAGGCAGATCAGAAGTGTGCAAGTGCATGTGTATGTACTTGTTTATATTTGTACTGAATTCTTACTGGACCTGAGATAGCACAGTGGCTGGTGTTAGACATCACATAAAACAGCAGCTGGAAAAAACACAAGTTAACAACAGATGCAGAAATATGCCTCATTACAAATGAGTGTGTGTAAATAGTATTTTTCTCCAGGAGACACATTTGGAAAGGGCTGAAGGAAATTTTAAACAAAGTGATGTGCCAACATTCATTCCCTGGGAGTGCCAACATTCATTCCCTATTGATTACTGCCTTTGTCTTGTCATCAGTTAGTCAGTGAACAATCAGAAATTGTCAGTTTTGGCCAAAAAGGCAAAGGCATCAAAGGCTTTTAGAGGGCTCTTTCACTTCCAGCCCACACATTTTTAATTGCCCTTACTCACCTTGGCAAAACCAAAGTTCTTTTTTTATGTCCCATATTGTCCAAATTATAAGGAGATTCCTTTTCATTGTTTTCACTGCAGCATTTACATGGCATGTGGCTTGAACTAAAGCACCATCTACTCTTAACTTTTATGTATAGGTAGGAGTGATGATGAGGTAAAATCATTAGAGCTTCTGCTAACAATGCGGTACAGATAAATCTGTAGACACTGGAAATTCTTATTAATTTAAAGAACTTGTGTTGCCAAAAAAACTTTGAAAATGTCATAATACCTGATGTAATCTCAGAAATTCAAACAATTTTTTTTGTAAGATGTCACGTGGTGATAGAAAGAGTCAAAAGAACAATAAAAAAATCAGAAATCTATAAAAATTGGCTTATTTCTGATTAATAAGAGTGTTTTTTAACTTTAGAGAAGACTCAGAGAGAGAGAATACCTTGTCTTCTGATGCAGTGGAATATGTGCCCATTGTTGTGAAAAGGACTAGTTACTTCAAGGAAGATTCAGATTAGGCTGGGAAAACACCTTCTAACTGTTACAATAGATAAACCTGAAACAGTCTACCTACAGGAATGCTCTCTACAACTGGGGATTTCTATGACTGCAAAGCATCCATCAGGATATGTTAGTGTTATAATTGGCTATGCATTTAAACAGAGGAAGAGGCAGACACTGTCTTCAGGTCCTTTCCAGTTTAATTTTATATTTCCCTGACTTTGCTTTCTTTTAGGAAGTTTGGTACCCAATTTTTAAGTGGAGAAATGTAATATCAAGGAACACTGAAATTTTTCTTTAAATAATTACCTTGCTTTGGGTGAATAACTACCTGCATAATTGCCTTTTTCAATATATGCTTATATATCCTGTTTTCCACACAGCAAGTAAATCGAAGTCATCTCAAACTGAACAGGAGAACAACAATAAAAATTCAGATGCTGAAATCCTAGAAGAGAAGATAGACTTAGCCAGGGACCAGGTGCTACATAGGTATGTTATATGAAGTACAAAAAAGTTGCTTCAGCCAGATGTTTAGGCATGTAATTAATCTGAATCTCATATGTGATCCATGATAGTGCTGACATGCCTGATGTTAAGAATTTACTTAGGAGTTCCTCTAACACGGAGCCTAAAGAGTACTTTCATTTTTGGCACAATATAAATAATCCTAATAGTTAAGAATTCTTGTGTTTTGCATTTCCAGGGTATTCTTCCAAGGAAAATTTCTTTTTCAGATATATATTGCATGAACCATGAACCATATGTATACATATACGTATATATATGTATCTATGCATACATATATCTGACATATGTCATACATCATGTGAATGCCCTTGAGTGAAATGCACTTGATTTCAATTGCAGATTTTCTAAAATGGTATCTTCCACTTTTACGTTTATAAAAAACAATCAGTTTTCTATTTTTTACTGAATCATTTGATGTTTAACTTTACATAAAGAGCAAAATCAAGAACAAGTTTTGTTTCTGAATATTTGATACTATTAACTATTTCAGACTAATTTATTATTGATTATTATTGTTTTAGTTGTGATATAAGAAAGTAGGTTTAGCTTGTGACAAGAAAGAGTAAGAAATATATAAGACTAGTTAACAGTAGGATTTTGAACGTTTTCCTGTGTTGAAAATTAAAGGTTTGATGTGGATGGAGTATTATTTTGCAAAGAATATTACCTGGATTTGTTTTAGTATTAAATTAGATGGTTTGCTTTTTCTTTTGTTTATTAATTTGGGAAAATGTTTGATTTTCCATTAGTTAGATTTTAATTTCATACATTAATATGATTTTTGTAGAATTTCAAGCTTTCTAGACACATGGCCAAAATTAGAGAAATGGTTTTCAGTCCATCAAAGTACTCTAGTTAAAGTCAATGCAGAGACAGAAGAAAGTCTTGTGTGTGAAACAGTGAAGGAAATTATAATGGAAGAAATTGCCAAAAACCAGAATAGAAGTAAGTTTTCCTATTCTTACTTTTTACAGTTCAGTAAGAAAAGACTTTGTTCTTTATAATTAACACTAATATTAATATATAAAACTATATGGAAACATCACTTGTCACTGGCCCTGCAAGACTTTGGGGATGTGTGAGTTAATGATAACTGCACCAGAACTCTGAACTTTTCTGTTGTGTTTTTACCTTTTCAGAGGATATGGACCAATTTCACATAATTGTAAAGATCATTTGAGAAAAAGTTTTAAAATATTTAAAAGAAAGTGTCAGTTGGATTTATTTAAATTCCATAAAGTAAAGGATTACTAAATTCAGTCCTTCCTGGTTTAAATATTGCAGCTAGCATCTTCACCATGTGGGATAGCATAATGGTATAAGAAAGACTAACTTGCCATTATTAACATATATTCATTTATCAGCAGCAGCTTAAAAACATGGATAACTTGGAATGATTTTGGCATGTGTTTTGGTGCATGCTTATTCCATTTTTTTTCTTAATTACCCCAAAGGAAAGAATAATTTAAAAATTAAAAAGCAAAAAAGATGAAGTATCCAGGGGGAAAGACGCATCAAGTAAACCAGGACTTCTGAATAACCAGTTTTTTTCTTCACAATTATTACAAGAAAGTCTTGATGTGTCTTCTATGCCCCCCCCCCCCCCCAAAAAGCTATTGTCTTGGAAAGCACTACCAGTAAAAGTTTAGACCTCTACTCCTGCACAAGGTTTCCAGTTCATGAAAAATTCTTTGAGATATCACACCTGACAGAAAACTGGATGGAACATTTTCAAAGAAGCACCTGGTTGGAATTGGGTTTTTTTATGTCCTTGATACAATTCATAGCCCTGCTGGAGTTAATGGCAAAATTCCTATTGATGCAAATGGAATTGAGATTTTCTGGTTAGAATCTAGCTATCTTGTAGAAGTACTGTAAGGACTATTTACTCCCTGTGGAGAAATAATCCCTGTGGTCGGTTAATAATGACTAATTTCATATTTATGTTGATAGATACCAAGCTGTCCTTCACTATTAGGTTTATATAAGCAGAACAGAGGTATGAGAATGTATGTTAATGAGTCAGACATCAGTAGCATTCTGGGAGTGACATGGTAAAGCTAAATACAGATTCTTGTTCTCAAAATATTTAGCAGAAACTGAAGTAGTTGGAATATTTTATGTGGCCAAGAGTTTTGTTCTTTTTATAAATTTAAATTGGGAGAATGATAGCAGTTTTTCCATTGAAGCACCCAGCAAGACAGTGTTTTTCAGAGGCAGATTTGTCACACTTAAATTAAAACAAAACACATCTATTCTTTAAATGTTAAGCTTCTTTCAAACAAAAAGACAAGACTGTTACAACAGTGGTTTAATGCAAGCCTATTTATTTTCTTTGAATATTTTCAAATCCACAGCAAAACTGGCCAGAATTCATGCACATGATTCTGAGCAGTTAATGTTAACTTAAAGATTTAGTTGTTGTAGGATCCTTCTGTGGTCACTGAGGAGATGCTGATATCTTTCCAGAGGTCAGTTCAGATCCTAGGGTTGAATCATGCTCTGAAGCTGCTAAATACATGCAGAATTATTTTGCTATACTATAGGTTAGCAGGTTAGTTTTTCACTTGTTTCTTTTTCTACACATGATCTTTTCTGTCTTTTTCTTTTTTCCTATCCATCGTCTTTCATACTTCTCAGCTTCTTCTCAGGGTAATGTGTATTTCCCAAATTAGGCCAAATTTAGCTCAATTTATCTGTTTGTTCCATCTTCAGTGTTTGTTTTTCTTGATTCACTCTTTCCTAAGTCTAACATGGAAGCTGTAAGTGTTTACAACTGTTATTTAATAAAGCAGGGAGTCCTTGAAATCATGATAGTTGTAATGAATCTCAGAATTGTATCAACACCACTGGCCTTGGTTTACCTGGTAAAGAATTTGTTTTATATGCATACATACTAATTCATTATCTTCCTGTTTTTCTCACAGTGATGGTTTTAGAAAAGTATCAGTCCTGCGAAATATAAGCTTAACTGGAAAGTGATTTTAGAACTATGGCATCACTGATTTGATTAGTATGGTTTTTGATGAACAACGCCTGAGTAATGAAATATTGAATCGGTTCCATTATTTTGAACTTGCAGAGTAGCATAGATGTTTAATTCTGTTTATTGATACTTAAAATATGTTTGAAGGTACTAATCGTATGTTCATATAGAAGGGTCTGCTCAAGAAATATCTTCAGGAAAAAAGCTTTTACCAGTTACACGTCAAGATTTGCTTCCTCCCATTCCTGTGGCACCACTGCCAATTGATCCAGGATCAGATGAATGGATTTATGTAGATGAACCACTTCCCAAGGTACATGCATTCATGATTAAAACTCTCAGATATCAAAGTACATATTTTTCTTAGTATTTTATGCATATTCTACCTAAACCTTTTGTCTCATTACATGTTGTTTTCTTCAGTATTTTTCAATGAAAGATGCACTGATACCATATTACAAATATCTAAAAATATAAATAACAGTTGCTACTAAAATATATAAATTAAAGACACACACTTTAATATTTTGATCATTGTTTTTTTCTAAATTCTTCACAATGATGATGAACAATAGCACATGGATTCCAAAATAATAATACTTTTTAATATTATGAAATGCTGGCATAGACTTACTAGGTCAGTTTCCTGTCTCTGACAAGGGCCAGTTGTGGATCTTGTATAAAGAATGTAAGAATGGGGAGAGTGTGCATTGATCTTTCTCCTAGGATACTTTTTTCTAACATGTTTTCCCTGAGGACATCTTCCTAGTTTCCAATGATCTGAAAATTAGGGGTTTCCTGAGATGGCTTTATATCTGCATCTTTGTGTTTAGTAGCTCTTAATAGACTTTTCTTCTGTGATTATGTCTAGTTCCTCTTTTTGAAGCAATTTACTTTTTGGACTCCATGATATAGCCTGTATTATTATGCTCATTCCAAAAAAATATTTCTGCCTCTTTGCTTTAAACCTGTTGTTTGTGTGGGTGATTTGATGACCCTCGTTCTTTATTGTGAGATACAATGAATAATAATTCTATAATCATCCTCTGAAGGTATTTAAGATGTGACAGGTGTCTGTTACATCTTCATTTTGCTCAGTGTTACTTTGCTTCTCCCATGCAGTCATAATCTTGTTTAACTCTCCTCCTGTGGAGCAGTTCATATATTCAGTCATGATTCTTGCCCTTCTGTCTGTCTGCTCTAGTTCTACTGTAAATTTTTTGAGATCAGGAGCTGGGACTGCGTAGAGTATTTGAGAAGTAGATTTGAAAGGTGCATAATGATACTTTGTATTTTGTTCTGTAATTCTTTTCCTAATATTTACCAGTTTTGCCTTCATGACTGCCATTAGCTTGCATATGCTGGGTTTCCTATGGCCATGGGCCTTATTTTGTTCTTCATGACAGTCAGTCAGTCAAATGTCACTTTTGCAATACTATACGATCAGATTAGATTTTTACCAGCTTGAACAGTTGTGTACCACCAAATTTTGATACTTAAGTACTCACTTAGTACTTATCTTCACTAAACTAATCTTCACTTAGTTAATGAGTATATCCAAACCCACAGATATTGGAGGAATTGCTGGAATTTCCCATTCATTTTGAGTACTGCCACTTTTTTCCAAAGAAAAGCACAGGATAAACTACATGTTGGTACAGCGTCTATGATCAGTTGTAAATAGTTGTAAAGCAAAAGAAATATACATTAAAAAAAATCAGTAATATGATGTAATGAAATAATCTTTCTTATATTTGCTAATGCTACAGCTAAATGGGTTACCAAGAAATATATCAATTAATTTTGATGTTTTCAAAAATTCACAGGAAATACCTGATTTTTTAGTACCTTACTGGGAAATGGTAGAACATGCATATATGAATACCATCAAAACTATACTTAGATGTCTAAGGGATGAACAGCACTCTGTGATTTATTACATAGCAGACATTAGGTGAGTAGAAACAGTGGCTTATTACATCAATATTAGTATTTTATATTTTTTATGTGGCATTCTAAATGCCTTTAACACCAAAATTATTTTTGCCATAATTTACAGAAAAAAATTCCAAGATTATTTGAAGCATCCAGACCTTAAGCAGGAGTTTGTATCTCAGTGGCAATCAGATTATAATTCAATTGCTGATGACCTGCGAGAAGATGAGGAAACAAAAGCAGAACTACACCAAAGAGTTACTGTAAGTATATGGCGAATGTTATTATATACCCTAAAGTCTTATTCACTGTATACAAGCTCGATGTAACATGAATGATATTATTTACATCTTTTTCCTTTTTACCACTCCTCTTAAACTAATTCACTTCCTCTTGCATATAAAGTGTTCTTCACAGTTATTTCTCTGGGGTTTGGCCATATCTTTCTTATGTTTTGCTTCTTTTTTTAGGTTATACTGTGGTATTCTGGCACATTGTAAAATAAATATTTCTCTGCATTCTTTTTTTTTATGTTTTATGGTTTTCAGAGATCTTACTCACAATTTGGGCATTTCTATCACATTCTAACAAATCTTGGCAGTCAGTTAGTTTTTCCATAAATGATATATGGTAATATATGTTTTCTAAAACTGATTCATACAAAGTACAGAGAATTTCTTTGAAATGTTTTGATTCAGGTAGAGCTTTGCTAGGTCATACATGTCCTGAGAGTTCTTTTTCACAAAAATCCATAGGACTAAAGGTCCTAACAAGTTTAACACAGGCAGGAAGTAGAGCTGTCTTTGAATTTATTAGATTCGTATTTCAGAACAGACTTTTAGTTGAAAACAGATTTTTAGTTGAAATCATATCAGGAAATGCTCCAAGAAAAGGAAAAAAAAAATGCTAGCGACATTGTTAGTTGAAGGGAACATTGGTGGAATCATGGATGAATTCACTGAGATGGAAAAAGCAACGGACCTCCTTTTGTATAGCATTATTTCAATAGAATGAAGTAGAGGACTTAAAAATCATCATCACGCAGGAGCAGGTGTTCTGGCAGGACCTGTGGCCCATGGGGGACCCATGCTGGAGCAGTACGATCCTGGAGTACTGCACACAGACAAAGGGACCAATGCTGGAGCAGTTCTTGAAGAACTGCAGCCCATGGGAAAGACCCATGTTGGAGAAGTTCATGAAGGACTGTATCCATGAGAGGGACCCCCCGCACTGGAGCAGGGGAGGAGTATGAGGAGGAAGGAGTGGCAGAGACAGTGCATAATGAACTCACCACAACCCCCCCATTCCCCTCCTCCATGCACCACTTGGGGACAGGAGGCAGAAGAGTCAGGAATGAAGTGGGGCCTGGGAAGAAGAAGGGGTGGGGGAAATGTGTTTTTAGTTTTGTTCTATTTCTCACTGTTCTGCTCTGTGACTAATTGGCAATTAACTAAATTAATTCCCTGAAGTCAAATCTGTTTTGCACATGACCGTAATGGGGAAGTGATCTCTCCCTCATCATCTTGAACCACGAACTTTTCGATCATATTTTCTCCCCCTGTCCTGTGAGGAGGGGGAGTGATAGAGCAGCTTGATGGACACCTGTCAGCCAGGCAAGGTTGACACACCACTGCAAAACAGATAAGTTGTATGCGTATATCTTTTTTATTCATAGCGTATCCTTACGTGTATATCCTACAATGTGGACAGCCATGAATATCTGATAGCCTTCACCTTGGCTACCTTCACTGATGTGTTATTTAGCCCAAGGACTACTCATTTGTCAGCTTCCCTGTGCCTTTTGTCTAACAGAGGACAAATGGATTTGTCTGAAGTCTTTGGACAAGGGAGAGAAATAAGATCTGACATATTAGGCTGAGACCAAGACCTGGTGAATACGGAATCGCTTACCACCTGAAGTCTAAACTCATTGCAGGGCTAGTAGTCTGGAGTATGTTTTCTCTTGACCCCAAAACAGGTCAGGTGGTGTAGAACTGCTTGGAGCCCAAGAGATAGTTCATCTTAGCCTACCTTAGCACTGCATTTAACAACACTCTTCTCTTCCCATCACCTCTTATTATTTAGAGGTCTGTCTCACTATTTCCATGCAGAGATGGCAATGGAGAGCAGAGGGTTTGCATGCATGTTGTATGCTTAGTATGTCTTCAGTGCTGTCAGTGAGCCACATAGTGCTGTTATTAGATATAGGTGAAGAGCACTTAGTTATAAAGAACAGTAAAGAAAAATGTCATGGAGCTGTCCAAATTGGAAGAATACTTGAGTGTTGACACAATTTTCTCAGAATTTTTCATATTGCACATCCCCTTATTCTTCTTGTAAGTGTATTAGCAAACCATTCAACTGGAAAGCTATTGGTGCAGTTGGGAGCTTAGCTATTCATATTTTTACATCTTTGTCTAGCCTAGATAGGTCTTCTCTGCCTGAGGAAAGCAAGGCAACCTACACATTCATCTCACACCTTTGTATTCTTTTCTCTGGCACATTTGTAAAGCTAATTTCTTTCAGCTGTCTGTAAGCATATGACTTCTTGACCAGGCTTTGACATCTATAACAATAAAGAAAAAGCCCCAAATGAGAAGATGCCCTATGCACAGGCAAAGCCCCACAATTTTTAATAATAAATATAAAAAGGGTATTTAAGTTTTCATTCATAGTTATTTCTCATATTTGATTTTGTGTTTTAGGACTTAAGAGATCTTCTCTGGGATATCTGTGATAACAGAAGGGAAGAAGCAGAGCAGGAACGCACTGATATCATGAATGATGGCTGGCTACTAGATCATAGGGGGATTGCTATGAACCATTTCTTTTCACTTATGCAGGTATGGATCCACTATGGAGTTTGCAATGAAAGGGGACAATGAGTTAGATTTGGAGGACAGTAAGCCTCAGAGGAATTTCATACAGTTGGCTCCAAATAATTGAGCGATTGAGAATTAGATAAGCAAATTTTCATGCCTCTTCTTCATTTATCTAGAAAGTTAAGAGACAAAAAGCAGATGACATTCCATACATTTAACTGGCAGGCAGAAAAGGTTAAGAAAAATACCATTGTTATTGTCCAACCCCCAAACTTTCAATCTGCAGTGTATAGGTCTACTTTTTGCAATTTTATCAGTACAGTGAATCATCTGAGTTTTGTAACAGAAATGTTAGAGCTGTTTATCTTTCTGTGATCATATCAACATCTGCTCTTAATTTACAAATTACAGAATTCACTGCTGTTGTAGACCAACATGCTGTTAATGTTGTCCTGTATTTCCCATATCAAAAAATTATTTCAGTTGTAACTTCACCAATGTGGCTTGAAATTTTATGTACAGACTGAAAAAAAAATTGCAAGGAATGTTTGTGAGAATGTGATGTCATTGGTAGCTTTTAATAAAATCCATTCAAATATAACACACCTTTCACACAACTAACTTTAAAGTTTTCAAGAGACCATCTTCAGTTAGTTGGCTCTCCCCTCCCCCACATTAAGCCTTTCCTCTCATTTGGTCTGATTATTAATTACTTTAGTAAAGTAAGATTTCCCTGTGACTCCTGTTCTAGGAGTGGGTATGCATAAATTTGGTTTATGGCTGGACTAGACTGGGATAGACTAGACTAGACAGGCTTTTATGTAAACTGAGTGACCATTCTGTGAAAGTTTTGGCAACTTTAAAGAAGACAATGAAACCAGTGCTTTAAACATGTGCAGTGTGATGCTAATTTGGCCGAAAAATTGGGCCTAAGCAGCTTAGGGTGGGCTTCCTCCCCTTTAATCCTCTGTGTTATTTTTATACGTTTAATAAACAAGGGAGCCACTCTTTTATTTCATATGAGTGTTGTGGTAATTTATGTAAGGTTTGTGAAGTAGTCAGTTGCTATAGTAAGGAAATTATTAACTCTGTTTTCAAAAAGTCTAAATAATGCCCTAAGTAAAGACTTAAGGCCACTGACTAAAGAGAGAGGTTGAAATATGAAATAACTGCTGACTAACTGAACCACATTCATCTGGTAATTAGGATATTTATAGGACTGAGTATTTAAAAAATATATCTTGAATTATATGCATGAGACCCAAATTAAAGTAATACTGCTGAGCTTAAATCTTTTATTTTTCTCCTTTATATTCATGTATAACTTTGCAATCCTAATTCTCTTCTAGCAGAATTTCATGGATATGTATGATGCAGTCCAGTGGAGATTCACTATGAATCTAATTTGATATGTCATGTGTGGATATGCAAAATAGCTATTTAAAATTACAAATGCATGTATTAACCATGTATAAGCATTTTTTTCCTAAAGAAAAATGCAAAGTAAACCATTTTTACTTTCTTTACTTAGTATATACTCCCCCAAATAAATGAATTATTAATGCTAGAACTACAGAACTATAAATATAATTACTATATCTTTATATTATGGCTTTGTTTGAGAAGCAGCCAAAAATAGGCTTCTTTGGTCTTGAGCTCTCCGTCTGTGGGTTTTTCTGTGGGAAGTTACATGTATTCCCCAGGTGGTTCTGTTACTGTATAAACACATAGATTTGTATAAATGCCTTTTATCAGATTTCTTTTCACCTTTCTGGGTACACACTGTTATACTAGAATGTATTTTCTCCTTAACTTATGGATAAGTGCTGGTTTACACCACAAAGGTTTTATCCTTTGTTTTGCGAATGTGGTTTTGTGCATTTTCCCATGAATATTTTGTACTGTTTTGTCAGTTAGAAACTAAGACCATACTGTATCAATAAATCAAAACATGACAGGTGTTAAATGTTTTTTGAATCTTACTTGATTTCTTCCAAGATGATTCACACAAAAAGATCTTCAAGACACTTAGGTGTGTAAAGACTGTTGATTTCTTTGTTCCAGAAAAAAAGTATGGCTTTTAATATTTTCTCCATCACTTAACCATTTTTATTTTATGCTATTAAGGATTTTTTTTCTTTTGAACAAAAAGGTCCCTATAATTTGTTGGTACTAGTATACTTGCTACTATAGAAATACATATATATAAAAATATATTGTAATTAAATTTAATGCATCAAACATTATTTATTGTAAATAATTTTTCCTTTTCTAACAACAAAGATTTTTATTAATCCTTAGAAATACCAGTGTGAAGACACTATAGGTGCAAATAGAAGTATGCATTGAATACACTATAAATTTTCAAACAAATATGGTTATGTTTCTTGCTCTCCCTCAGACACTTAGGTTTTAGAATTGCTTATGCTATCATGTATTTAAAAATGTATCAGAAATTTGTTCTGTCTTGTTTTGAATTGCAATCTTTCTATCCTTTCTTCTTGAGGTTGAAGTGGATCGTTTCCAAGATACAAAGAGACTTCTTCATGACTATTATAGGGCAATGGAAGGAAAAATCCCAACAGATGACATTCAAGATTTTACTAGAATCCCATTGTTAGATATTTTTGATGTAGAACAGAAAGAAGAGCAAAACAAATCAAGAAGGTAGAAATGCATTACTGAATTATACAAATATCAACAAATACAATGCACTGGTACCTTTATGGTGGGTGCATGTGGAAATGGATGTGTGTATATTTCAAAGGATGGGGAAATAAGAATTTTTAACTAGGCATTATAGTCAAATTATGAATCTTGAATCATGTTATAGGTTTAATTCTTCCCTGATTCTTTACTGATTTACCTATATAATTTTCATTAATGCATCTCTGAATTATAAAACATTTTAAAATCTGCATTTGAAAGAGATCTGCTGTAGAAATGTTTCCTACTTCCCCCCGGAATTGCTGACAGTTTCCAGCACAATCCTCACATAACTAACGTAAATATTATTATGGAACATTAACAGGTTTAAAATTTGCACCAACAAACATAATTAAATCAGTTATCTAATGACAAATATAAATCAAGGTTGCCTACAAAGATGCACAAAACTGAATGCCATATTAAAAGGTAAGGGATACCACCAAATAATTCAAATATCAAAAATGCTGTCAATATTGACACTTGCTTTTTTAAAATACTTACAGTTCATTTAGAAACTATCTGAGTAATGAGTCTGTGCTTCTAGCCCTTGTGGAATATATCAGCAGATCACACAGTCATTTGATATAGTTTTAACCATCTATTATTATTCCTTAACTTTGGTAGTTAAACTAGACAGTTTTCTTGTCTTACACCACTTTTGGTCATAAGGAAAGTTCATCCCTTTTCTATTGCTATGGCAAATTTTGAAAATAGTATTCTCATTCTCTTAGCATATTCTCCAAAGTAGTTACAAATTAACACTTTTTATAAAGGGGAGTGTGAATTATGCCTTATATTTTATTTTTAAGGATTCCTCTAGTTTCTTGGAAACTGCCTTCACCAGAAATAAATATTACCAAGTCAAAAAGCAAGGGAACTCTACAGAAGAGTGCTAAGGATGAGAATTCTGAGAATGGAGTGGCCACTCTGGGGAAAGATGAAAATCTTATTACTGATACATGGCAAACAGCAGTAACAGCAGTATCAAATATGGTAAGGAATGTTTTATTTACTTCAACATTTCTGGATCAGACAGTCAAAGTTTCCCATTCAGTAGGCAGCCTAAACACACAGTCTACACATTGTATATCTCAATTTGATGCCTCTTGCTCCACCACTGATATTTCCATTGAATAGGTTTGTGTTTCTATGAGGAAAATGTCAGAATCTCTGTATTATCAGCACCTCTGTATTTATAACTGATCCTTTCATTCCATTACTGAGAGAAATAATTTGAATGTTGACTCTATATATCTACTTCTTCCGTGATAAACTCTTCCCTTATCCCTCAATAGAAGCGCGAGAACGGGGACAAGTTTTATCCTGTGATGCAACGTTTGCTCAAATCTTGCACAACTTAAAAAGCTATGATTACATTCTTTTTTATATATAGCTAAAAGCAAATTAGGCGGGCTTTTCAAATGATTGGTTTCTCGGTTCACTTCTTCTTCTCTGTTAATTTTAAAATAAGTTAATTTCTGCACCCTTACAGTATAACTGTAGCCTTGCTTTCCATACTGTTGATTCTTATATTTCTCACTTTTTCCTAGAGTACAGGTAATGGATTACAAGAATTAAAACCATTCTCTCTCTGTCTTCCATTTTTGCTGTAGAATTTTATTTTTGATAAATAATCAAAATGTAATAAATTTTATTAGTTAAAATGTCTCCTATGTTTTATTTAAGTCTCAGCACGTACTTTCAGCAAGTATAGGCTATTTAAAACAGTAGTTGTACTGTGTTGATACTATGTACTTTACTATGTGTGACTATGGTGTCAAGGTAACAGCTGAAATACAGTCTAAAGAAATGGAGGAGGAAAAAGAACATCAGCAGCTAGAACTGAAAGAAGATCTGAAATCTTCACGGACACTGTCAGGCAAAGCTGCTGGGAAAGATGCCAAAGATACCAAAAAGCTTTCTCCGAAATCAGCTACTAAAAAGAAAGGTATTTGAAATGTAGAATTTGTTTTAGCAGTGCTTGAAATTAGTGAAATGTAAATATGTCAGTAATACAGAAAAGAGTAATCCAAGACATTTAAGTTGGATTTAATTTCTCTTTTGAGATGTCAAGTGTGACATATCAATGTGAAAAGCTGGTAGTGCAGAGGCTTTTGAATGGCAATTGCACTTACTTAATCATATGTGTTGTCTTTATTATTATGTAGTAATAAATGTTCTAAATAGAACCTAGAAAGTAAGTATTAATTTTTCTCCATGTGCTGTTTTGGAATTGAACAGTTAGAACTAGTTTATCAGATTAAATAAAATTCCATTAAATTCTGCCTACTTGCCAGCCATAATGCAAAATATTTCAAATATTAAAATAAAAGTACTGGAATAGAATGGATAAATTATCCAATACCCCAAGATATTTTGGAATTAATTTATCAGCCATATAGTAGCATGCATCTATCAAGGTCCATCATTTTTATATATAACTGTAATGTGGTGTAAATAAAGAACATAAAATCTAATGGCATATGTAGTCCTAAGAAAGAGCAGATTGCCACTGAGGTAGCTCTTGTTCATAGGCCTGGCAAGAATCTGCCCAACCAGGTGAGAATACAAATTTTTTTTGCAAAAGAGAAACAGACCTAAAAACCTCTATCTTTTTAGCCTAGCAATTCAGGCAGTCTGTTGGAAGGAATTCTGCCATGCAATGCTGTTTATACATTTTTTCATAAATACTTCCTTGAGCAGGTAGTGGTTTAAGTAACTTCCACTTCTTTCTGCAAAATGTCATAGCTCCAGCAGGAAGCAAGGCTAGTAGCCTAAACGTTGTATCTTTTGTAAAGACATTCCACGTAGCAAGAGAGGGGCTTAAGCCCTGTGGGTGTGAGGGTAGCCTGAAATTCAGGTACTCCATTTCCAAGTGAGAAAGCTGTAACTGCAGAGTTACTATGCATAAAGCAGCTGACTTTTTTTCTTTGACATGAAGGACATTTTATTTGCACTGTACTCAGTGCTCTCTCTCTGGTTGATTCTGCTCATAGTACAGTGAACAAGTATAGCCCTGCAAATACTTAGCCACATGGATACCTAATTTGTGAGCCCCAGGGAGCCTTAGGTGTGTGCTTAGCATCTCAGTCCAGCCAAGAGAGTAGCAAGTTTTCAGATTTCTAGAAAAGCTTTGTGATAAAAAATCAGCAGCTGTCACCTGTTGTATGCTAAGTTTGTGGTTTGCTTCTTGGAACTAAATTTTTGTTCAGACCTGGTACTAGATGACTTACCTGAAGTCACAAAACTATAAAGTGACAGAACTGCAGCCAGAACTCAGCTGTGTATTCCTCATGGTAGAAGATGAAGTGTCAACTAATGTGTCTGTAACTGAAGTATCAACCTTGATTTCATGCCGAATGCAGTGTTGCTGTAGTGCTCCTGTAACAGAATAATTCCCTAGGATACAGCTGTAGGCTGGTAACTGAGTGATACTACTTATCACATGTACTTTTAACACTTCTAGATTTGATCATTTGCTTTAAGTTGACCTTAGGTATCATGCAGATGTCATTATTTTTTTCTGTAACATCTCCATCTGCTCTTCTTCTTGGACAAAGCAGTTACAAATATTTTAATATTTTTGAGTTATAGTCAAAGTGTTGGGACTGCAGAATTTCATGCAATCTTTAAAAACATAATCAAATATCAATGTCTGTTCATTGATATGTAAGTTAAAACAAGCTGCAAAAGCAGCTAACAGAATGGCTTAGAAAAGCATGAAATAACATACCTCTTTTTTTTTTTTCTTCTGACATATTATGATTTTTTTTAAAATAGCTTCATTGTTCTTTTCACTGCTTTGATGGTAACATGATATTTACTAACATAGCATTTTTACTACAGTTTGCTAAACTTGAATTTGCTGTAGAAGGAATAACTATTATTCAAAAGAGGTTTATTTATGTACTGGTTGTGATAAATTGGTAGAGATTAGGGTAAAAGAGATCATTTTGGTCATCTAGGATCACGACAGAGGCACACCTACCAACGGCATCCTGGCCTGTATCAGAAATAGTGTGGCCAGCAGGAGCAGGGAGGTGATTGTTCCCCTGTACTCAGCACTGGTGAGGCTGCACCTCGAGTCCTGTGTTCAGTTTTGGGCCCCTCACTTCAGGAAAGACATGGAGGTGCTGGAGCGTGTCCAGAGAAGGGCAACCAAGCTGGTGAGGGGCCTGGAGCACAAGTCTTGTGAGGAGCGGCTGAGGGAGCTGGGGCTGTTTAGTCTGGAGAAGAGGAGGCTGAGGGGAGACCTTATCGCTCCCTACAACTGTCTGAAAGGGGGTTGTAGTGAGGTGGGTGCTGGTCTCTTCTGTCAGATGGCTGGAGGTAGGACAAGAGGAAATGGCCTCAAGTTGTGGCAGGGGAGGTTTAGAGTGGCTATTAGGAAAAATTTCCTTACTGAAAGAGTTGTCAGACATTGGAATAGGCTGCCCAGGGAAGTGGTGGAGTCACCATCCCTGGAGGTGTTCAAAAAATGCGTAGATGTGGCACTTCAGGACATGGTTTAGTGGCCATGGTGGTGTTGGGTTGACAGTTGGACTCGATGATCTTAAAGGTCTTTTCCAACCTATACGATTTTATGATTCATGATCTTCATTTAGAAATACATTTTAGGGTGCTATTTAATCAATTTTAAGACAGTTGTATATGCTGAAGTAATTTTATGCAGTGTTAATCTTAGCATGTCTTGCAGATGTAAATCACATTTGAAGAAATCTAAATATGCTATGTGGACATAAGACACCTGAGTAACCCCGCTTTGTATTCTCATAAATGGTCACATCAAGTAAGGTGGAAAGTGCCATTTTTCATTTTAAAATATTTGCTGTCTTGTGAGTGCCTGTGTAGAGATACACAAACTTACCAGCAATGTCCAAAGACGGTGAGAGGTCTATTTTCTTGCAGGACCACCTTCCACTGCATCTGTGGTTGAAGTCAGTCCAGCTCCTATAACCCCAGAGGAATTAAAGAAACGAAAACTGACACTTAAGATAAAGCAAGAATATTTCAGTGCTTTGAAACATGAAGGTATGTTACTATTTTGTTACTTATGTTGGAGGCTGATTGTTATTCCTAATTTAGGTAGTGTAGTAGTCAAACTAGCCAGAAACTCAAGGGAAAATGGATGGATGGATAAGTAAGAAAAAGGAGGGTAGAGAAAGGAGTGTCTGGAGAAATCAGGAATTTTTTTAGGGTGGTAGTCATCAGTGATTTTGTGGTGAATATATTTAAACTAGAAATGTGTTTTTCATTCTTGTTTTTGTTCTCTTCTATTTAATTTCATTTAATTTCATTTTCCATGACTAAGCAAGTACTCATTATGACAGAGTAAGTTTCATATAGGTGGTTAGCCACTCATCAGTATTCGATTAAATTGAATTCAGTATTTGAAATGTTTTGATCTGGGAAAGAATTTGTTGGCAATGATGTATTTCATTGATGCTCTTCTCTCTGATTCCCTCTTCCTTCAGCTGCATGGGATTCAAGCAGCAAGGCACAATTTTGTTTATTCTTACAAACTCCTTTCCAGACAAACCCTTCCAAAAGCTACATATTGTTCAGTCATTCTGTCTCTTTTTCTGTCTTATCAAATAACTTCCAAGCCAACTGGACAATTTCAGCCAAAAGTAGATGTCTGAAAAACAGAAGTCCCAAGTCAAAAATACATTGAAATTTTTTTTGAAGATGGGTTTAGACTAGATGGAAAAGACCTCTTTCTCTCTAAAGGGAAGACAGAACCTAGCCATTAGATACTCTGTTTGGCAACAGTTGGCAAGCCCATCATCATGTATGTTACCTTCTCAGCAGGCTAACTTTTGCATGGTATTTACTATGTAAAGTAGAGGGCAAACATCAGTTAATGAACAAACCGCAAATTCATAAGGCTTCCTTAGGTCCACACCAGACCAAATGCTTGTGCACCTACCACTTTCAGCATGGTTTAATCAAAAAAGCAGCATAGGAATAAATATTCTAAGATTTTGGGATAATGAGGAGAGGAATGGTAGTAACTTTGAACATCCTAATATATGAAGATTAATTTTAGTCATTCATTGACATGTTTTGTTTTCTTGAGGTTGCTTCATTTTCATCTTATACTTAACAAAAAAGCCAAGATAAGAATCTAAGGAAGACTAAACATGTTGAGCTATATTTCACAATTGCACAGGCACGTAGCTGGTACATTTGAGGATCATAGTTTCACTTGCAGCTATGGTAACTGGATGCTTGTGCTTTTGGTTATACAGATATATAGAGACTAGCAAAGTCACTAGTTGTGGACAGTTGCTAAGTTTTTAAAGTTGATTTCATATTCCATTTCTCTGTTGCATCAATGTGCCTTGCCTTTTACTCTGGTACTGTTAAGAGAGCAGCTTTATCAGCGGCCTGTGCAGTACCTGCTTCTGAAAAGGCAGGGAGACAAAAAATGTCATACACTTATCTTTGTAACATACTGATAGCAGCTACTCAAAGAAAATGCAGAGAAGTCACAAATAAGGCAGCCTTAAACTGTATTAAAGAAAGGTGATTAGACAGGCACAAAGCATCCTCTGAGGTACTTTCAGTTACTTAGAACCTTTATTCTTATGTCTTTGCCATCAAATAAAGTAACCCTTTATGAGACCCAAATCCATTCTGTGTTTAAAATTTTGAATGTCAACTCTTTCTTGCTCAAAAGAGAAAGTGTGCAGAGTTGTATTCTGCTGTGACTGAGAAATAACCTGAAAAGGACATGCCTTATATTTTTCAGGGTCCATCTTTCTACATTGGTTGCCCAAAGAAAGTTTCAGCCCCAAACCTAAGTAGCAGGTAGAATAAGAATTATAATGTAAATAATTTTAGTCTTTAACTTCGAATTCACTGTACCAATTACAATAAAATATTAATTATTTTAAAGATTCTGCAGTATAGAAGGTTAAATATGAAGAAAAATCAGGTAGAATACTGAATTTGCCTTCAGGATTGAAAATAATCTCTAGCTACTGGTCCTCTTTGCTTACTCTTCTTTTTAAATGCTTTGAATGTCTTTCAGTGCTTGTTCTGTGTGTTTCTCAACACATTACCTCAGCTGTCTTTTCATCCACGTGGCGTCCTTTTTGGTTTGCACATTGCTGACTTGTTCCCATTTCTTGTCCTTTTAGCTCCTTTTTTTAAGTATTAGCCTTTCAGTGAGAGACTGTTTTTTTTTTCTCAGTTCTTCCCATTCTGAAAACTAAAAATAATGACATTGTGATTTTTTTTTAAAAGTTTCATGTAAATACTCTATGCATAATTTTGGTAAAGGTTCATTATTTTCTTAGTGCTCACTAACCAAACTTTTCCAATGCAGCCTGAGTTTTATGGTATAAAATACTCATATATAGGAAGCCTGGAGCAAAACCAGTGAGGTTAATTTTAAAGGGCTGGAGGTTAGAAACAGAAAAGCAAACTTTTGTTGTGATTAACATACGTAATGATTTAGATGTGTTTTCTTTAAAGTTTATCCATAACAGGGTACTCAAACTTGCATCATTAAGCTTCTAGGTCTGTGCTTTATAGTGTTAATTTAGTTCAATGACACTGTCTACTTAAACATCCTCTGCACCTCTATATTAGTTTTATTAAGATATTTGTTACTGTGTGAATTCTGATGCTTATAGAAGACACACTTTTGTAAAATACATGGTGCAATAGGGGCGATTCTGAAAAATAATTTGTTCAAGAATATCAGAAATTAAATAAATATCTTACTGCCTAAAAAAAGGTTAACATGTTAAACTCTAGGTGCTTAAGACTGAGAATTTTCCTCAAATTTTATAAATATTAATTATGATGACATTACTGTTTAAACAGAGGTAGCCACAAAATCTCGACTAGAACTTATAAAAGAAAAAGCTTTAGCATTTGTTGAAGACCTAACAATGAAAGCAGAAGAGGCTTATAAAGATATGGAAAAGTGGCTTGGATCCAGGTTCTTGGCAGAAATGTCCAGGTAATGTATATTCAGTTGTAAACAGGAACCTTTTCAAACTAGACTATGCTAGTAGAGATAGTTGTTTATATAGAAGCAAATAATTTGAAAAACATATGTAGAAAATAATAATTTCATTTCATGAACTGGAATTTAATTTTATGTTAAATACCTGAATGGCAATATCCCATTTTTTGGATGATTAGAAGGTATTGCTGGCAGCAGTAGGGGTAATTATCAGTTCTGCTGTTTTTCTAGACTACGGATTTAGTAGATTTACGATCATCAGCAGTCAACCAGTTATTCCATTTAGCAGAAGCTTCTATATAATTTCCGTGGCTCCTGTCACTTTGGATTGTGTGATTATTTTCTTCCCTGTGCTTTACATATGCTGGAAAATTCAACCTAGTGTTATTACCACCATGTATAACATTTCTCAAAATTATTTCAAGGTCCATTAAAAAAAAAAGTTCTTCACAGTTTTTCTGTCCTAGTAAATAAAATGTGTTTGGGACCACTCTATGACACTTAGGTCATCTGACATAGAATGGCCTATGTTCATATCATTAAAGGATTTTACTCTCCAGAAGAAAGGGGTCACTTTGCCTTTTGGAAAATGTTTCTGGCCCGTACTAACTTTTGAAGTATACCTGGGACAGTGCTAGTTGATCCATGTCAGGGCAAGGCCAAGACAAGAGATGAATGTAGGATGTGAAAGCTCTAACAGTCAATACCTCAAAGAGGCTGAGCCTCTGACTTCCAGCCAGTTTTATTTGCTCTCCTGACAACAAGCACTACCAAAGACACAACAGTTACAGAACATCATGTTCTTTGACCTCATACCTCAGGCCAAACCTATGTCTAGTTGAACATTATAGAAAGCTGACATCTTTCCCTGTATAAATTGTACTCATTACACTTGAAACAGGTGTTCATATGCCCCTCCACAATGCCACTCTAGAAAGTGCTTTGTACATCTAGGATTAGGGGCAGAGCAGAAGATGAAGGTATTGGAATAGGGTAAAGGATGATTACAGATAGAACGTGTATGCTCCACCCCTATAAAATGTATGGAGTAAAGAGTCATACTTCCATATTTTTCCATCTGGTTTCTTCTGTGGCTTAGATCTGCCATTATATATATTTCTTGCCACTTTCACAAGATTTCTTGCTGCCAGAGGAGGGGTACGCTTCCTAATGATTTTGCTGAGTACAGAATTCACACACAGGATTTATAATTATTACTTCAGTAAAGCTCTCAAAGTGTAAACACATTAAAATTTGAACCTAAGTTATTAACATTGTGTATTAAAAGTATTCATTGTTTTCTGCGTTTACACTTTCATAGTGTTGAAAAGCTGATTGAGGTTGCACGACATCATATTGAGAGTTCTAGCAAAATCCAATATGAAATTACTTTAGAAGAAGCAGATTTCTTCATCAGCAGTGATGTAAAAGTGATTCCTGACCCTGTTCTATCACCACATGTTCCACACATAGAGACCTCTGGAAGTGGTACTCTAAATATTTCACAACTTACTACACTTCATAAGCAGTTTCTACAGGTGGCACCTAAAGGTAAGAAAAATTTTTCCTTTTCACTCCTGAGGGACTGTTAGTTATCTACTTAAAATTTAAACTGCTGGGAGCTACTAAACATTACTTACCTATATTGTTAAAGATTGCACTACAGTTGAAGATCCTGCTACATATAAAAGTAAAGTCATAGTGCAGAATATTGAAAATGTGAAATACCAGACCACTTGAAAGCTTTTAATGTCTTTGCTATGGGCTTTATATCCTCAAGACCACATAATTAATATTCCTCTAACAGGTGTCTCTGTAATATGTTTTTAAGAGTGGTATGTGTCATGCTTACTTTGCTTAAAGATGCAAATCTTTAACTTGTTTACAAATTCATAGCTCAGTGAACAGTGAAGCTATATTATTTTAAAACACATTTTAAAAGAAATCAGTATTTTCTTGAAACTATTACATAGGGTCTATTATAACTATTAACCATTATATTCTTCAAGTCAATGTGTGCCAGTTGTTTTGGGTGATTTGCAAGTGTTAACTCAGATATGTATTTTTTTTTCCTTTGTATGTGCATTTATTGTGTGCCTACCCTCTGATTATGGGAACCTTAGGCTTAGGATGCTTGGAAAGATTCTCTTGCAAAACTAGTTCCCACTGCTGTATAAATGTTACAAAATAATTTAGGTAAGGCAGTTTTAAACTGAGGTGGAAAGTAGTTAAACACATATTTGAAGAGAGTTTCATTACTACCAGTGTTCTATATTATAATTATAATTTTAGCATGATTGCCACTAAGATCATGAAATACAATGTGTAAACATGTACTTATGATCTTGGATCCAACTCTTCTATGTAATAAGGCCACAAAGGCACAAGGAAGTTGAATTTAATTCTTTATTCAGAAATGCTTTTCATGCATATTTATGGAGGATTTCCAATTACCTTTGAAGCATGAACCCATTGTAGGCAGAAAGATGTTTACAATTTTCGTTTAGAGAGATGCATATCATCTTATCTATAGTGTAGGAACGTGGGTGTGTATAAGCATTCCAAACTCTTCTATAGAGATTAATTTAGCAGATAGTATTGCATATATAATGCCATGTGAAACTAAAAATCTCTACATTTGTAGTCATTAGATAGTGCCACAGAGGTGAAACGCAGATACCAGTTTGACTGGTCATTCCACTTAAAAGGGATTGGTTTTTTTGCTTTTAAATAATTTATTCATTAAGATATTTAAAACTTAAAAAAATTGTCTAATAGAAACTCTCATATTCTTGACATGTTTAAGACAGAACAACTATTTTCCTCATGCATGTGTAATAATTAGCAAGAAGACAAATGAAATGTTTCTTTCTACAATATTGTCCTTCTGATAATATTATATTCACTAAACTGACCCAAGATTAATTGCACAGCTATCCAAAAAGGTAAATATCTTGACTTAATAGTCACCAGACAGTAGAAGAACGCTGTTGCATGTTATCTGGGACAATGGTGAGGAATTATTGTTTAAAATAAGGTCCCAAAGAACATGCAACAGCATTCTTGTACTGTCTGGTGACTATTAAGTCAAGATATTTATCTTCTTGGATAGCTGAATTAGGATGGGAAGCACAAGCTGTGCAAGTCATCTTTAAAATACTTTCATTCTGTTACACACTTTAAGACCACATAAATCATATCCCAGATTTCCTAAGGCAACCACTCCCTTTCATTATAGAGACTCCACAGGACCAGTTAAATCCTTCCTCTCCTAAAACATCAGGAAGATTTTTCACATCCTCTTGTTCAATAGAATGCTCAACAGAAAAACATGCCTCCTTAGTCGTTAGTGTATTGCTGAACAAAAGAGGGAAAAACACTAAAGCACCCGACACACTGGCAGTGAAAACTGTTTGACAGCAGCTCTAGAGGAGATACAAGAATGTAACAAACTAACCCCTGTCTTGGATAACCTGTAAACAGAACTAAATTTGCTGCCAAATATCTTAGTCTTCTAATTCTTACCTAAGCAGTCCTCTGAGCATTCATAATGGAAATCCACACAAATGAGCACATGAGGCATAGACTATAGGGCAAGTCTAAATTGAATAAATCTACCAATCTTCTGTACTATCTAAATAGCAAAATTCCTAAAGTTGTTCTGAAAATGGAATATTAGGCTTATTTTCTATAGCATTATGGAGATTACACGAAGAAGAATTTTACCCAGAAATCCAAGCAAAACAAAGAATAACAAAGGAGAAATTATTATGTTGGAAGAAATAAATATGTAAACAGTTTTCTCACACGGTATTTGGTCAAAAGGATGTCTTTTCAAGATATGTTTAACAAATTGCCAAAATGAAAGCAAAAAGTGGGAATGCCAATATACTTAAAAATTGTTTGGTATTTACAAAAGAAATCTTATAAAAATTGTAAACAGTGTTGTGTTTCCTAGGAATTTAAAGTTTTAAAGAACTGCCGACTCATCACAGACAACTTTGTTCTATCCTGCACACTTGGTTCTCCATTGAAGCACATTGCTCACCATTCTAAACTCCGATGGACAGAAAATACAGCCTATGCTGGACCTTTCTACCTACTGACCCAGTCTTTCATTTGATAAGGAAATACTTAAATTACTATTTTTTTTATTAATCCAAGTGCCATTGCCCAAACTCAAGGTGGCTCTGCAGTATTTGTTGATTTCAGTAACTCCTTTGATCAACTTGATGACAGTGCTTTAATATATTGCCTCAGGAATGCGCTGCTTTTTTATAGGAAGAACTGTGGCAGGTCTTAAATGGAGCTACTAACACTTTTTTTTCTTTTCTTTTCTACAGTCTCTTTGGATGTGTCTGTTCTTATCAACAAAATTAAACTAACCATCTATTAGATCTCATCTCCTTTGATTCTCTTTAGGACTATATTCTTCCTATGACCACATCTATTGTCAATTCAATTAGCACACATCTGGAATGTCTCAATTTTCTTCTAAAGGTGCTTCAGAGAATGCAATTTTGGTAATGTTTTGTATTATCAAACAGATCAAACCAGATTCTATCCCAGACTTTTGTTCTCCATCTTATGACTGAATTACACAAGGGAATTTTAAATTTTATTCATTTTTTCACAGTCATGATCCTCATGAACCATTCCAGTTTGAATTATAGAACTGATTATTCATCAGAAATAAACTTCCGTCAGGTTTAAAAAACTTCTATATCCAATATCCAGAAAATGTTTAAAATGCTTATTTATAAAACTATAAAATACTCTGCTAAAATGTGAACCAGTAAAACCTAGAGGACAGCCTATGACCAAATTGTATTGCTATTATATTTCAAATTGTAGATTTGTCAATTGAGTTTTAGTGTGTTGCTAGATTTGGAACAGATAGGCAGATTAAAGTGTGCATCTAGTTTGGCTAAAATTTTACCTTTTTAATAGAATATTTTGTTGAGTGGAACAGTCAGAATTATATGCTGATCCTGAATAATGTCTGTAGATTATGCTTTCTCTTCCCAAGTGCTTTTGTAGAAACAATTCAAGAGCTTAAAATGGTAATCCTCATGACCTGACTTGGATGTGAAGAGAGAGTGAAGTCCATATGTGAGCACAGAAAGTTCATAATCTCTAACTTCTCTTTTCTAAGACTATATTTCTTTTCAAAACTTGAAAATAAGAAGAGTTAAGTTTGTAGACAGAGGAAATATCTTTTGCTAGACAAATTATATAGATAGAAAATGCCTAAACTTTGGGGATATAAAGCCCTTAATCAGAGATCCAGAATAGATAGAATACCTCTCCCTACAGATAATGGAAAATTTGGTAATTCTACTGACAGTTTCACTTACACGTCCTGTTATGTCTCTTACTAAATCATGTATGTTATTTAATTTCAGAAGTCTCTGACTGTTTGCCTATGGTGTTCAAAAATCTGTGTATCCAGTTACTTTTATGAAAGATATTTAATGTTTGTATATGTTTCTGTGCATTTGAATATATATATATACAAATATTAAGATTTCAATCAGCATGATTGTGCAGCAACAGGCATACCTTACTTTGTGTGATTCTAAATTTAAAAACCCAATTCTTGCTAATTAGTGAAGATTGGACATACAACATAGCAGATTCAGTAATAATTAGTGAATAAATGAAGTAAATATTTACAGTGGAAATCACCTGCAGGGGTTGATGAGAATCTCAATATCTTGCAGGAAATTAATCATATTTTTGCGACTCCTGTCTTTTTCATCTAAGGACAGAAGTAGCCCATATTACTAGCTTTTAGACTACTAAAGTTAGATGAACATGATTCAGCCTCAGGGTTTATTTCACTCATCCATCCCTTATAGCATTGCTACAGACTCTGGTGCATAACTTGCATAGATCATCATCCAAACTTCTAGTCAGAAATTGCTATGGAAACATTTTTCTCAGTGAAAATGGCGAAGAACAGGAATCTGTTGAAATGTTTTGGTAAAATCTGATGAAAAGGGAGTAAAATGTTAACATAATTCTCATCTCTATTATAGGTTTACAATTTCTTCATATTTTGTTGCCTGTTTAAATTTGTAATCTGAATCTTTACTACAGATCCTCGATTTAGGGAAATACTTTCATATGTATGAAAATATTCTGCTGACTTGTGTATCATTAAGAAATAGTCTCATTTGTATATCTGTGCCTTATAAATGAAGCGTGGTGGTTGCTCTTTATTTCTTATGTCCCTTTAAAACGTCAGTCCTGGTTCACAGGGTACACACCTGGTGTACACTTATGCTGCTGTCATTCTTAATGCTCCTTTTTTAATGTTTATTTTTCTGTTTTTGGTTTCACTCATGGTCATACTCTTGATTTCTTTACTAATTTTTTGCATTTGTTTATTATGTTTCTGCACTGGTTATTGAAACATGTAAATGCTTGTCAGTGTCACCTTGTGTATCAGTGAATGATACTGACTTTTAAAAAGATTTTCATGAAAAACAATTCTACATTGTGTAGCTTTTTCTACATTAGTTTTTATTTTTATTTCATTGATGACAAACGTTTATGTGAAAAAGAGGTTGCTTCAGAAGTAGTAGACTGGCCTTCTTTTGCATCCTGTGTTCTTTCCATAGAACCACTGCAAAAATCCCACCTTTTCCCATGTTCCCAGTTTCCTCCCACTAGTCCTCCTGTTCCTTTTCATGTCTGTTAGCCTCATTTAAAAAAAAAACAAACTGTTGTCTTTCTTTCATGTCATCTTATCTATGTGTTTTGCTTGCACAGCTATGGCTAGGATGCACTGGATGCTGTGTGGTCTGGAACTGAGTTTAGGCTGACTTACGCCTCTTGGCCACAGAGTGGATAAAAGCTGGTCACCTCCCTGCTTTTTCCTCAGCAGGAGTGTTTTGAGGATCTTTCTCCTGTACCTCAGAACAGATCTGAAAAAAAATTTATAGGACCTTCATAACTCTACCTTCCTGACAAACTTGTTTCAAATTGGCCAGTGAGGGAGAACTGGCAGACAGACAAATTGATTTAAAGATATATAGGCAACATAACTGCATGACCTTATTTCCTTAGGTAAGCATGGTAAGAATATACTAGAGGGAGGATTTGTAATGAGTATAATCATAGTTTAAATTGGTTATAGAGCTGATGTGATGGTTCATGCCTTTTAGCTATATAGTTACTGCTCTCACACACTGTAGGATATACTGTCTTTCTAAAGACAAATACAGCTGATCACTTATAAACACATGATGTCCCAAACATATTTTTCTAAGAGTTTAAACCCTTGTGTTTTGAAGTAAAAAAATTCAAAACTTGAAAAATGTTGGTGACTGAAGGTCCTTCTTACAGGGAATCTTATCCCTGACAGTGACTCACAGAATCTACTCTGATCCCCATTTTTCTCATCAACAGCAAATTCCTGCAGGTGCCCGTACACCTGAAAAAGCAGTAGGCAGTACAAAGGTGTTACAACCATTTTGTACCTTCCACCCCCTGACTTCTGCAGTTTCAAATCCATTAATCCTGTCCCCCATCTCTTTTTCACCTTTTCTTGCAGTTTGTGGCTGCCTAATGTTAGGGAATATTTTTAATCTTTACTGTATGTTAAGAAAGCTTCTCCCCCTCTCTTTTTGGTCCTGGGTATCGTACTTGGGCACATGTCAGAAAAAACTTCTGTGGTCTGGTTGTTTTTGCTGTCCATATCGCTCATAATGGAAATGTATTTAAACTGCATGTTCCTAACATTTTTTAATATTATGGCCTTTCTGGATGCTCAGAATAGAATGGAACAGACAAACTCTCATTTTTATGACAATGGGAACAAACAAACAGTTCTCACAAATTGTATAATGCATATATGAAAATTTGGCCCTTCTTGCAAAATAGAGAAGAGTGGGATACAGGGACTCTTTTTCTTAAGGCCTTTTAAAGCACTAGAAATGGCATTTCCTTCTGTGATTATTTTAATGCAATTGTTAATTTTGCCCCTTGACGTACACAGCACAACAAGGAGGGTGGGGAGTCAGATTGTTCTTAGGTCATTTCCTCACTGCTTTACTTCTGCTATTTCCCAATGAATCGATTTTTAGTTTTATTGCCTCAGTTCTTTATGGAAATTGCCTTCATTATTTGACTGCTTTCTTTTCAAAGTCATGAACTTATGGCAACAGTGTACTAAAAGAATCATTAAATTACTTGCCAAAAGTAGGAGATTCATGAGCTCTAGAGAGAAAATTTCAAAAACATCAACTTATGGCTTTAAGTCCTATAAAATATAAGAATTACCATCTTGAGAACAATTTGGGAAAATAGTATTGAGAACAATCTCAATGCTTTAAGAATGTTTCCATTTTGAGAACAAAATATGAAGCTTATACAGTTCCTCTTTCTCAAAACAGTACTAAAATCATTCTGCAGATAAATATATTTTAAGAAGATAAGATCAGCTACATATGCCCTAGAACATCTTATGCATTCTGTGACAGGTATTTGATTATGTATTTACAGACTTGCTCCAAGTTAACTTTTCTGTTAATGTCAGGTGTAATGCGCATTGTAATAGGTTTGTGACTTCAGTAGTATCTTTGGGAGACATTTTGCCTGAAAGACCATTCTGAATTCCACTCCCTAACTCTGTTTTTCTGTGTTTCAAAAATGGTATTGATGCTTCTGCATTTTACTGATTGCATATTCTGACAAACTTCTGGTAGTCAAAAGGAAGTTGGAGTCAAAACTGACCATTTCTTACAAGGGTTCTGAGTAGCCTGCAAGTGATGTAAGAGTAGGTCTCAGTTTTCCTTGTTCTCTTTTATGACTGTTTATTTCAAGTCACATTCTAGTCTCAAATTAACAAAATAAATATGGACCAAAAAAAAAAGAAAAAATACAATTGATATATTATGAAATAAAAACTGTTTCATATTTAGTTGCTTCTTTTTAAATTATAGCCATAAGAGCACTGAAACAATTTAAAAGCAAGAGTAATTCTTCTAGCAAGAGAGAAGTTGGTGACAGAGGGAAAGAGAAGAAAGACTTGGAACATCAGAGAACAAAGAGGAATCGCCAGTTTCCAAAAATATGGCTAACAAAATACTCTTGGTTAAAATATGATGATGAAAGAGGAATAATGTTTTGTGCACCATGTCGTAAACATAATGTGGATTTGGGGGAAAACATTCATAACTTTTGTTCTGGCACTGATGACTTCAAACTTGAATTTATAAATACACACCAGAGTAGTGAAGCTCATGCCTGGGCTACCTGCATGGAAGCTGCCAGTACTGCTTCACCAGATACAGCTTCTGCTGAGCAGATGTTGAAGAGCATGAACTCCATAACATTAGGTAGAGTAGAAAATATTTTTAGAACATGTCATGCTATTGCTAAATCTGGTCATCCCTTTACAGACCTTGACTGGATGTGCAAACTGGATGATATGAAAGGAGTGGATATTGGTTCTGTATTTAGAAATGACAAGTCAGCAAGAATGTTTATACATTTTATTGCTGAAGTAGAAAGAAGAGCTTTGAAAGAGAGACTGGATAAATGTAAATTCTTTTCTGTTATTAGTGATGGGGTCACAGACAGCATACTCAAAGCAGCTGCAGTTGTCTACGTACGCTTTGCAAGTGAAGGAAAAGTTCATTGCCAGATTGTTGGGGTTCAACCTGTTCACAAAACTGATGCTTCAACTATAAAAAATGCAATTGAGCACACATTACAAATAAATCTTCATCTCAGTCTGGCAAGCCAAGACTGGTCAAGAAAATTAGTTGGATTTGGAAGTGATGGTACAGATGTCACAATAGGAGAAAACAGTGGGGTAGCTAAACTTCTGAGGGAAATTCAGCCTTGTGTACAGTCTGTGCATTGTTTTGCTCACCGCCTAAAGCTGGTTTACAAAGGAGCACTGAAGAATATTCAGCTATACAACATCTTAAGCAATGTCTTGAGAAATATCTATTACTTTTATCATAACTCACCTCTAAATAAGAATAATCTCAAAGCCACATATGAAGCCATTAAGTTACGCCCAGCTATTCCTTCTCGCATTGGAGGCTCCCAGTGGCTTCCTCGTCTACAAACAGCTCTACAAATTCTCCTTAAAGGTTATCCTGCAATTGTTCTACATCTGAGTAAGGTAAATTATTTAAAATTTCGATGTAACTTCAGGAAAAATTAATTGCTATGGCTAATTGTGGTCCACACACCTGACACTTTATTTTTCTATATTGATTTCCAGATTGAAAGAGATTCAAAAGCCTCAAATCGGCAGAAAGTCAAAGGTCTTTTACACCTCCTTCTGAGAATGGAGATAGTCAAGTTTTCTCACTTTCTGTTGGATGTCATCAATGTTCTCAACATTTTGTCACGTGTTACTCTGGATCACAACTCCTCCATTGCAGACGTATTTGCAACTGTGCAGTCAACACTGGAAACACTCCACATGTATCAAACAAGGTCTGGCATTTCTAACAACTGAACAATGATCTCTTAGAATATAATAAAAGAGTATTATATATTGTTTTGTATTCTGTATCTTTCAGAGCTGGTCCAAAGGAACGGCTGATGGAGACCATTCAGCACTTTCATGGTTACCAGCTTGTTGGAAATGGAAATATTTCTGCAGTACGAACCAAAGTACTAACTAATTTGGTGAAGAGGCTACATGATTGTTTTTGTGATGCAAGTCAAGATGTCTTGAGAGCAACTACTATTGGAAGTTTTAAACTGTGGCCTCACAAAATGAAACAAGGTATAGAACTATGGTAGTGGCCATTTGAAGTGCACCTTCTAAATTTTTTAAAAGCATAAAAAATATTTTTTGTTTGTCTCTGTTATAGAATTTGGTGAAGAGGAAGTATCTGTCTTGACTAAACATTATGAAGTCATACTAGAAGCTGCTAGTGTGAAAATAGGTGAAATAGAAACTGAATGGAGCATGTTGAAATTAGAGCTGTATAACAGGTAATAAAAAAACTTCATTTGTTTCTGTTTATTGATTTACTCAAAAGGATTATGGAAATACATTTAGTGGTAGTTATAATTATATTTCTTACCATGCTTTTTAGGTTTCAGAACATCCAGACCTTGACATGGGATTCAGTGAACTCAGATTATTCAAAGAAGTATCCCAACATCCTGGCATTGGTAGATTTGATCCTTACTCTGCCAGCAAGTTCGGCTGAAACAGAGCGAGGCTTCAGTCAAATGAAACTCACCATGATGCATTTACACTCGAAACTAAGGTCTGAAAGTGTGACAGATCTTATGGTAATTCAGATGAACTCTCCAGATATCAAAAAATTTGACCCCCAGAAAGCTATTCATTTGTGGAATGTTACTTGGCAGAGAAATAGAAGACTACAGGGAGGTGATATGATGACAAATGAAAGACCAGATTACTCTTCTGAGTTTGATTTGGAGAGTCTCTGTGGAAGTGAATAGATGAATGTTGTTACTTTTTATTTTGCAATCTTCTTGTAACTTATATGGATACTTTAACAGAATTCCTTGCAGGGTTAATGAGTGTAACATTTGTATTTTTTTCATAATGTATTCTAATGTTCAAATATGCCTTTTCTTTATGTTCACTGCTGAATCACCAGTAGATGTTTACATTTGCTCTTCTGTACCCAACTTCTGTAAATCTGAAGACAATGAACAAAAATAATGGAGTACATTGTTAGCTTGGTGGACAGAGGGATGACTCGTAACTTCTATCTAATTGTTTATTGCATTTAGCTGAGTCATATTATATTATAACCACTGGAGTTAACTATCATCTTACTATCAGTCTTTAATAGTTCAAGAAGCTTCATTGATTCTGAAAACTTTGATTTTCTTTTGATAAATGTGTGGAAAATCAGTGCATTATTTCTGTCAAATGATTGCTTGACCTATGTAGCCTATGAATTTTGGGTCATACCTTCTCTCCATATCCGTATGTGTTGCTACTTTTTATTCTCTTGTGGATAAGGTCTAATATGACCTTTCACAGGTTTTTGTATGACTTGTCCTTCAGAAGACTTTCCTACAGAGGCAGAACAGATCCATTTTCCATTGCCGATTATTAATGCACAAATCAGTCTTCCCATAGCAAGTAGTCTTACAGCTAGGATATGACTAATATACTTCACAGCTTGAACCACTTTTATTACCTGTAAAAATGTTTGTGAGGGTTGCAGTAAGAATACTGTATCTTGATTTTTAATTTAGGAGCTGAGAATGAGAATTGTTCAGAGAAGTATCTGATTTCATAACTTCATACTTCTACATGTTCTAAATGCAACCTTCTACTTGATAAAATTATCAATAATCAAGGTAAAGCATAGCAGCACAATATATGTCTACCATCAAGGAAAAAGCAATGTTTTATATCACAAGATAGCTAAAAATGAAATCCTTCATGACCCTTCTTAGTTCTTCCAACAGCGATGAAGATGAACTAGAAATAATTGGGAAGAAATGAATGTGAGGTCATTCACCTTTAAATCAACCCTTTTCTAATCAGGATCAACTCTCTACTTTCAATATAAAACGTCTAGTAATTGCAGAAGATATACTATATGTATATATGCACACACACATATAGTCTTATTTTGTGTGTCTTGCATATATTGCATATCTTGCATATATTCATGCTTCTTCTAGGTCTAAATAGTATGTCAGAAATAGAGTAGGTTTTGAATGCATGCCTCGTTAGGGGATGTTAGTCCACTCAAGTAGAGTTAATCTGTGGGCATCAGAAAAAGATATCAGTACTGTGCATTCTATGGTTGATTATAAAAGATCCATCACTGAAGTATCTTCATTTGTGATTTCTCAGATAACAAAAATGTTTAGTTATTCTTTATCTAATAAGCAACAGGATATATATTAGAAAGGGTACCTTATTAGATATGTGGCATTGCTAATTCTAAGGATTTTCTGTTAAGTCACTGTTATGACCAGGGCTAGACAGACCAGGGAGTCATGTTTAATTCGGAATTCCGACAGGCTAAATTAAGGTGAAACGGCACCAAATGATCAGTTAAAGATTTTATTCATGGCAGAAGCAAACTGAACTGGGGAGGCGTGATAGTGGGTGGTGGGGTTTCTCACAACAGGAATTGGCATGGAACTACCTCAGTGACCTGTGTAACCCGTGGTAACCACGTACATCAATTCAGGGAAGGAGATCCCTCCCATTGAGTCCCGAGGTTCAGAGCAGACCCCATTGCTTTCTATACTCCTTCTTAGAGAAGGGCCCAGGGGCAGCTGGATCCACTCCTAAGTCCCACACTTGGTCAGGGGTTTATGACTTAAAGGGATGAGGTGTAGGGATTTTGGAAAAGGAAAAAGAAAGGGAGAGCGAGACAGAGAGAGAAAAAGGAAGAGAGAAGGATTTCACTGGTCCTGGGTCCAGCGTTGGTTCAGTCAGCCGTAGGGTCCAGTTCCACTGGGTGCACGCACCTAAGGCTTCATTTTGTGTCCTTTTATAATCTCCTTGCCCCTCCTTTGGGTGGGAACTCCAACTCATTAGGCTAATGAGCAGTTTGTGAGCCTTTGGGTTTGGGGGTCGTTTGGGGAGTAACTTCCCCTTCCCTGCAGACCATCCAGAACAGCTTATCAGAACAGGGAGTTGTGCACCCTCCAGCACGACCTCCCCAAGCTGTTGCTGATGTCTGTGCTGATGGGCTTTTCACCTGTGGTTCCTTGCTGTACAGGGTTTGTTGTTATTCAGAATTTGTCTTTAAACAGAATTTGCCCCACCACAATGTTTGAGACTAACTCTTTCAGTCTCTCACAGTCACATAATACCAAGTTTTTCCCCTCAAAAGTTTTCAAATGGGAAGATTTTAACAATGATGAGATTAGAAAAAGTTTGAAAATGTGTCCCCAGAATGTCAACAACAGAAGACAAAAAACAAAATAAAGAACAAAAGTATATTTAGAATCTATAACACTGAAGTCACTTCTATGATGCATGGTGGCAGCATCACATTTTTAGTATTTGAATTGAAGATAATGGATACATTGCTCTTGGAAAAATAATAGCAAAATCTTAGTATCATAACAAGTATTTGGAAAGGAATATCAGGATCTCATCCATGTCTAAAAATGGGAATCAGACAATCTGTATACAGTATTTCCCCCTTGTTCTTTTTTTATAAGCTTTTAAAATAGTCTACTGTAGAATGTGTGGTTTGTTTTCCTTAGTGCTTTGGTGTCCTTCTGATTATATGTTTTATTACTACTATGTGAAATATTTTTGCTGAAAATAAATTTTATCTCCTATCATTCTTCCTAACTGCAGCTATGGAGAGGGTGTTATCCCTGTCCTCTTCGTAACATTTGGTTTTAACTGGAAAACTACTGCTATGTCTTCTCATCATCTTCCTTTCATAGATGAAACTAGCAGAATTCCTTCAGCCTTGCCTCTCAGGACGTGTTTTCTAAGCCTGTGATGATTCTTGCTGCCTTCTTCAGGGCACTCTTTAGTTTCCATACATCCTTCTAGATCTGCAAATTCCAAAATTGTATGCCGACAGAAGATTTAACAGCTGAAAAGAATGCAGTGGATTATTTCCAGTGTCTTCCCATGTACTTTCTGGCAATATTGTAATCTGCCATAATGCCCAGAGCCTTTTCTACAGAAATTTTACTTTGCCAGTAAGATTTCCATTGTGACATTTATGCAGTTCATTATTTCATCCCAGTGTGGCACTTGACATTTATTCTTATTGAATAGTGTCCTTCTTAGCCTAGACTATACCTCAAATTTGTAAAGTTTTGAATTCTAATCCTGTGCAGTCTGTCTCCTCAAAGCACTTTGATCTGTTTCCATTGAAACTTACTGATCTTGACCATCTCTTCAGTTTTTCAATATCTTTTTGAATTCTGATTCTTTTTCCAAAATGCTTGCTATCCCTTCTAATTAAAAGCGTTTCCACACATTTAATAAGTTAATTTTCTAGTCAGTCTCCTACATCATTTAACAAAAACCTGTTGGGTTTGGTTTCTTCTTTTTTGGACTTGAAAAGATTTTCTAAAGAGCATACTTTTTTTTTTTTTTTAACCAGTCTTGTTAGTAGACAAAGTTGATTCTGGGAACTGTTTCCCCCTTCTTTCCCAGAAGACATTATTTCATTTTACCACTTGCAGGGTACCATTTGCAGATACCAGTATTCTTTTCTCAGCACCACCTGTGTAGCTGCCCAGTCATAGCATCTCTCCATGATAATAAAACATTGGCAACTCCTGAATTAAATTGATGAATCACCTTTTGTCCTGTAATATAATCAGATATTCAAAACCAGTTCCATGCTCTATGATATAAAACCAATACATTAAATCTAGACAAAATATTTTAAAATACATTTAGGAAAGTTATTTGATATCTTTTTTTATATGCTTATGAGGGGTTTCCTCTCTCTCTGAGACTTCCTCATTCCTCCTAGTTATGTCACGAGGAGGAATTAGGTCACACTCCATTTGAAATTTTTGAACTATTACAACTTTCTGAAGACACTTTGGAATTGCCCCACCTTGGATGTTTCAGAAGAAGGTAGTAAAGCAAAAGAAATTACCCTACAGCACATCAGCAATTCTATAATTAATAGATAGAAAGTAGCTTAGCTCTGAATGAAAGAGAGGGTTGTTTCTTCACATTTACCACAGAGGAATAAAAATGGGTAGACACTGCAGATCACCTGACAGTGCTTAAATATCTCACAATAATTCATGTTTGCCATAGGCTTGCATCAGCTAACATTAAATTTACCTGAAAACTATGTTCTAGCATGTTTGACAATCCAGAGTTCTATAAATTGTGCTTAATTTTTTAGACTCTAAGCCTTTAATCCCATTTCTGACATTATCTCTTGGTTCAAGTTCTTTAATTTCCTCACCCCTCAAATATTTTTTAGGTATGTTTCTGAAGTCATGTAACCTCACAAAAAGTGACATAAGGATATTAGTATCCTTTTAGAATTTCATGCAGAAAACCAGAATTCAGTTTTGTTTTAGGAAGCCAGAAACTCATAGGAAATACAGGAACAGCATTTTTAATTGTCATATAGGGAAATCATAGTAGGAATTGAACAGTTTAAACCCTAAAATAATGCGAAAGAAAGAAGTTAGATTGCCAGAGTACTGGGGATCAGATGTGGAAAGGGAAATGTTTAGTAAACATGAAATAAAAATTATCATAGCTGGACTTTTCATGGTAAAGCACTAGACAATTTGAGACTGCAGATAAGATGTAAAATTTTTTTCCTGTTATTTTAATATAAAGTTTTCACTGGCTCCTTGGTGGACCAGAGCCTGTTCTCCTCATGAACCACTAAAAAGTTACCAGGTTTATTGAATCTTCTATGAAGTCTCACAGTAATGATATTTCTGTGATGTAGGCTTTATTGTGCTATATGGAAATCATCTGATTCTTGTGGCTTGAAGTTCTTATCAAAATAAAAGTTTCTGGTTACCTTAACATTATGAAATCAGCAATCCAAGGTGCTTCAATAAACAGCCTAACTCACATGATTTTTAAAAGATGTTCTGTCTCAATGTTGATAAGTCAAAAACCTTCAAGAGCTGACATCAGAGCACTGTTACCAGTCTGCCAGTATTTTTTCCCAGCTTTTGCTTCCTTCTTCTTGTCCCAATGGACTTTAAGCTTCGCAGATCTATTTTTTTCTCTTCTCTCCAAGCTTATATGTGTATAGGATTTCTCTGCTGTATTAAGACGTGCTGAGGGCATTACTCCTGTTTTTCCTGATTGGAGGCAAACAGGTCTACAGATATAGTAGACAATTAATTCAAATTGGCAACTTGATTTTGAATACTGACATTATAAAATTAATGTTCATTCACATTCTTAATATTCCTAGCAGTTAAATCTTTCTTCATAAACTTAACAAACTTCACTTCACTGTTCCATTTCAAAGAAAAAAAATTGTTAGCCATAAAATGTACACAGCTGTGCCTTTTCAAAAGGAGAAGACGTTTGGCTGTAAAACAGAAAAAATTTAAGTAAATCCTTCCAGTATTTCACTGATTGTGTTTGCCTTTAAAGGTAATCTGAAAACATACTGTTTTGACGCTATAGAAGTGATCATAACCTGACCAAATCAGCTTTGTCTCTCAAAATTTAGATTATTTGAAACTTTAATTTTATATTTTTTGTCATTAACTGTAGAAGTTTTACAGTGAATCCTCACTTAGCCAGCAAAGTCCATTTCTGAAAGAAAAGACTCATATCTGTCTGTTAAATTTTAGTATACATAATTTTGTGTTTTAATCCTGTGCATGAAGTTTGAAGTTTCTATTTGTTTATAAGAAAATCCATGCCTATTTTAAAAAACAAATAGGATTTTTTGCACTTACTTATTTTTATCTTATGATTTCTTTAAAATAAAATTGATGGAGCTATTTATAACTTTTTTATAAGTATTTAAAGCTTTTTAAGCAATTCAATTTTGTTTCGAAGTTTAACAGACAGTCACGTGCGTTTCCATTCTATTCTCTAATACATGCTTGCTTTCAAGAATAGAGGTAGATTTATGGTTGGTTAAAATAGAGCACACCAAAAGAAAAGATAGGTAGGTATTCATTACATAGAAAATGTGTGTGATTGGTATTTGTGAATTCAATAACTCATAAATTGTCAGTGTGGATTGCATGAAAATGGGTTAGTGATCACAGTGCAGATCAGATTTATTAAAAGAATTGCAGTGTGTTGGAATATTTTACATTTTGCTATTAGGCAGACCACACATGATTTATTTTGAATGAGAAAATTTTATGTTTGGCTTGAAAGGTATTACCACTATCAATAGTACATAATAGCAAAATAAATAATTTTCCCATATGGCCATTTAAATAAAATAATAGAATTCCTTTAACAAAATAAGTCTATTTAAAATGGTAAATATATTTTTTTTAATATATTGTCTTTCTTTTCTTAGGTTTTATACAAAAGAAAGTATTTATTGACATTTTTATTGACTTGATTAATTTGAATCTTGGAGCAAATTGCCTTCCCGACGCATGGATGAACTTAACACTTCCAGATGTAAGTTAACCCCTATTTTCATTTCAACTGAAGTATTGGTTTGTGTAGAAGATGCAGTATTGTCCTTACTATGATAAAGTCAAGAGTATAACTATTAAAGGGCATTATCAATTTTTCCTTAAAATTCTTCTGTTTCACTAGAGAAAGAGTCTGGAAGCCACTGTGCCAGAAATAAAATGTTTTTGTCAGCGCTATGTTTATTTATGATTTTCAGATTATACCAGTTCCTTAGACACCATTGAAAATTCCATTTCCAGGGAGTTAAAATAAGACTGTTTATGTTCTTCATTCTAACACAGGAGAATAAAATCTGGAGCTGTATGACCTTAAATTTATTTATCCAAGATTTTCAGATTTAGGAACATGAAAAATTGTAATTTAGTCTTTCCAAATCATCCATCACTGAATTCTCTGATTAATTTTACTTTCAGATGTTGCTGGTAAGCCTATGGAATGAAAAGAGTGAAAAGATTTACTTGTTTTAGCGTTTTTTGATAATTATTTCTGATAGTAAGCCATGATTCACTGCAAGATTTTAATTGGATTTTACATGAGGGAAACAGCCTTATTCAAATATTTTTCACACAGATTAACTGCATGAGTAAACCATTTTAAAGTTTCTGAATGATGGATTTCACTAAACTGAGTTTAGTGAAAACTAGGCACCACTGTCATCATCAGTACATAAAAATCTATTCTTAGCACAGGAAATTAATTATATGAGTAAAAAATTGTTTATTAATAGATGACATGCATGTATGCCTTGTTCTTTATGCTTTGAAAACTTTTAGTGCTTTTAAGTACTATTTTTATTTTAATATCAGAATTTTCTTTCCTTAAAAGCACCATTTTTAGATGAGACTTTTAAATTTATAGTGAAGGCAAGAACTTACATACAAAAGGAGATGCATGAAGCATTATATAAGGTAGACATTTATTCTGCACAAACTATTCTGAACTGAACTCACCATTTCATCATTGTGTGACTTAATAGAATTTCAAATAAATTTTCAAATTCTAATAAGTGGTACTGTACCTGCCAACGTTAGGGCAGATGACATCTACAACATTACCAAATTGTCTTACTCTGTGTTGCCCCAGGCCCTTATTCCTGTAAACACATTGCTTCCTTCTTGAACTCCAGTCTGGAACAAACCAGACACTTCCCTTGACAAGGAATTCTGGATGTGGGGCAGGAGATAGGGTAGAGATACATAGTAGGGTCTCACCACGCCATTAGTGCAGAAATGAACTGTGCCAATTTTGTTCCCTCTATCAGATACAGCCTTCACAATGCTGTGTCAGGAGATTTTACATGTATTCTCCTATCTGTGTTCTGTACCCCACTCTGCTGTCCACATACAATGTCTTCAGTGGTACAAAGACACATGCGGCAAGCTGCAAAGCAGCTTTTCTACAACTACTTTTTTCTAACTTAAAATAATGCTGGAGCGGAGAAAAGCCACGTGGTGGACACCCATTAGAGTTAGCAAAATAGGGCCAAGGCACAGGCCCAAGCATTTACTAGATTTTGTACTCATGCTGCTAAATTGTCCTTTCAATGCTTAGTGCTCTCCCAGATGGAGGACGGTTCAGGGTTTAGCATGTACTAAGAGCCGTTATCTGATAGGCAGTTTAGATAGACACACCTGTTTGGGGAGTCCGAGTATTTATTTAGAGGGCTGCACAGGCTAACTGGCCTCATTGACAGACAGTGGTCTGTGGCCTGTTTTGTTTAGTGATACATGTCCTTCTATACATCTTTGAAATCTCACTGCAGAACCATGTCCATCCTAACCAGGAAAAAGACCTAAGGAGACATAATACATAGAAAGGGTATTTTTATGCACACATGTTTGACAGTATTTATTATTTTGTTTTTACAGTTACAAAATCTGGCATCTGCATTCACAGTGAACTCAGAACTTATCGACTGGCGCAGATTCCTGCTAGCAGCAGCACAGCCTTGGCCAATACCATCTGTGACACAACTTCTCAAAACACTGCATAGCTTCAAGTCTGTTGATGTAGCTGGATCAGGCTTTGTCACACAGGAATACTATATGCAGGTTATAATTCTTTTCTCTTTTGAATAATATTCTTTTGTTAAAGTCTCTTAATTGAACGATACTTGTTTGGTTTATTCACATTCAGAAATTCAGTCTGAATTTTAAATGTTTTGGGTTTTGAGGGTGCTTTCTAGTGAAAATTTTCTTCAGAAAATTGAAGGCCTGATGTCTATCTTATCCATAGTTCCACAAATCAGACTAATTAAGCTTACTTTTTACTTCCATTTCCTACTTTCCCCATAAATTAATTTCAAGTGAAAATCCTTCCTGTTCTAAAGAAACTATTCTGTGCTATTAACTTGTTTGACAATGTATCTATAAGACAAAAAATTTGCTCCAAACAGAAATAAGTATTTTAGTTTGGGCTCACCAGCTCTACTTTAATTAAATATTTTTAGAATATTTCTAACAAGGAATTTTTGCAAATGAAAATTGTTTTTCAGACCTTGAATATGCAGAAAATTATAAAATTCTTTGATCTATTCTTTTCTCTAAAGACAAGTTCTCTTTGAACTGTCGCATAGTTCAGCGAGGTTTTTCAGGAAGCAAGCTTCATGAAAGAGTATTAAGAATACATTTTTCTTCTTTTAGCAAAATTCTGCTCATCAAATTTTCACTTACTTTTACTTTGGATTCTTAATCATACTTAAGATGACTGCTGGTTCATTCTTCTAATGCATACTAGCCCTATATATGATATGTATTTATGTATCGACATATATATATATGTAGATATATATGCATGTGCATGTATACACAAAAGTTCTACAGTTCTGTCAGTTTTTATTTGTTTGGTGATACTAAAATAATTTTCAAACTGTTTTAAATAAATTTGCACAGAGTCTTTATTGCGGTTTGTTTTCCAGTCACCTAGTATTAGTTTTCTTCAAAAATTAAATAGAAGCCGTGTTATTCCAGAAGCCTGTTAGTTTCAGAACTACTTTGATTAATTTAAAACTTCCAGGAGTGCCTGCCAACCCCTACCCACCCCAGACTTGCAAAGAAACAAATTCTGCAAAGCCAGAAAACTCACAAAATGTGCAGGACTATCTGCATCTATTTGTCTATTGAAGTGGTGATTTTTACTGAAGTGTGAGTTTAAAAATATGATGCAGTTACAAGACATGCAGACTGAGAATGTACATTTTTAACACAGGATTCTAGTTCAAATATTAATGGAGCAATTGTTTTACTCACTTCAGGATTGGAATTTGCTCATATTCAGTCACTGATAGTAAATATGCAATGGTGTATACTCATTTGTTTATAGACCCCCGTTAGTTCTTCCAAACTTCCATGAGACTAATGATGCTGAACCTACAGTCTCATACAGTTCCTTAATGACTAAAAAGTACCAAAAAGATCATGCACTTACATGCATTCAAAATGTCATGAAACTTTATTTATTTTATTTTACTGTCTTAACAAGAAACAATGACAAGCAATGTTCATTGAGAATAACAGGAAGAACCTTCCACTGGGAATTTGAGGTGCCCCAGCTGGCCCTTCTATCTGCACCTTTACTAGTAAACTACACAGTGCTAGGGAACATCCCCAGGTAATGGTACTTAATTGTCCATACTGTGACATTGTTTGCACAACCTGGCATGGTTTAACATGGGCCATTTCCAAGCAAGTGAATTTTTCTGTAGGCAGTCTGTTCCTGGCTATCCTGTTTTAGAAGATAAGATCTAGCTGGTATTTCCTGTGTGGTGGGTCTAGTATTGGAGAATTGGTTCTGGATACTTTTAATTTACAGTTGTAGGTACAGCTCTGTAGGCATTACAGGACACTTAGTCTTGTTGTTCAGAGCAGGCAAACATGGGAAGAGCCATGCCCCTGTCCTTCATTATACCGAAGTGTATGGACAGTTTCTTCCCAAAGTACAGTTAGGACAAAAGCTATGGGGTAGCAAAGGATACCCTAAAAGGAAGAAACCAGAACACGCACAGAAACTCTGTGACATATTTGCTTCTTGGGCAGTGTAGGTTTACAACTACCTAGTTAATTTTCAATTTTTTCAAGAGCATAGACTCACTTCTATCCTACTCCACTTTCAATAATTCCCAAAGTATCTGTTACAAAGTACAAACAGCTACTTAATTATTCTGATGTCATTGTATATTAATAACAAATTTAGCTTGATTAAGTCCAGGAATTAAGCTTTTAGTAATCCATCTGTTGAACAATGATAAAGCATAAAGATCACTTTGTTTTAATGTGTGAAAATAAATGCCTTTTGTTTTTTAATCAGGTTGGCTTATGGTTTAATGGAAATGAAGATCTAAGCATAACAAAAAGTTGCACAGAACCCTTGCCTTTAGATAGGCTAAGACATCTCTTAAAGGTAACTTTAAAAACGTAGGTATTTTGAAGAGACCACTCACTATTCTAACCTGAGAGGTCTTATTCAAAAGTTTCTTGGATATCTTTTTTCTCATAACTGTTGCAGTATTTCTGTGGGTTTTGAGGTCAGGTGGTGCTTCAGAATATGATTTCCATGTATAAAAACCTCAAAGTTAGAAATAATGTAGCAAGGAGTCTAGGAATTGTCCTTCAGTATTCTAAATCATGGTCTACTCAGAAAGACTTAATTATTCCTGTTCTCCTTTGAACTGCATTAATTTTGCTACACAGTAACCAGCTTTGTAAAGAATGGGAGGCAAATGATCCCCGCATCTAAGCTCGTGGAAATCTCCATGAAAGAGGGAGGTAATAGTGTGATCTGAATACAAAAAAATGTTTTGGACCTATTTGTCATGACACAAGATTTTATTAATTTCTCCTTGTTCCATGAAAGTCCTCAGCCTAGAAAAGAAAATACTACAAGTTCTGTTTCCCTGAATGACAGACACACTTCTGATTTTTCTTGATTTACACATCGTCAACACATTTTTAAAGATAATACCACTTATCAGCAGTCATTACTTTATTTCATCCTTTTCTCTACAGACTTTGATTTGTATTTGATTAAATTCCACTTGTAGAAATTAATTTACATATTTTTGTCTATAGTTTTTCTTCAGTTTATTTGCTGATAACAGAAAAGATCCTGCTCTGCTCAACTATACTCAGATGCTCCTTTATTTTGCCTCCCACTCTGATCCAGTTGAAGGTGTTTACAGAGCACTTAGCATTGCTACTGGAACGTATATTCATAGCGAAGAAGCAGCTTCTCTTCCATGTGTGGTAAAATATTACAGTAAAATATTAGGGAACAGTAGTGGTGCTTGCAAATTATAAATTACCTAGATTTCTGTATATTTTCTTATCCTGTGTAGCTCCAGTCCTTACAAGTAATCCCACTGACTTCATGGGAATTCTGCAAATAGTTTCACTGACTTTGGTAATAATACTCAGAAGTACTCTTCCAAAAGTCTGGAAATTTGCATGCCAAATAACAATGAAAGCTTAAGATATTTACTGGTAACTAATCCTTGTAGAGATGAACAGAGGACATTCTTTGACCTAATCTTAGACAATTAAGTCCAGCTATTGATCCCCAGGAATTAGACTGTAGTGTGATTTATGGTATTGTTATCTAAAAATATAAAACCTGATATTATTGCTGGTCTTACTTTATTTTCTACTATGTTTCTTTGGGTTATGTAGAAGTATATACACCTTTGTTGTTATTTTCAAGTGTTTTGGTTTACCTATAAATCAGAAGGATTAATAATTAATAATTAGTTTCCTATGAAATAATTTTTAAAATTATTTTTAGAGCCATGATGACTCTACTGTCACATCAAATGAAGCTGGGGTTTTGAACATTGTTAGTATTTCTGGGGTATGCTGTTATTTTTAAAGTCTCAAATTTGCCATTAGTGCATTGCACGCATCAGTTACTTATTATTGAAGTATAAGTCATTTTTTGAGACATAAAATATATATCTGTACACACCTTGGAAAGACCTTTCTCTTCTAGATAATGAAATGTTTCGCTATGCTTTCACAACCACAGTGACTCTAGCATTTGCCTAATACTTAAAATACAGTTGTACTCTCCAGAAACAGTACAGAAAGGGCATTATTTTACCACACAATGTAATCCTATACATATTCCTAATTACATTTTATTACTTCAAATGACAAAATATGTTATTGTACTCCCTTGTGTCTGCTTTTATTTGGCACAACAGAGTTTTTGTCCATGGGAGAGATTGAATAAGGCAATTTCCTTTTCACATTTCATAGAAAGAAGCATGCTGCCAATTGGATACAGTAGATCTGAACTTAGTTTCCCATTTCCCGTATTTCAGTGGAAAGTTCTAACTCTGACGTCACTAGATATAAAGCAACACAACCTGTTCTTCTCCTTACTGTCTTCTGCTTGGTTTGATCTGTTTGCTTGGGACTTTTGTAAGATTGTAAGCAACTGCACTGGCATTATCAGCTGTGTGTCAACGACTTGTCTACCTGGACATCAGCAAGGCCTTTGAGACTGTCTCTCACAGAATACTCCTTGAGAAGCTGACGGCTCATGGCTTAGACAAGTGTACTTTTCGCTGGGTAAAAAGCTGGCTGGATGGACGAGCCCAGAGGGTTGTGCTGAACAGAGTTAAATCCAGTTGGTGGCCAGTCACAAGTGGTGTTCCCCAGGGCTCAGCACTGGGACCAGTTCTGCTTAATATGTTTATCAATGATCTAGATGAGGTGATCAAGTGCACCCTCAGTAAGTTTGCAGACACCACCAAGTTGGGAGGGAGTGTTGATCTGCTCAAGGGTAGGAAGGGTCTACAGAGGGATCTGGACAGGCTGGATTGATGGGCCGAGGCCAATTGTATGAGGGTCAACAAGGCCAAGTGCCTGGTCCTGCACTTGGGTCACAACCACCCCATGCAGCGCTACAGGCTTGGGGAAGAGTAGCTGGAAAACTGCCCAGCAGAAAAAGACCTGGGGGTGCTGGTCGACAGCCGGCTGAATATGAGCCAGCAGTGTGCCCGGGTGGCCAAGAAGGCCAACGGCATCCTGGCCTGTATCAGAAATGGTGTGGCCAGCAAGAGCAGGGAGGTGGTTGTTTCCCTGTACTCGGCACTGCTGAGGCTGCACCTTGAGTCCTGTGTTCAGTTTTGGGCCCCTCACTACAAAGAAAGACATGGCGGTGCTGGAGCGTGTCCAGAGAAGGGCAACCAAGCTGGTGAGGGGCCTGGAGCACAAGTCTTGTGAGGAGCGGCTGAGGGAGCTGGGGCTGTTTAGTCTGGAGAAGAGGAGGCTGAGGGGACACCTTATCACTCTCTACAACTGCCTGAAAGGAGGTTGTAGTGAGGTGGGTGCTGGTCTCTTCTGTCAGATGGCTGGAGGTAGGACAAGAGGAAATGGCCTCAAGTTGTGGCAGGGGAGGTTTAGAGTGGCTATTAGGAAAAATTTCCTTACTGAAAGAGTTGTCAGACATTGGAATAGGCTGCCCAGGGAAGTGGTGGAGTCACCATCCCTGGAGGTGTTCAAAAAGCGTATAGATAAGGCATTTCAGGGCATGGTTTAGTGGGCATGTTGACAGTTGGACTCTAAGATCTTAAAGGTCTTTTCCAACTTAAACCATTCTATGATTCTATGACTTCTTAAGGCTGTGAGTCACAGGTGAAGGGAAACATTTCCATTCAATCTTGAGTTAACAACGTATCTCTGAGAAGCAAGTGTTATACCCCATCCAACCTGAGAATTTCCTCATGCTTAGTTTCCCACTCAATGTATTGGCTCTGAATCTGTGCTATGTCTGATGTATGTCTCACAATGTATTATACAGACAGTTAGTGCACCTAATTCATCTTGGAGAGTCCCTCAGAAACCTAGAAATATTAAGAATTAGATGCTAAATGAACATCTTGCATGTGTGGATTCTCTTTGACTTTACAGTTGTCTTTCATAGGTTGGTGCTCAGAATTGCAGGCCTCATAGAACATAATTTTAATCTTTTCTTTCTTCTTATGCCTTGTGTTCCATATGTGTACACTTTAACAATAAAGTTGAATACAGAAAAAAGAGAACAAATAAAATCTTGTTCCACTGAAGTGAATGAGTTTTCATGATTGGCTTCAGTAGGGCCAGCATTTCATGCAGGGTATTCAACAACCGCAAGGGCGCAAAGAGTAAATTATGAGTTGGTATTGTGTCATGTTTGAGTCAAGCTCCATCAAATAGAATGACATAGATCCCTGAAGACCTCCAAAGTGGTTTTCAGCACCAAATTAAGAACCTAAACCTTTTTCTGTCTCTGGCTGTTTACATGTGATCTAAATATCCCAGTTCTCGCTACAGGTACTGGAAATCTAGTAAATAATATTAGTGGAGTATTAATCAGTGGAACATAAAGCTCTATCAGCTCATCTCAAAGGACTTTGGTAATACACTTTAGATAGCCAGCTTATAAGTAGGCACTTAATGCAACAGCACCTAATTTGTCTCTTCTCTGTTTCTTGTTCTGGGCTGATAATTGTAATGACTTCTCATTACTAGATGCCTACAGAAATAAGTCTGAAACTTAATGATGTTAATAGGAGAAGATCAGACAAGCATATTCTAGAGACTTTTGTTACTTTTACTAACTTCATAGCAAAGACCCTTTTACTTAAAATACTTAGCTTTTAAGTCTCAATAATTTTGTTATTGGTTGTGTAGATCTTATAGCTAAACATAAACAGTAGTGGGAGGTAGAAAAACCTAAGTGCTGATATTTGTGTAAACTCCACTGTTGAATGTTAAAAATTTTAAAAGGACTGTATCAATGACTCTGCTCCTTGTGTATTGAAAAAGACATGTATTAAGGCCACACATAGCACAAGTGTGACTGAATCTCAGCAGTCTCTCCCTCCTAATGAGGAAACAAATGGTATGTTCAATTACATGCACTTTCCTGTTACTGGTTAGTCCACACAGTGGCCTAATCAATGAAATGCAGTTTCCTGTTGTTGTTAATGGTTAGTCTACACAGTGGCCTAATCTAGTCAAAGCATTGTTCATCTGTGTGAGGTCCTTTCTCATCTTTGTGCTCACAAATCTCTACGGCAGGTGGGTTTTTTTTCTCTTTGGCCATCTCCAATAGCACCACAAAGATTCCTCATTGCTTGTTTATAGTAAACTTCTAATTTTTCTGCATAAAGCCTTTCTCATTTTTTCTATGGAGAGCTGGTGAGCCTATGTTAACTGTTAGCCAAAATAAAGTTCTTACAGTGACTCCTTGTTTTGGACTAGAAAATTCATGCTGGTGTTTTTATGTGAACATCCAGAATTACCAAGTTTGCTCCTTATACAAACACAAAATTCTTGGTAGTATCATAATTTGTAACTATTAAATATTTTTATGTTTTGTTGCTCTGAAGAATATTAATTTCTCAGTGGAATGTTGGCCGCATTCCTGGAAAAAGCTGTTTATTAGATTTCTACTAATGCCAACATTATGGATATTTCTGGACTCTTGGGATCTATTCCTTCATCTTATAGTTCAGCAGATAATTTTGTGTGAGTTGATGATTTTTGTTTTGTAAGAACTGAAGTTTGGAAGTATAATCCACTTGATCCTTAATGAATGTCTAACTAAAACAGATTACCTACTGACAGACTATTTATCACCAAGTATTATATCTATGCTTTATTTTGTTAGGGTTTTCCTTATACCAATATAGTGCCAAATGAGAAAACTTTAATAGAAGATGAAAAAGAAGTCTTGAATTACATGGGTGAAGGAATAATTTCAATGGCAACTCTACTCAAAGTGTTTCATACTGGAGGAAGTAAAGATGAAGATAATCATAGGTTTAGTAATCTGGACAGGGAAGGGAGCTATGATAAGGTAGGCTGGTTGATTTAAAGAAGCTTTTGTACCTTGCATTAGGTGTTAAATAAATACCTGCTGCAATCTTTGCTTTTCCCCAAATTTTTTAAACACTTAATAAATTGACCACATATTATTTTTCTTAAAGCATTTCATCAAAATATACAAAGAATTAGGCACTGAAGACCTGACACCCATCACAGTTGGACTCCTTTTGAAGCATCCTTTCATTCAAGACTTGATCAACAGGTATCAAGAATACAAGCTTCCTGTAAGTATTGCTTTCTGGGACCAAGAACTTCGTAAGTACACATATTGAAGTTGGCATTATCTCAGACACATAAATATAATTAATTTAGATACTGCCAATTTGCAGTGTAGACCAGATATATAGCATAGCAGGTTGTAGATTAGATCAGTTGTTTTGTTTTCCATGAAAACTCCATCCATCAAAGACTGCACTGCTTTCTGACCTATGTTTTTATACCTGTCTTGCTGGCCTATAGCTGCCTACAAGTTTTCTACTGTGTTGTCGCATGTGGCATTGCCTTTCCCCCCACCCATAGGAAGGAGCCTGGTTGAATTATCTTCCCAACAGGATCTTACTGCAAGACACTATAGGATATGTGATAGAACACATTCTATCCTAGGCCAACCAGGCTGCAGAAAAGGGTATGCAGAGGTAGTACAGGTTCAAATGTTGTTCCCTGCCCTAGTCTAGAGCATCCCTGTTACCTGCACCTATGTTTAAATGTGCGTTAAAACAGTTACACATAAGGCAAGTTTGGGCCAGTGTATCAACCTATTAAATGTGTCGAACTATGGCAAAAATACGTGATATACAGGGTGTAAGAAAATAGTGTGAGGCAAGATAAAAGGATGTTTGCATTCGCATGCCTGAAGTTCAAACATAAACAGTCTTCACAACTTTGAGATGATCACCACCAGCGACACATAGTGTCCCACAAACTGTAAATCTGAATAAGATACATGATACTCCAGGAGTAACTTGCTATTTCTTAATTATATTCACCACTTGTAAGAAGTGAAGTGCCCAGCATTTATTATATTACTTATAATCATCGTTAGTAAAAGACAAGATATAAGAATAAAAAAATATATTCACTCTGTCTAAGGGTTAAAAATTTATTTGCTATAGCAGGAAGAGATACAAAAGGAAAATGTAAGACAAAGACAACACAACTGAAGATTATAATTATCAATGAGTATCTATCCTGCCTATGTTAATGTCTCAGCCAATTTGGGAAGATAGACACCGTGGAATGTTAGGTCATTCCTCACTTCCTGTCCCCATTCTTTCTTCCTGACCCTTTTTATTTGAGTACTGCATTTCCTAATTTGAACATTTTTTTCCAGCTTCACTGAACTTCTTGTAGACCAAAGCATTTCTTAAACTAGCTCTCTGTTCTGTACCCAATCCATCTCAAGAACTGTTCTTTGCACAAACACCTCACTGACTACAACATTTAACATAATGCAAGCTCCTCACAAAGACCAAATATGATGCAACCTGAAGTAATATTTAACTAGTGTCTAAACTGAGTAATGCCATATGCATTTACTCTGCTCTTTACAGGGAGGGGGACTTCTTTTTAAATCTTTTCACACTAACCAATAGCTGAATATCAAGAGCACAGTGTCTATTCTTTATCAAAAATTCTAATCTTCCTGTACCACTTTCAGGAGGAACTGTGTTATATAGCTTAAAGAGTAGATTGTAGCATACATTTAAAATTTATTAGCTACCATCTATCACCTATGTTATTTGTGGCTGGTAGGATATGTCAGGGCAGTACAGTTATAAAAATTGTCAGTCTATGAGAAAAGGTGTAGGTGGGAAAAAATTGTATATGAATCTTGGCAGTAGCTGAGGGTTTCAGTGCACATGCTCTAGCCCAAACAAGTTTCCACAGCTTGTCTACTAAAGACATACCAGTATTATTACATTTAAATAGTACATTTTTCTACTTATTTGGCAGATTCATTGGATGCCTGTATCTCCTGACTTGACAGAAGATGCAGAGCTTCAGTTTTCATTTGTAATACTTAGAATTTCCTCTTGCAAGGGCTTATACTGACTGTATCTCAAATATAGTCCTCTATGGTTTCTGTACTTAAAAAGAGAAGATTATATTCCTTGACTGTACTGGTAAATACAGACTGCTGTTTTATGCATGAAATCAGCACTTCACAGTTTTACTTTCAAATTCTGACTAACTGGGGAAGAGCTAAGACCACAAGTTCTTACTCAACATTACAGCAAATTATTATATTCACCAGCAAACAGGCATAGAGACCCAGTGGCCATTGTTTTATGGAGGTTAGGATTCTAGTCAAAAACATACGTACTCCAGGAAGAGTTTTCCTCTGACAATTCTTCATAGAACTATATTTGGTGAACAGGTGAATTTTTTTCTTCCCAAAACATTTCCAAAGTAAGTAAACAATATTTTTAGCACCAATTATTTTTTCATAAATTCTCCTGAGACTATAAAAATCTCTATAAAAATGAAATTTAACCACAGTGCTGTTATTCTGAGATCTTTTACAAGATAAATATAGTAAGTTAGGGTGTGGTTTCTAAGGTTAAAATGTTTCTACTACTGCAGTCATAAACAGTGGAAAATAAAATGTTTTGCTGAAAACTATAAATGGAATATCTAGCTTACAATTTTTTAAATTTGAGTTAGGGCACCTGATTCCTTTGGCCTCTTGATGACCTCTTCAATTTTAAGCAATACTACCTCTGATAAAAATATTTTCTCCAGTTGAAATATATTCTTGTCTTTTGAAGGGAGTTTGTTTTCTCAGTTCATATACCAGTGGGCTGGCAACATCCTACATGGTAATTACCATTCTGTTAGCCTCAGTACAAATGCCAACAAATGAACAAGCTTGGAAATTCTATTACTTTTTCATCTGGTCTTTTCTCTTTTGATTAGAAGTCTTTCTGGTCCTGACTCGAACTTTCAAGTGGTTTGCCATTATCAATACATTTTTTTCACTTATCAAATGAAATTTATTCCTTTAGAATACTTAGACCACACCTATATGTGAGTGTGTGTTTATGACTACACTTCATTACATTCTGAGTTAAATTGTCTTTAAATACATTTAATAATAAAAGAGAGACAAATTTTATTAGACCAATTGATTCAGATGGAAGAAGCAAGCAATTCCACTTTTTCCACTGCATATGTTTGTCTGTTAAGATTGGTCTCTTAAGGAGTCTTTTTCAGGCCTGGTATTATTTCTTGTTACAAATTTTGCCTTCTATCCTGAGACTGTCACAGATACAGTAATAGAGAAACAACCGCACATTTTAGTAATTCTGCATTTTTATTGTAATAAATTTAAATACTGAGTCTGGGATATATTCTACTTCTTTAATTCCTAATGCTTGCATTAATCTATTATTTTCAGTGGACTACCTTCTTATAATTACTGAGGATAGCAAAGTAGTTTGTTAATTAGCATTCAATTTGTTGATATCAAAACTATTATGCATTTCATAATGTTATGTTACCTTTTTTTATCCTGCTTTCAAATCCTGAATAGTCCTTTTTAAAAACCTCTAGGTTTGAAGATAGGGATATCATGTTGCATTTCTATGCATCTGTGTTTTGAATACATGTAACATAGGCCCTTGCATCAACCTTGTTCCTTCTAAATTAATTGTCATATTATTACTGCTGTTATTGTTGTTGGTTTTGTTAATCATTTTGGTAACATCACTCAGATATTCATTCAAATAGGAGTTCCACTGAAACAGGATTTCTAATAACGTATAGTTAACATGTCTTTATAAAAAAAAAAATTTATTGGTATGTGGAACAATTATTACAAAACCTGTTTATAGTCACAGTAGGCATTTAATATCACACAACAAACATTCAGAACTCCATGTATCATTTAACAAAGTAAAAATGCTTTCTGTATAGGCAGAGTTCATACAGATTACATTCAGTAAGGCTTGAGGTGGACCATGTAGTTCATAGTCAATGCTTTGGCAAAAAAAAAAGCACTGCTGAATCACTGTCTACTCATAGGCAGTAGTTGTAATACTTATGAAACTTGAGAAACCTTTTTCATGTGGTGTTTTAAATGTCCCAGTGTGGAAGAGAAGGAAAATTTAACTCGGTGTTTAAATACCTAGTTTAAAAAAGAGACCTATATTGTGCTTCTCTTTATTCCATGAAAATAATCTTAGGAAGTGCAAATATACATGAAAAATACTGTTTCTTACATTAAAAAAATGATAAAAATATCTATTCATGTAACAGAAACATTGTTTGCTTCATCAAACACAGACATAGTACATCTGTTGCAGTACTATTTCTCCAGTGTTTCGAGGTTATTTAGTTTTGGTTTCCTCTGCAAAACTGGTAGTTACATAAGTAAAATCTGTCCAGAGGAAACTTTTCTTCATTCTTAAATGCTGTTCTGTCACTCTCTTTTCTGCATCAGATTATAAATTTCAATCATACCATTCTTACTTTTAGACTGATATTTAACATATATTTCCGTGGCATTGCTAGAGCATAAAATTTCCACTTCCCACACAATGGAGAGTATTGGATGCATCACTAGATATCATTTGCTCCACAATGATCAGCAGTAGCTTTCTCAAACTTATTTTTTACAGGAACATATACTTGTACTTTCTATTTAGAACTCTCATAATAAAATTCACATTCTATCACGCCAGAAGCACTACAGTTTACTGAGATCCCCATCTGCTTCATGTGGTAATGATAAGTACTGATAATGAACTTGCTGAAGGTTCCATTTACTAACATTTACTTCTGTTGAACCGGAATTGAAACTCCTTTTTCTGACTCAATGTGCTGAAAAAGGCCTCCTTATACTGAAGTATTTCTTAGAGTCAAAGATAAATGTTAGTAGTACCTTCCAAAACAAAGTACTGGTAAAATTATCTTTAAAAATGGTTCTTCTGTATTCACTGAAATGCTCCTGATATTTTGCAAGGCATGTGAGGCATCATTACATACAGGCCGTTTTTGCTTTTGAAAAAAGGTCATGTCTTCAAAGTATGCACAAAATACCTATTGGAGTATGTATTTGAATTTGAACTATTTTATTTTATAAAAATTCTGACTGGTAATTATTCTCCTCAAGGAAATATATGTTGACAATACCAGAAAATGCTAGGAAGTTAAATTACTATTTATCTTTTTATTAACCATTCAGCACATTACTTTTTAAATCAAAAATTCCTTGTTCATCCTACTTACACGATGAATAGTATTGCTCAAATTGGAAATAGAGAAGATTGTGCTAATACAAAATTATCAAATACTAACAAATCAAACAATGTGTTATAAAGAATGCAGAGCTGTGAAAAAATTAACTAAATGTGGGTGGTTTATGCCAAATGTTAGTTACTTTTTTATTATTATTATTTCTACCTCCTTGGAGTGTTGTTTAAGTTCAGCCTGAAATATGACATATTAAAAATGAAACTTTATTGAAGAATTTGTCTTTGTATGTCCTGAATAATATTTGCTGGTTTAAACAACAGTCTTAATACCTTTCTTTGCTGATAAGTTTAAGCTGATGCTTAAGATCTCTGCTTACTTTAAGAATTGCATTTTAACACACTGTAGTTTTGTAAAACTGCTGAAGGCAATGATATTGTGTGGATAACATGAAAATGGCATGATATTAATGATACTGCAGGAATTCTTTTAGAATTTGCCATGAAGAATGTTCTTTCCACAATTGTCACTGTATGTTTATGTTTTCATGAGTGCACTGAACATACATAGTGCTATGATAGTGTTGGTTTTAGTGCCCTTCTGCAAGACATCTTATGTAACCTAGAGAAAGTATAATTTATAGCAATGTATCTCCACTGAAGTTAGTTTTTCATCATAATCTTCTACTCACTAGTTAGAAAGCTCACCCCATGGAAAGACAGACATTATTATTACAAGTTTTAAGGTAGATAAGGCTCTGACATGAAATGACCTTTTACTGTTTCATTTTCCTTTTCATAGGATATTAAAAGCTTTCTCCAAAGATCCGAACAAGCACAGTCAGCTGACGGAAAAAACACCACATGTAAAGACATCAATGTATGAAAAATCGTTGTTCATGAAGATTAAGAAATCTTTTTTTTTTTTTAAGTTTGTAAGAAATGTGTCTTAGATATCCAGTCCTGCCTTCCATGGGAAAGGATTGTTTGGTTGTTGTTCTGAAAGCAAAACCCCATTGCAATTACACATTTGCTGTTACTTTAAAATTAAAAAAACCCAATAAACATAACCAAACAGAGAAAGTTATAGTTAGTTCATATTAGTTCATACTAACTAATCTGATGATAATTCAAAATAAAATTAAACCAGTTTCTGAACTTAAATAGAGCTGATAGTGTGTTCATTAATAATTGGTATAAGAACAGAGTATGTCTAGTTCTTGTAGGTGAGCTAAGATATCTGGTCACATTTTGTTATGTGTATAGTTTATTGATTCATTAATTTTTAATGAATTAAATGTTGTAATCAATTGATTTTTAAAAACATGTTGCAATTCATAGCTAATAAAATAAGTAAATCAAAACACTGTTTTCTCTAAGATCAGGATAAACTACCAAAAGGACACCATGTACATGAAAATGGAGTGCTGGTTGACAGCAGACGTGATGAATATTTGTTATCTGACCTCCGTATTTCTCACCTTCCATTACAGCTCAACTCTGCTACCACCCACTGAAAATCTGCAGGCTCCTCCAGTGCAGCACTGCACAGAGCCCAAGGGTATGGGTGTCACAGGGTGCTGCTCCTCAGTAGCCTCCCCTTCCACCATGTTGCACTGAGCAGGCCCCAACTGAAGCAGTAAGGTATGTGCTACACCACTTGCAGTTCCACTGCTGATTCTGCACGTGATATCGGTAGTGACTAGAATGTGCAGTGGGGTTCCACACAATTGTTTTCAGTACTAAAAAGTCCTTTTTTAATCAGCACAGTGTATTCAAGGGCACCATATACTCCAGAGACACGTTGCAGGTGTTCAGGTATGGTAGGTGTTTGCCTAAAAATCTCCATGGCACACGATGACACCTAGCGGATGTTGCCTTCTGTGGGAGGTGAAGCAGAGTCTTGGTGAAACATTCTCCTTATGTACTGCTGAAGTCGTTGCTTCTTTTTCTGTATCCAGTCTGACTCTTACTGGTTTCCTGGAAGTTGTTCTGGAACAGTTTTCATAGAAATTTTCTTGCTAATAGGATGTCTGTGTTTTCTTCACGTTTTATTCAACTTTGCTGTTCTCTTGCGGCTAGTTATGGCTAACTATAAGACGATAGGAACTATTTTTTCATGGAACTTTTTAACATAAATTTTAGAGCACTCTTTGTAATTAATTCCTCTGGAATTCATCATTGAGATGTCTAATAAACCCTCAGTTTTCAGTGGTACTCATTCTTCTGATCTACAGTTTCAAATTTTCTGAAGACTGAACATAGCAAGTAGGTAACTGCGATTATATGAACTCGGTATACCTTCTAATTTGCAATCTGTCAGCTGCCCAAGATGTTAGCAAACCTTGTGCATTCTACATTGTCTTACTAGCTTAGAAACATAATTAATAAGTAAATACTTCCAAGGAGCCTACTCATAGCTGAACACTGCTCCATCATTCTGGCATATTTTTTTCTGCATTTGGCAGTACCCTGGTAACAATTGCACAAAACATTTAAAGCTTCCTTTCCCTAGTTTGATTCAGCAAAGTACTCAAACATATGATGCTCTCTAAGAATACAAATAGTCCCATTGAAGTCAGCTAACTCATAGGGAACCACAAACCTTTGCCCTTTGTTGAGATGTGCTATCTGCACAGAATACTTTTACATTTTTAATGTAACTAACTTTATTACTTTTTAGCCAAGTATGCATGACATAGTATAGTAATTGCATAACATTTGCTGATGTTCCTAATGAGGTTTCTAAATTGCCTGCTTGAGGTATAAAACAATTATGTATCAAAAAAGCAATAGCAGCATACAAAAAAGAGAAACTGGCATAGTTATAGTTAGACAATGACTAGCAGACCTACCTGTAAAATACATTTTGTTTTCTGTCATGATATAATAAACATTTTTTCAGGTTTTTAGAACTTGCTGATGTCAATAATGGCAGATTTGTTTGTTAATTAAAGACAGTCAAATTTTGAAAGGAAAGTTGGTAGTCTAGCGGTAGCAGATCAAAGCATCTATATGTGATATATGAAGCTCAGAATAGAACTCAGTAAGATTATCACTTCAGGCAGATAATGTTGTGTCTCTTCACTCTACATATTTTGTGCTAACCACACTGGCACATTGTAGCTAAGTACTATCTTAGAAACAGATGTAACTTTGTTGTGCCCCCGCAAACCATGCTAAAACCTCAACATCCTCGTTTTACTTATGACAACAGACTATGATGCATACAAATTAATCTGCTTTGTTACCAGGATCATTTCTTCACATAGCACATACAACTTGGTAAAAATTTTATCCCCAATATTCTTGAAACCCTACAGAGATATATACATTCATACAAGACTTTGGCTTTTTTCTTCTTATGTGAAAATATTACGTGGATAGAAAAAAATTACAGTGCAGTTCTTGCCTTTTGCATGTTTCAGAATCTCTAAATTTTTACTTTTGTTTCATATTTAGTTTCTTTAATAAAAGCCAGCTTAAATTACTAAGTGTTAAATTCTGACTTTGCATACTGCAGTTCTCCATGTGAAAATAAAAGGCATTGTTTTCAGGAAGGCTTGCCTACCGTCTGTAAATCTGAGTGTAAATCTGAGGTAAAAGGTTACTTCAGCTACTGGAAATCATAAATTACTATTTATGTAAGGTTCCTCAAGTGTTACTCTTTTGTCAGACACTGTTTATATACTTTACCTATGGCCTAGAACGGAACATAAAATCATTACTGTTAAAGTTTGAAAGTAAGTGCAAATTGTGGAGCAATGCCAAATAATAAAAAGTGAACTGGGTTGCATGGTGAAGTGTCAAATAGTGCATATTTCTGTGTGGTAAATTAAAGGCATAATTTAAAAAGCAAAGAATGTATGCCCTGACAATAGCAACTTATTTTTGTTAACCGTTACTACTTGAGTATAATTGAGTATCACGGTAGTGATTCAATAGACTTGGAGTTCCCAGCCTAATGCTGGAGCCCAGACATGAAAGAGGTCCTTGTATTTGTGGAGGGGGAATGCTGAGTACGTTTGCAGTCAGATTTGGTGGTGGAGTTACAGTTGTATCATGTTCAGTTTTCAAATCTACACTTCAAGCAGGATGTTGAAAACTGGAAAGTGTTCAGAGAAGAACCACAAGAATGATGGGAAATCATGTCTTATACCAGAAAATTCAAGGAAGTCAGTCCTCTTGCTTCATCAAAGGAAAGCTTAATGGGTGTTCAGATATCAGATTACAAGAATCCAAGTAAGGTATCTTCTTTCTGGTAGACAAAGGCAAGCAAGATTCGATGGCTGGAACCTTAGGCTTCAAAGTAACATGCAAATTTTTAACAGGGAAGTAGATTAACTGTTGAAGCAACTTGCTAAATATTGCAGCGATTTCCTCATCACAGAGTTGTAAAATCAAGATAGATAGTTCTTTTAAATCCAGTTTGTGATGGGAACTGAAACAAGAAATAACTGCATTTTTGATATTAGAATACATAATTAAAAACAAAACTTGAAAAATTAGTTTGGCTTTCAGTTAATTGTGTTTGATCCTGTTTTCACAGCATGCTATCTTTTAATGTTTTATTTCCTCTACTCCTTAACTTCACTTATTTCAGGTATTCTTGTGTGTGCTGCGTAGAAAATGCCTTGGATAGTTTGCCTTAGAAAAGATGCAAGGGAGTTTTTATTAACAATTTTCTTATCATAATCAAAATTACTTGTATTCCATCCCTGCAAAAATGTTTTTTCAAAAAAAACCCAAACTTCCAAAGTGCTGCTGAATTAGAATGTCTCCTACACTTGTATTGATTCACATAAAATCTCTCTGCATAAATCAAGCTCAACATTTCATTTTCTAAAGAATTCAGGCTCCATACTAGTCTGTTTCAGGGGTGTGATCCATTCCTTTACATAAGTAGAATCCCTCCAGGCACACCCCTCAGGAGAGTATGGTACAGGATGATTACAAAATTTACAAGTAAGAAGAACACTTTTAAGGACAGTATTTTTTTCACTTTAAAATGTGGCTATGTGGTGTCACATTGTCACCATAATAGCAAGAAGAGTTCCTCAATCTGCTCTGTGGTCCATACCTCAAAATTTCCACTGAGCATGAAGTTCAGCCATGGTTTGTTTTCATATTTTTCGTACGTGAAGCAAGCCATTTTGTGAAAAGCCTCTTAGCTGTGCTGAATTTTCTTAACGCGTGAAGGCTGCTAAAGAGAAGTCCTTCAAACCATTCAAAGAAGCACAGAATGATAGATGCAATCTGAAAATCAAGCATACTGCACAAATTTATTTGCAATATTATAGACATGAAATTAAAACAACAACAATCAAAATATTTCAAAAGATGTAATATTGTTTACTTTATCAGTACAAATTACTTGCTTTGGTGCTGCTTTTGTACCTCTAACAGATTCTGCAACAAATATGCAGAAGAAAAGCAATTTTATGTCATTCCTGATTTTACAAAATTTCCTTGACATTGGGAAATAATTTTTTTAATTATTTTTAAGTATTATGTGTAATTAAGATTCTGCAGTTTGACATATCATCATAGGAGATCCCTGCAAATTCAAGGACAGATGCAAAAGGCTGCCCCTTTAGAAGGAGTAACTTGTTGCAATAATGAACACCAGGGGTTTTCCAGCTGGGGAGCAGCTCTGCTGAAAAGGACCTGAGCATCTTGGTGGACAGCAAGCTGAACATGAGCCAGCAGTGTGCCCTGGCAGCAAAGACCAACAGCATCTTGGTGTGTGTTAGCAGGAACATAGCTAGTAGTTTGAGAAAAGTCATTATCCTCCAGCAATCGGCACTCATTATGTCTAGAATGTGTGTCCAATTTTGAGCCTCCCAATACCAGAAAGACATCAACAAATGGCAGTGGGTTCAGTGGAGAGCCACTAAGAGCGTTGGAGGCTTGAGCACTTGCCAGCAGAGGAGACACTGAAGGAACTGAGCTTGTTCAGCTTGGAGAATAGGAGGCTTTGAGGGAATCTAACAGTAGTTTTACAATACCTATGCCACAGTTATCAAGAAGATGGAGTCGGATTCTCCACTGTGGTGCATGGCAGGGGGACAAGAAACAATGGGCACCATTTGAAACATGACTGGTTCTGAGCAGAGGAAGGTGAAACCTTTTTCCCCATAGGAACAGTCCAGCAGTGGAACAGGTTATCCAGAGAGGCTGTGCAGTCTTGTGTCCTTGGAGGTTTTCAAGACCTGACTGCATAAAGCCCTGGGCAAACTGTTCTGACATCATGCTAGATGTTGCTTGAGCAAGAGATTGAAATAGATGGCCTCTGTAAATTCCTTCCTGAATTATTCTATGATCTTAAATATATTATTTTCAATTGTACCCTGCAAAAATAATTTACTTCATTGGTGTGACACAAGCATAACTAAGTGGCTTTTAACAACCAGTTTTTCTGAAGATGAAAATAGATGAGAAAGCTATCCAGTATCTTTGCTTATCTTTTGAGCACCATGATGAGAGTAATGAAAAAGTGAACATCCTTTCATTACTGAGATCAAAAGGTATGACTTTGGCTATCTCCAGGTAGCACTGTTGTTAAGCAGAAATGATATCTTCCACTGTCACTTTTAAACGTGTGCTAGATTTCACCCATGGCTTTGCCATATATGCATTATGCAATTTCTTGTTAATTGATACACAAAAATTGATTCGATAGAGTTATACAAAGAAAATAGAAATAAAACATCACTGCCTTTATTTAGTTTGGAAGCATTCATATTGTAAAGGTAAATGTAGGGGGAATTTCCGGACCTTTGAATATTCTATTCTTCATTTAAAGATTCTCTGAAACGTTTTGAATTTCATTTCCTTTGTCTTCTGTAGTCACTCTACATTCACGATTTCTCACTGTCATGGCTCAGTAGCAACATCTTTAGACATCCTTACGCTTCAGAATAGCAGAGCTTTGACTTAGTAGCTCAAGGCTTGACAAGGTTCTAGCTCATGGCCTTGCTACGTTAGCAACACAAGTGGTTGCCTGTACTTTGAAAAAACCTGTATTTACCTCGCAGTATGAATATCATATCTGTTAATTAAAAAGTAGCAGCAGTACCTGTCAGTAACAAAGAATGTGCCTACTCCCACTTCAAAGTTCAATTTAGGCAAAGAGTTCATTTTTCCTCTCTTCTTTTTCTCATAACAGTGGTTCATCTTTTCTTTGTTTCCAATATGTATGTGTATATATATGTGTATATATGTACACATATATACATAGAGAAAGCTAGAGTGTTTTCATCTGAAGAAGTTTAATTACATTCTGGTTAACTGTGAATTGCTGCATTTCCAGCAAATTACATTCTGTGCTTGATTTGATTTTTTTTTTACTTGCAGCATAATCAGCACTGTACTTGTAATCTGATCTACTGCAGAACTTCACAGATATTATAGCTATCATAAGGTAGGTGTAGGAGCAGGTCTTGATCATAGTCAGTCCTGCGGAACTATTGGTACTTCTAGAGAAATACCATTTAATTATGTCAGTGTAGGATTTTTGTTGGGCATTTTTAATTTGTTAATAGAAATAACACTATGTAAAAAAGTCAAATAATTGTTGTTGGTATTTTAAAAAACTGGATGTGCTGAAATCACCTGGAATTCAGGAGTCCTGTGTACTCAGAGCTAGATTAAACACAAAAAAAGCTTTGCAGTACCATGACAGCTGAATTTCAGATAGTACCTGTTGCAATTGATTTAGCATCATGTTTTCCTTTTTAGCCTCATAATGATTAATAGTGACACAGTGAAACCAGTGGTTTTTAAACTGGGCATGTCATTCACATTGTTTCTGGGAGGAAGCCTAAAAGGGAAGAAGGATGGTCTTGTGGTTAGGGTTCTGCAATAAGGATATATCTCTTTGTAAAGTGAAATGTAATATAGGGGTGTCAAAGCTGGCTGCAAGTAAGGTAATTAGCTAGTTCAGGCACTGGAGTCTCGCTAAAACAAACAGAGGCTGGTAATTGTAGTGCCATCGCTAAACTTAGAGCACCTGAACTTCATACTGCATTCTGCAGCATGCATGCATCCTTAGGAGACAAAAATCAGTTTTCTGAAAAATGCTTCTTTTCCATTCTTCCAGTGGCAAAGGGAGCAGGAAACAGAAGGTTTCAGCTTCGTTCCATGTCAATGGGATCTCAAAGAATCCATAGAAGCTTTTTTCCTTATTTTTTGAGATGAACATTGATCTCTTCAGGTGTTCTGCTTAACACTTTTAGCAACAATTAGCTTTTACTTTAAAAGAAGTATGTTTTCACTACCTCAGCCTATTTGGCTTTTTATCTCCCCCACCACTTCCTTTAAAATCTGTTGAATTAGATGAGCCCTCTGAAGCTTAGCCCATGGCATATTTTCACCTCTCATTATCTGAATTACATAGGCTACTTGACAACCAGCACAGCTTTATCTTTTCCCCAAGCAAACTATTTAGTTTGAATTGATCTTTCTTCAGTCTGGTGCTAAAGAAAAAGAGAAAAATCTTTCTGTTTCTTCATTATTCTCATGCTTGATTGTAAGCCCAAATAGTTAAAATGCAAGACTCCTTAAAAGATCCAAAGCTGAGCAAAGGAAGGGCTAGGGTGGCTTCTCAGAAACAGATGAATTAGAAGTAAGAAACAAGTTTCCTCTTCTCTACCACTACCCACATCTGAACATACAAACAACAAAAACAATGGTAAGGTAAGGAACAAAATGAGGACAAACTCAAAAAAAAAAGAAAAAAAGAGCTGGTACTCAGATAAAATCAAAGATTGTTTCCTACCATCAGTTTGTTTTGGAGCATTTATATTCATAGGGTGAATTTTTGTCTCTAGTAAAATCAGTGGACTGTTTGTTACTGCTTTCATTCTAAACCAAGTTTTCATCTGGAGATTTTACCTTTGATTGCAAGAAACTTCATCCTAAAGTTCCCACAAAAAGCCTAGTAATCCTTCCTGATGGTTTTTAGAAAAGTGTACATTTATGATTGCAAAAGATTAGGAGAGAGCGCAGACCATCAGACACCAACTTATTCTAACAATTACACTAATTTTTAAAAATGTGCACCTCTTGTTCAGATTGAATTCTAACTTCACGCTCCGGTGCCTGGACTTTGTTGTGCGCTGTGTTCTAAGCTGAAAAGCCTTCTTTCTTTTGGAAGCTAGATACAATGACCAGATATTTTCTTAATCTTTCATTTATAGAGGAAAAATAAAGTTAAGTTCTGATGTCTTTCCTCATATGTCTGTCTGGATGTTCCTCTATATTACTGAGCTCAGGTTCTGGAATCAAGTATGCCAAATATTTGGTCAGACTTTACAGTTTAAGCCTATCTAGAAATCAGGTATTATTATAATATTCACAACTCTTTTACCACCTTCTATATCCTCAATAAATTGCTAACAAAGCTTTCTGATGTGTTCTTAAAGTAGAAAGGCCAAATATAAAGAAATATGTTACAAAGGTTTAAAATTTAATATCCTCTTAGAAAATTAGTGAGCCCATATCACTGCAGAATATGGATGCAGTTTTCTTTAACATGCACAGTTGACAGCAGCTATGCTCTTCGTGGACCTGCGGGGGATTTGGGGGATGTGCTATTTTGGGTATTTATGTTATACTGTGTGTTCCTTTATTGATTAACATCTCTCTAATAATAAAATACTACCAGAGTAAGATTGATTTAGTCTATTGTAGCTGCAGCTTAACTTCACTAATTCCCTGTAAAGACTTTTGATGATGACACGTACAAGTCTTTTGCTTTATAAATACATGAATGAGATCAGTATTCTTAGCCCTTCACTACAGAAAACATGTGGCATTCCTTACATGAAGGCAAACTATTTAATGTGCAAAAGCGGTTTAATTTGTTGCTGGAGAGTATTACAGCTGATCTTGATCACATCAACGCTCTTGGAGGCTTAGTTATGAAACACTGACCTCACCTTTGTGTTAGTTTTATTTGTGCATATAAGTGGTCTAAGCACTCTCAGAGTTAGAGAACAGGCTAAGCTGTTAAATGGACTTAAGTGTTGTAAATCGCGTTTTCAGATCTGCATTATTCATTTGTCCTTTTTAATCTGCAGACAAGTATTGATACCAGACCTGAACAGTTACTCACCTGGTCTATATGTAGAAATGCAAACTCAATCTCATATAACATGGGTTTGCAAATTCTTACATTTGATCAAGCTGAATTAGATTTGTTTGACAGGAGTTGTGCAGTATTTTGAAAAATATTTTACCAGAGATTATCAAGATAACCTTGTCACGACGGTGTGTTAATGGCACTGGCTGCGTTAAACTGTTAGTCTCAAAAAGGCTTTTAGCTCAGATGAGTGTAGCATACACAAAACAGAGGCCAGGCAGGTTTTTGGGAAGACTGGCTAAAAGTTTTGTTAATTTCTATTACAGGCGTAAAAGTTTTGCTCATAAGTTTGCCTTCATGTAAGGAATGCCATGTTTTCTGTAATGAAGGGCTAAGAATACTGATCTCATTCATGTAGTTATAAGCTAGAAGACTTGTATGTGTCATCATCAAAAGTCTTTACAAGGAATTAGTGAAGTTAAGCTGCAGCTGCAAGAGACTAAATCAATCTTACTCTGGTAGTATTGTATTATTAGAGAGATGTTAATCAATAAAGGAACATACAGTATAACGTACATACCAAGCATGGCTTACACGCAGATGGTTTAGGGAAAAAAAAAGCATCATGTTCAGGGGCTTAGTGAGGCAAGAAGCTGTATACCTAAAAAGAATGTACTAATATATGTTATCATATTGCTTCTCCTTAGCCAAATAATGCATAAGCATGAAAAATTAACACTTAGAAAGACTGGAATACTTTCATAAAATTAAAGATGAGAAAGTGCAAGTGCAAGTTTGATATTGCTGTTTTTTCTGTGCAAGCAGAGAATATATTGTAGAATACCCTTGATGATATTCATCTGGCTGATTAAGCAATTATATTCAGCCAGACATACAATAGAAATCAACAGGTAAATGGTATTGGAGAAGGAGATACATAATTACACTGTCTAAGGAAAGGTATGTTGCTGGTATGTTTTTTCACTTCCAGTTATAAGGGCCAAATATAGGTACACTGATCTGAAACAGAAGGTGAGGTACTCCCAAGTTGCTCTGCCTTTCTCAGTTAATGTTTTGACAGATTTTGTACCTCCTGTTCTAGAGGCGTATTTCATAAGCAGGACACTGCACGCTGACCTAATTTGATCTGAATAGGTTACACTTCTAACACACTCAGAAATACAAGCTGACCTAATTTAGATCATCATACGTTACTGTGGTTAAAAGGTCCTTGCATTAAATTGATTGTCATGCTGTCCTGACTTCAGCTGGGATATAGTTAACTGTCTTCTTAGTAGCTGGTACGGTGCTATGTTTTGAGTTCAGTATGAGAAGAATGTTGATAACACACTGATGTTTTCAGTTGTTGCTAAGTAGTGTTTAGACTAAAGTCAAGGATTTTTCAGCTTCTCATGCTCAGCCAGCGAGAAAGCTGGAGGGGCACAAGAAGTTGACACAGGACACAGCCAGGGCAGCTGACCCAAAGTGGCCAGCGGGGTATTCCATACCATGGGAAGTCCTGCCCAGTATATAAACTGGGGGGAGTGGGGGTGGGGGATCCCTGCTCAGGGGCTAACTGGGTGTCAATCGGCAGGTGGTGAGCAATTCCACTGTGCATCATTTGTATATTCCAATCCTTTTCTTATTACTGCTGCCATTTTATTAGTGTTATCGTTATCATTATTAGTTTCTTCTTTTCTGTTCTATTAAACCGTTCTTATCTCAACCCAGGAGTTCTAATTCTTTTTCCGATTTTCTCCCCCATCCCACTGCATGGGGGGGGAGTGAGTGAGCGGCTGCGTGGTGCTTAGTTGCTGGCTGGGGTTAAACCACGACAGATGCTTATGTAAAAGTGAAGGGCTTTGGAAACTTCCAACAGCCAAAATAAATGAAATGAGTGTCTCAGTAATTGCTGTAGCAGCAGTGACTCAGTTATAATCATTTATATATTTTAGTTTAACCCATGTTTTAAGCATTTGAAATATCCTCAGGAAATATCAGGTCACTTTTTTCCTGCTATCTGAAAAGATGGCAAAGACATCCTTTGTCAGACTACTGCAGTGCTGGAGGACCTCTCCAGCCTGTTTTACATAATCTTGTGTGGTTTTCAAATGCAGAGTCAATAGTATTATTTAGGAACTTATTTTTTTTCTGCATAGATTCTTGCCTTCATGCAGTCAGAAAGGGCAAGTATCTCTCTACCTCTTCAGAGTGTCTGTAACTGACTCTGGAGGACTAGAATAGACATGAAATTAGGTCCAGTTAACCTCATCTGTTAAAAAGGTTATTTTAAAAGTGGTGGTGGCATTGTAGTAGGAAGCTCTAATTTTTTTCCTCTTCAGCTCTGCTGTTCAGTTGTTTTATGGTTCAACTAGCATTTTGGGCAAAACTAATAAGTAGTGCTTCTGAGGGGCATCACTGAGAGAGAGAGAGGAAGGACAGAAGCAGAAGCTGACAAATCCCAGGGACTGCACTGAAGGAGGTGGAAGGGAAAGGGGGGAGTGACAGAAAGATGGAAGGAAGGAGATGATGAAGAACATTACTTGAGGTATTTAGCAGACACTGAGACCTACTCTCGGGCAGTAGAAATATGCCCAGGCTATGTCTATATTGCTAAATAAAAAATGGTCAAAGACTATCGTGCCCTTATGCTAAGCCCAGGTTGGCTGGCATCCGAGCTGTGTAGGATTAACCTCTCAAGACTATAATGGTTGGGAAAGGGAAAGAGAAGGGGAAGGTGAAAGGGAAGGGGAAGGGAAGATTTTGCATCTTGCCAAGCACTAGGTTTTTCCATTTTCACCTGTGAGAATTGAAACTTCTTCAAAAGACGGAGATTTCTCTTATGCAATTAAGTAACTGTAGAGTGCTGATCTATGAGAAACATGCAGACCACAATCATTCATTCCCAATGCATACAACCAGCAGCAGGTTGCCTGCATGCTAGTGGCTCATTAGATAAAACAATTCTAGCACATAAACCACAGGCAAAAGTGTCACGTCACACCCACACCTAAATGAACCACTTGTACATCTTTAGGGTAAATAAAAAATCTACAGTGGTCAATGTTTTTTCAGAAGTACCATTGTTTATTTCTACACAACAAAACAGTATATTAGGTAATAAGTTTAAAAGAAGACATGGAACGAAACATGGTAACATGAATTTCTATATTTCTTTGAAGATGGGAAATGTGGTATAAGAGCTGAGTTTTAGTTAAGGTAATCAATTGGAGCTTGTCATCTGAAATAACTGTCGTAGACTGTCTTTTCAGATGTAGTAAATTCTTGTGTGGATTTGAAGGCACTAGATTTTTGTGGCTTTACAGCAGATGAAAGGCTTTCAGAGTAAATTGCATGACACATCATTAGCAGAGCTGTCAAATCCATCACTATATGTAGTTACTGTAATTATTATTTTCAAACAACTTTTTAAAAAAGCTTAGCCCCTTTCATCTTTGCCAGGCATTCACAAACTAATCCAAAGATATGCCAATGTACTTGTGATTCATAAACTTCATTTAAATTTTGGATTAAGGATTTTCCTTTTTTACGTATCAGTCCTTTGCATTTTTAGTAATTTGCATAATGCATGCATAATTTGGATAATGTAAATTACTATAACATTCTTGTTTATATGAGGTGATAAAATGGGAGGGAAATGAGCAACAGGTATTCTGGTTCATACATTAATAATAATTGTCCCCTTCACATCCAAGTACAGATGTTCGTAGCAACTAAACTAAAAAGCAATTTTCAAATGGTTATATAAAAGTAACATTACTCCTACAACTATTTGTTAATAATATAGGAATAGAGGTAGGAAGCTAAATGGAACAGCTGCTGTGGGCTATCTTTGCCTCACTGATGTCTATGACAAAATCCCACTGGTGCAGGAAGCCCCCCACTCGCTGCTGTGTTCCACTGCTTCTGAGCATAGGAAGCAACATTTATGGACCTTGATCACCAGCAACAAATCAATTATAAAATCTGCTTCTCTTTCCAAAATGTCTGTTCTGAGGCTTTCTAGCTCAACTAAGTAACCAGTTCAAACCAGTTAAAGTGGTTTAACTCTCCATAGTCCCCAATGCTGCTATCTTCTCTGTTGCTAGCTATTGTTGAACCCTCTGTTTCATCAACTGTGTATTCTTACCTTGGAACAGAAAATTTCAGGTTTTCAGTGCATGTGAAGTGTTGGTAATTTTTATATTAGTAAAAATATTTTAATAGTATTCAGGACTATAATAAACTTCTCAAGCTGTAAGTATTGGGTCTGCTATGTAAACAGGAAAACAGTTTTTTGATAGCTTCCTATCTGAACACCATTTTCTCGTTTGTACGTGCATATGAGTCAATTGTCAGGAAACTTCAAGATTCTGCATGTGTTTGTTTGTTAAAATACCACTTCTGTGACAGCATAAACCACTGTTAGATAGCAAAGGTGCCTGGGACAGATTCAGCATACCTATATAGGACCCAAAGCTGCATATTTGTGGCAGAGACAGAACATGCCCGTGTCCTGTTCTGGTTCATGGTGCATTTCCCACCCTACAGCCCTTGCTGCTGTGATCAGCTACTTAGTTAAACCCAGAGTTCACATCATAGTTTTACATAAGTGAACAATTTTAGAGAAAATAAAGTGAAGCTGACATAAAAGTGCAAATCAATATTTCTCAAGATTAAGAATTCACTTTTTTTGGTACAGCTTTTCTGTGATTTCAGAAAGGAGCAGAAGCGAAAGGTTTTATTATTGTTATTACTTTCTGAGTATAAAATCATGGTTCATGAGGTAACATTGTGGTTGGTTAAAATCCTGATTTTCCCAAACTCAGTTTGACAGCTACCATGATTTCACTGGAAATGCATATTCATTCATATAGTGCCTTCAGCTACTAATTACTGCTAAGGAGGTTGCCTTCATTAAGTCTCCAGTTGGACAGAAGTACAAAGTACTCCAAACCATGCAGTTCTGTTAAAATATTGGTGCTTCTTCCAATCTGGTTTCCTAACAAACAGTGTTCAGTGTTCAATTCCTCTTCCAAATTTCTGATCTTTTTCAGGTATTTGAATTAGATGGACAGATGGACAAAAAAGGCTCCTGAATGATCAGGATGCTGGCAGGATTCATAGTTCACATTGCAAAGTGAATTCCCTCTCTATGAAATGAAGCTAATATTTACTTATCTTAAAAATTAAGGTTTTGTGGGTTTTGTTATCAATAGGCACAAATCAGTGTGCTGTAAATAGATTGATTCCACTTCACTTTTACAAAGCATGTTTGTGATGGTGTCTACATCTTCTTTGCTGTGGGCCTGAATGTAACTGCAACAGACCTAGGCAACCTGTGCAGCCAATCTGCCCTGGGAAGGGGGAATGACTGCAACCTCTGTATGCCTTTAAAATTGTGCTTAGCAATGCCAGCACTTCAAACGAACATGCATTTCTATCTATCGCCAATCCTTTTGTGACATCTTCGTAGAAGGAAATCAGTACTCCTTGTACATAGTCTAAGTCCTGAATGAGTCAACATAAAACCACTCCCAGTTCTGGGCATTTCTCGAAAATGTTATACATACATATTTTCATAACTGCTGAATGACAATCCACAGTAATCAACAAAACTGCCCCATGGAACCCCGTAGTTAGGCAAAGGGGCAATAAAATTGAAGGAACATCTTCTGGAGCAGCAGCCTTGTAAATATTATCCTGCAGAAGAAACTACAGACAGTCCTTTGCAAGACAGTTCCTTAAAGTGAGGTGCAGAAATCTATTTTTAGTTACTCAGATAAATAGTCAGATCTTTAGAGGTAATGACCAACTTCTTAGAGATCAATGAAGGGTGTGGAAGAGCTGTGAAAATCAAGACAAATATTAGGTAACAAAAGACTTATCATGGGATTTTCAAAAGCTTTCCAGTGACTGAGAAGCACAAATCTCACTGAAATGATATTCCCCCCCCCCCCCCCCCCTTTTC
>NW_010972630.1:304044-403366 GCF_000737465.1 Haliaeetus leucocephalus
TCAGTACCGTTTGCAATGCAACTCTCTTGTCCCTGCAAAGTTCACTTCACATAAGCATACACAAATGCTGAGTGCTTCAGCATGAAAAAAAGGTGTTGATAAGAGAAGCAAATAAGCGAAGCATTGGCAAGCACTAAAAATTTTCACTGATGTTATAAATGTGATGAAGTTTGCATAGGGAATTATAATGTGACACTGTACGCATCAACATAATGATCTTGAACTAATAAGTGGTGTATCTGTGGTTGTGGAGGATCTCACCGTATACTCCTGTTTCTCACTGGTTGTAGCAGTTAAACTTTGGCTGCACTGGGGCTGGGCTTGCAGTGTTTGCTTTGAAAAGTGAAACTAGGGGAGGTATGCCTGTTTTCATGTTTTGTTACAAACTCCACCTCAGGCCAAGGTCACTGAAAGGTTGGGCAGTCTCCGTAACCTGTAAGCAATCCATGTTTATTGTTTTTCACCAGCATCGCTTCACTTTCACATAAGGCCTTAGCACAGGTTCATATGACTGTGATCAGTTTCTGACTTGGCTTTGACATTTCCCTAGACTTTGAAGGCAACACTCCTTGCATATAACCCACCGTAGAGCGAAAGCTAAGATAAAAACTGTGTCTTATGTACAAAACTCAGTATCATCCCCACAAGTCCAGACAGCAGTATGTGATGTTAATCCATACACATGTAAAAAAGTAAAAGACAGCATATACTGTGGAGAGAAATCAGTTTTGTATAATGGTAGAAAGCATCGGCTGATGCTGTGCAAGACAGAGTGCAAGCAGGGAGCTGCTGCAGGAGCCGGGAAGGAAGGGGAACTGACTGGCCCCTCTGAGATTCTGCAGGTAGCCAGCTCCTCCTGCAGCACATACACCTCTGCTGACTGCAAAGAGCTCTTGCCAGTGGAGCTTGTATTGTTCAGTAAGGTGAATAGCAAACAAAAAGCTCCTTCTTGGCCTATGCTGCACCCAGAGCAAGGAAAAAGCCCTGTAATACAGTCGGTTCAGTCACCCACTAAATTACAAGAAGGCATAACTTCAGGGCAATATATTCTGCACCATGTCTGTGTGCAGAGACCCAACAAACAGTCAGGGCTTTTGTCTTCTTTCTCTCTGAGACCCTGGCTCCTGTTCATGTGATGCTGACATTGCACAGATACTGGCAAACTTCTCCACAAGCACCATGCTGGTCATTCAGGAGAGCATAAGATAGGTGAGCCCTCCCACTGCAGGTCACCTTGTCCTGCTTGTGCTGCCCCTGCAGTCACCAAGATCTGTCTTTCCACCTTTCCCTGTGCACTATGATTTCCACCCCTCCTTTTATTTTTGTTCTTCCACTCTCTCCATGTAGGCAACATCCCTCTTAAACCATAGTGCTGAAACTGGAAATAATGGCCCTTGCTGAAAGAACCACTTTGGGTAATGTATTCCCTAATGAAACTTACCTCTTTCTAACTGTGATGACGTCCAGCCAGCCCGTGCTGAGTAGCCCAGCTATGCAGACCAAGCAACTGGGAGATTGACTGCAGCTTTTAGGGAAAGCATGTGAGCAAGGCAAGTAACGACCCCATGAAATTAAACAATTAGTGACCCAAGTGGACCTGACCAAAATAGGTGTGCTCAACAGCAGCATCACATTCCCAGAAGTCAGTTTTGTATATCATCTGGTCAATGTTTGCACTCTCTCATCCCTTTTATTAGATAAAGGTCTGAGCTCAGGGGACTAATGGCTCCAAAATGAAGTTAGGTAAGACTGTGGCCATGTAATTCAGCAGGCTATGCCAGTAGATGCAGCAGTTAAAACAACCGTTGTGATCCATAATGCATAAGCACAAGAATGTGGAGAACTGCAGTGATGATAATATCCCAGCACACAAGGATTTGTGAGACTCTTATGAGAGTATTGTGTCTGGTTCTGAGCACTTCAGGAAAAAGCTGAAGGAAAATTTGGTGTCAGGAAGACCTGTCTTACTGAGTGAGAATTTTAAAGCCCTAGATTTAGTTTACTTGATCAAAAACATGATAAAATGGTAATCTCATGGTTGACTACAGTTATCTGCATGGGAAAGGATTTCTGATAATTTGTTTTTGTAAACAAAAGCAGACAACTCACTGGAATTTCAGTTTAGACAAATTTATATGTACAACTTGAGCGATACAGACAGCTGTTTCAGGGGTGCAGTATTTCCTCCTCTGCGTCAAGTCTTGAGAAGTGTAAATGTAATAACTCAGGCATCACAAATGAAACTGATGAAGAGATGAGAGAGTGATATTCTTTGGACAGTGTTGTGCTGCAGGGCACACCACATCATGATGACAGGCCGGGCTGCTTTATAAAACCACGGGTTACATTCACAGTGCAGCATGGGATAGAGATGCCTCATCTGGATCTAGGAGTGAACTGCAGTGGTGATGTGGTTGTGCTGACACTGGGTCCATCTAAGCTCACCTCCCATTACAGTAAATTAGGTGAATCAGAACTGTATGCTAATAATGCTATATAATATCCAGCTTTCATAACTACAGCTTTATACCATATGAGCTGGTGCCTGTACCTCTAATCTTCATTGGACTGTGAACTGAGAAAATTGCTGGGCCAGAGGATTCAGTTTCCATATTACATTGAAAACTCAGCATATTTGGAAACAATTTTTTTGGCTGTTCCCTTCACCCAGTTCTCTACTTCAGCTAGGATGAAATTCTCACTAAATCAGATTATCTTCTTTCTTACATTTTCTACATCTTGCTATGATGAAATTCCCTTTACTTCTTTGGTCTTTTTGGTGATATGCCTCAGTGTAAAGCAAAGGAGAGCTGGAAAGGTTTGTTAGTCCCATACTGCTACACATTAGATGCTACACTGACACAGCAATCCCTCAAAAAGAATTACCACGTAGAAAATAGTAATAATAATATGTCAGTCTTCTGCTGTGCCCTGTAGACCTGCTGGACCCCACACCTGAAGCTTTCCATTGAGCAGACACTGTGCTCTAGATTTCAGTCCTATGTCACCATTCTTTTTTTCACATTATTGACACAGACCAATTTAATCCTCTAGAGAAAGAAAGGCCAACCATATTCACTTTGGGGTTTTAGTCTGCTTTGATCAGCATGGATAAGGAGCCATCTAAAAATGAAACAAAAATTATGAAGCAGATAAGAACCTTTCCCTTGGGATGAAGGAGACGGCCAGCAGGTCTGCGTTATCTCGGCAGATCATCTCTTTTGTTTTGGTGGCTGAAGAGCATTCTTTGTGCTCTGCCCTGGCAGAAGCAGGGCAAAGCATCGCCTATTTGCCTCCCAGTGGCGGCTGTGGCACTCTGCTTTGGGGGAACCAACAGGGAAGAGCAGCTCTGCCCCTGAGCAGCTACCCGTGGATGAAGGGAAACACGGAGCATGAGGAGAAGGGAGGGATGGCCGGAGTGGGAGCGAGCCCGCGAATGGGGACCTTGCAGCAGGAATGCAGACAGTGAAAGCAGACAGCAGCAGGCCTTAGCAGAGATTAAAAGAAAGAGACTTTCTGAAGGACACACAGGGAAGAGTGGAGCCTGTTGCTGGTAGCTGGGCTGAGACCAAGCCTGGAGAATGGGTCCTGTGTCACACTGGACAATATTTGAAATCTGATGGAGTTTTTCCTTTTCCAGATGTGAAAAATGTGAAACCATCTCTGGGTGGTTTTTAAATGCTCACTGTAACGACAAGATGACAAATCCGCATGCCAGCTCTGCCACCTGGGGTCCCATCACAGCTCACATATGTCCCTCCGCAATTAGTGCCTTATCTGCATATTTCTTTTTCTCCTGGCTAATCAGGCATAATGAATGGGCAGAAAACATGTAATTATTTTTCCCTGTTATAGAGATTTTCTCACCTCTACACTCATATCTAAAATGGAGGATAATCTTTCAGGTTGATCACATATATTTTCTTGTGGTTTTCTGGCACAAACTGTCTCAGTTTAATGATATCTCAAACATTACTCCTATTTAATTGATATGACATAGATGAAATTCATTTTGAACAGATAAACACCTCAGTGCACAAAATTTGTGCCAAACCAAGTCACAGGAATTATGTATTTTTTTTGTTACCTTTGATAATGTCTGTTTACAATATGTTTTTTTCAGTTGCAATTTCATTTTCTTGTATGTTTTTTCTCAGTTCCTCTACTTCTAGGTAGGTTTCATACCAGGAAGGAGAGTTTAAAATATATACAAATGTAAACACATTTAAATTATTACTCTCTTTTGTGACCTTTTGTTATCTAACATTTATCTAGTCCTCATTTGCTTAAGCATTCTAAATGTTTTTAAAATAATCAGTCTTGAAAAAGATTTTAATGAGTTTAGCCTTACTGATGAAGCTACATTCAACCACGCTAATTTTAACCAATAGATTCTGTTACTGCTATGGCTAACATAGCAGTATGGCTAAGTTGGTATGGCTGTATCTGGCTTTTCAATGCTGCTTGTTAAGCCACTGGAAGATCGATACGTACTGAGATGTGCAAGGAGAAGCAAAAGGAACCTATGGTGATATTCAAGGTTGCCTTCAGCAGCCTGATCCACCCAAGCTGCCACCCAAGTCCACTTCACATCCATCTAAACAGCACAAACCTTGGTTTAGAGACCCACCGTCCCCCTAAAAGCCCATCTCTGGAGGACTGGCCTCTCCCCAAGTGGAGGGCTGAGGACCCAGCCACCGTGGGGTCGGCGTTCAAGGGCTGTGGCACAAAACCCACGGCAATGGAGTGAGGGGACAAACATTGGCAGGGTCAGCCCCACGGCAGGGCACTCAGCACAGCAGCCATGGTCATTCCCATCCCACCTTACCGCAGCTCCCCTGGGGCCACGGGCACCCCGGCTTTGCCACACCACCTGCACTTGACACCAGCTTTTTTCCCTGAAGTTTCAGCTTCCACTTTTGTAACTCCGGCAGCTATTACCAAAAGTCCTGGCAGTACTTGCATACCGTACCGTGCCCAGGCAGACGTGGATCCTGTGCCTGCCTGAGTGGGAGGGAAGGGTAGAGGTAAGGGGGTGCTGCAGCCCTCAAGCCAGCACTGCCTGCTGGGTGCACGTCATCCCGCCCTCCCTCCCGCTTACCTGGCAGTGGCAAAGCCCCACATCCAGAGCACACTAAACATAAATACTACAAACGTTATTTCAGGTTCCTCACGCTCTTCTGCACGTGCCACCAGCCTCAACTCCCTCAAGGCGGTTTCTGTCCATCTGTTCCATTTTACGGGGGCATGTCATCACGTTGCCGCTGTTCGCTCCTTCCCTTTGTCCTGTTTGCTGAGGTCTATGCTCGCTTTTCATCTGGGGCTTACAAAAGAGTCCAAGTCTGTGTCATGGACTAGTCATACACTGGAATAGAGCCTCCTACGTCCCCTGGCTTTTATTTCTGGAATGGGGTCTGCATGCAGGAACACTATGGCTAAATATTAAATATCCAAAAGCAGCCACAGCTGTTGTGGACTGATTCTTAAAGAATATGTTCAGCTGAAACTAAATCAGGTGTTAGTAATTCAGGTTTTTAAATTAAAGGAAGTTCTAAAACCAAATTCACTAAAAAGAAAGACATTTCAAACAAATTTAATTTAAAAGTTGCAGGAGTCAGATTGGAGTATTTTGCACAATGAAAATACATTCACAAAATGCTTCATGGTCACTGAAATGGCAGGCGTTTGGCCCAGCATTGTGTTTGAAAAAAGTCATTGAGCAAGTACAGTGGTCTTATGGCAGGTGCTCTCCTGCCAGATCTCAATAAGTGAGTAATATGTCTTGCAGTAGTTTATATGTTTCTTTGAGAGCTAAAAAGAATAATGTGAAGACAATCTAAGCTTTCATTTCTTTAACCATGCTTTAACTCACGTTGTTGTACGGAAGAGCTGAAAATATTATCCTGAGCGCCCTAAAGACTTAGAAACTAGCAAGCAAATAAAAGAAGCCCAGAAGTGTTAATACGACTGTTCTTGTTCCTGCTGTTGCTGTCTTTGTTACGGGGTGGGGGGGGGGAGGATCGCCTTTTTCTGTCTGTCCTGTAGTTTTGGAGTCTGATCTCATAACATTTGAATGCTTGACCAAGGTGCACACCAGTCCCTCCTGCTTTACCCTTCACTCAGCAGTGTTTTTCTAACTTTTCTATATTCTTCCCTCAGTATAACAGGTCTCCTCGTTAATATGGTGCCAATTTATGAGTCCTGGGGGAGGAAGTTCAAAGCTGTAATTTAAAGTGTCAAAACCTCAAAGGCAAAGGCAGTTCAAAGAAACAGTCAAAAAATTTCTGTTCTCTGTTACCTATGGCTCCTTTCTTCAGGACAATGTGGTGACGAACTATGTACCTTCCACTCTGTATTGCTCTCGTACTCTGCAGACCAGTGTAATTTGGTGATGGGGGAAGCATAATATCTTCCAGAGTAACTCCATTTAATCTCAGGCTTTCATTCGCTCCAACACTCTTACCAGAGCTGGTTTCTTAGCTAAGTAACAGCAGTGCCTACTCTGATGCTCGCTCTCTCTGTCCCCACCCAAGGCTTCAAGTTATGTTTTCCATGGCAATGTTGCCTTAAGCAATACTGACTTGCACATGTTCCTGCTCTTGGGCCAGCAAAATACTTCTTAGAGCAGCCTGAGGCTAACATGAAGTCCTTCAGCTGAGGGACTGTCAAGACATGTCTCCACCAGCGAGAAGATACGTGGAACTGAGTTTTCAAAGCACGTCAGCAAGAAATGTCAGTAAGCAACAAAAAAGAAGATTCTGAATCCTTTTTTTATGTAGAAGTCCTTCTCCTCACAGCTGAAGCTGGCTGAAAGATTTCTGCTTCCCAGCATGTCTGGTTAAAAAAATAAAAATCTAAGTTGACAGTATGAAATCTGTTTGAGTATATATGTAAAGCATGTTCTAATGAGATTCTGGTTTATTACTTGCCTTACCTTACTTTACCAAACTCTTTGTTATCAACAACAATGCTAATAACCACATTTTTTAGTCTTAGGCACAAATCTGTAACTTACGAATATGGGTATTAACATCTTAATTTTAAGTGTTTATTGAATTTCATAAATTCTGTTTCAGAGCTGCATGAATCCCCCTGTTTGTCTTTCTGGCAATAATCTAACAAAACATCCTATGGCAGATTATTTTAACAGGTGTTTAGGGTATTTTTTCTTGAAGCTTTAATTTAATGAGATTCAGAAGCATGTTAAAGTTAACAAATTAAACACTGTATTGAGGGAGGATAAACCTAAACAGGTATTAAAAAGCCATCTTGAATCAGCACCCATGGTTCACAGAAGGGAAGGGAAATTGTGCCATCCTCTCCTCCAGCTCCCCACATCTTTGAGGAGTAGTGCAGAGTGGGTCAGGTCAGGTCAGGCAGAGAGAGCGTCACCCTCATTCTGTGATATAACGACATAATTTATTAATAGCCTAAGGAACAGAGGACCCCCCATGAGACAAAGAGGGCCAAGCCCAACAGCTCCTGCCAAATCTGATCAATCTGCCAATCAGTCCCAAGCTGGGCCATGGGTTTACCCTGGTTATCTGATCAACTGAGTTCCTCAAACCCGAGGATGCCTGTATCCTCCAACCATCAGTGTCTACATGACCTGTCTCCAGTGCTGCACAGTGGGATATGTCTGGAGGACCCACTTCATTTGGCTCCCACAGATGCTCTGGAATCTCCCTGAACTGGAATGTTTGAAGTGTAGTTGGTAGAAGGATGGGATCTACTAACTTCATCTTTCTAAGCAGGTACTGATAGTAGACTTAAATCTAGTATATGTGCAGAAGCCTTTTGCATTTTTTTGAGCCAAAGCAGAGTCAAAACAGCTTTTGTGTACTCAAGACAATAAAAAACAAGTGAACAAACAGTATAAGAAGCAAACAGAAATGCTAACTTGCAGATGACTTGCTTGGTTAGTCATTTTCAGTAGCTGCAACACAAGTGATAATCCAAGGTGGCACTGGATCATGTGGAGCGATCAGCAGGAAGTGCCGAGGACACTGAAAAATTGCTTTCCCCAGTCATAAGGGTTGTAACCTGGACTTTGTTGATGGCCAAAGATGTAAGAGGGTCTAGGGTGATTCAGAAGCTCCAAAGCAGAGTGTTATGACCCAAAGAGGGCTGGCAGACCAATGAAGCACAGGTACATTTTTGCTGGACCATCAAAACTCTTACCTGTTTAAACTGCTTTTTATTTTTTTTCTTTTTTTGTGTGTGTGCAACCCTGAATTAGGAGGCAGAAGCAGTGCAAATTTATTGCAAATGAAAAGCAATCCACTCTTCTTTCAGCCTCTCCTGGGTATTAACACTTCAGCCACCCTAAGATTCAGACTCTCACAAATTTGATTTCCTATCTTCAGGGCATTAGAGGAAGGCAACAAGGTGAGACTGATGGACTCAAATATGTCAGAAATCAAACAATTTTTGAAGCAGAGACCCAGAAGTAAAACAAAACATACTTTTGGTTCAGGGTTTTTCTCTATACTATTTTTTTTTTCTTTTCATTGTGGTCCCTCATTTCCCCACCCAGACAAGATGCAGCTATGGCAACATGGAAATCCCCTGAGCAGCACAGCTCTGATAATAAGATTGTTCAGGTTCAACCAAAATATTATGTCTGAAAAGTCGTCTTCTTTTAGTTTGCTCCAGCTGAAACAGGAAAAAAGAAAAAAAAAAGATCAAAGTGATAGCCCACTCAATTATAAACAAGACAAATTTAAAGTGAGAAGGTGTCATTTCCGGATAGCGATCAGTTTGCACAGGAGAGCCCTCCTTTATTGATATTTTGGGCTGAAAATCAGGTAAAAATTACCCTGAGTATTTCTAGAATAATATGATATTGAATATTTTTAAGCCAGGTGCTGAAATCCTTAAATAAACTTTTCTAAAGCAAGTCACGGGTGGGTCTTAGGGATGTGAAGTCACTGGGGCCCAATCTCATTGATGCAAGCTTGGCTTCAATGAAATTGGGTCTAGCATAGGAAACTCGAGAGGGAGGGATGAGGACTAACTACTCCTGAAGTCCCACCAGCTGACTCAAACCTCTGAAAGAGGGTATTTTTTGAAGGGATATAATGTGAATGGGGCAGTGACCCAAATAATTCTGTAAGTGAAGTCAAGCTTTTGAGCGAGGGTCAGTCAGACCATGGTGCTGCCATCTTCAGTGGCTTCGTGGCCCCGGTGCCATGTCCAGCTCTGGCTCTGCTTTGTATGTATCGGTGGTCACTGTGGCCTGGCAGGTCCCTCTCCTGTTTCTGGGTGGGAGGTATCGTAGAAGTCTGCCAAGCAGACATCTACCCCCCACCTCATCTTGGGCTCTTTTTGAATTCAGTGGAGAGAAATAAATGTATTTAGTTCAGATTTCATCATCTTTTGAATGTCTATGTTCGGATGAGATGAATCATGCTCTCCGCCGGCTGGACAGGAGTGAAGCATGAAGGGCTCTGACATAGGAGTATACATTGTAAATATGTACATATTGACCAATGAATCCAAAACCATTTTGCTGCATCTACCGAGGTTTAGTGCACCTTCAGGGAACACTTTGGTGGGGAGCCTCAGGGTCCAACCACAAGGAGGGTCTTGACACAGGTATGGGAGATGTCCATCTTATGGGCAGCCTCGCTGCGTTCTCATGGAAAGGGGACCATTTCTTCCCATTAAGGGAAGCAAGTGACACTGGAGGACAGTCCCTGATGTCCTGGCAAGAAGAACACTTTTCCAGACACAAGGGCTGAGCTTTCACCATTTTGGTGAGTGGTTTAAATTATTTCCTTGCAAATGGAAAAGCTGCTGTGGCTTCCATATTGAGTCTGCTTATTATAGTGTCATCATTCTTCTGTTTGCCTGGGCATTGTTACCAACTTTCCCCTCGGTTTCCTTTACGCCTCCGACATAAAGTTTTTTTGGTGCAGCCAGGGCTGTGCCAGAGCTTGCTCTTCTCTTTCAGGTCTTCAGCTCACTTGTAGTTAGCCACATCAGTCAGCCGTGTACATGGCCCTGCATTATGCTCTAGTATGCGTTGGTGTATACAGCCACAGAAAGTGTGCGAAGGAAATATTTAACACCTCTTTATCTTCCGCTTTCTGCCTCTGCTTTGTCCAAAGCCTGAAAAATTATGAGATGTACCACTTTGGTCTTGGGAGCTAGGTTTTGTAGGATTAGTCTTTTAAATCACAGATTTTCTAGGTCAGCATTGCCTTATGTGGGACTTCACAGAATCACAGAATGGTTTGGTTTGGAAGGGACCTTTGAAGATCATCTAGTCCAACCCCCCTGCCATGGGCAGGGACACCTTCTGCTAGACCAGGTTGCTCAAAGCCCCATCCAACCTGACCTTGAACACTTCCAGGAATGGGGCATCCACAATCTCTCTAGGCAACCCATTCCAGTGCTTCACTACCCTCATCATAAAAAATTTCTTCCCTATGTCCAATCTAAATCTACCCTCTTTCAATTTAAAACTTTCCCCTTGTCCTATCACTACAGGCCCTGGTAAAATGCCTCTCTCTGTCTGTCTTATAAGTGCCCTTTATATATTGAAAGGCCACAATAAGGTCTCCCTGGAGCCTTTTCTTCTCTGGGCTGAACAACTCCAAATCTCCCAGCCTTTCCTGATAGGAGAGGTGTTCCACCCCTCTGATCGTTTTTGTGGTACTCCTCTGGACCTACTACAACAGGTCCATGTCTTTCCTGTGCTGAGGACCCCAGAGCTGAACGCAGTACTGCAGGTGGGGTCTCACCAGAGCAGAGCAGAGGGGCAGAATCACCTCCCTCGACCTTCTGGTCACACTTCTTTTGATACTAACACTTGAAGAATAAACAACAGCAATCACACTTAGTGTTTCATAGCTGGAAGTTTTTTCTCCTTTGGACCTGTGTCCTGCCATTGAGAGGAAAATGGATGAGACGACTAAACCATGCTCTCAGGGAAATCAGCAGCAAAAATCCCACTAGCCAAGCCAGGACCACCATCCATGAAATGTGCTCCTGACCTACAGGACTTGACCAGATTTGGCCCAAGAAGTCTGATCCAGAAGGTCCTTAGTTTTGAAGTGGGAAGCATGTTTCAAAGTAAAAGTTCTGCAAATATCTTCACGCTGGCTTCCTGCTCTCTGCCACTAGTCATCCTTGTCGGCATGTTTACATTTCCCCTTGCCTGCGGTCTCTTTATCATGCAATGGGTTTGTTCTGCGTCTAGTATAAAGTAAGTGAGCGCGGGTTTCACACACACGCGTACTGCACACATGCAGCCTGCTCAGGATGACACAGACGAGTACAGTATTGAGCATTTTCGTCTTGTTTCTTCACACCACTTTTGGGGAAAGTGGTTGCACCTCAGCGGATGGTGATGGTGAGTCATTTCATCTTCATCTTTCCACTCATGTATGATCTTGAAAAACCTGAGTTAAGAGCTCCAAAATGCAACTGCTGTGTTAAATGTGTTAGTGTTTTAGCCTCCAGTATCTTTCTTTTAGTGCCAGTACCTGAGGCAGATGTGGAGCTGGACGATACCTATTTAATTCAATTCCCAAGTCTGCTGTCCTTGTAACATCCAAATTTGTATGAAATGACGGAAACCATAGCTGTATGTAGAGGCCATGCAAGATCAGACCTGTTTAATCCTTTCTTGTTGTGTCTAGTGTTCATGTGAGGAATTATGCCTGGGCACGGGGAACCACTTCACTCTTCTGCAGCCCATGGTCACTCTGAGCTGCCATCAGAGAGGGGTGAGGTTCTGGCTTCTCTTGTTCTTGGCAGTTTCCTCCAAAGAAAATGTTTCAAGGTACCTCAAACTTGTCCCAAACTGTTCCACTTCAAAAGCCAAACATTTTCCCTTTTTCTTCAAGCAATTGCATCAGATACATCTGGGAGATAGTCCCAGTCTCCCTCGGAGTAGGGCTGAAGCAACAACTGAACCGGAGGTTCTCACAGCCTGTCACTAAGACCATTCCTCCCTTACTCAGCAAATAATTATAAATTAATTAAACAGTTTAAGTTTAGGCTTATTGCAGTTTTCATTTTCTCATTCAGAGAAGTGGAAATTATTTAGCAGCATCAAAATAAAAAATCAAAACATAAAGAGCAGCGATAAAACCACTGTTTCCGTCCGCTGTCCCTTTTCTCAAAAGGAAGCCAAAAAATTGGATTTACAGATTCAGTCCCAGATCTGTTAAACTCTTACTTGTCTAATACTAAACAAACAGCAGTGACAGAGCTGGTTGCACTCTGCCTGAAGGACACAGGCAGTTGCTCAGTTACTGATAGTTTTTGGGCTCCATTGTTTGGGAGCAAGAGAGTTTTTTCAGTTTTAGGAAGATAATGGCTGTGTTCCTATGCTATCTTACAGGTAGGGAATCTCATTTTCCCATGTGTCATGTATTATGACATGCATATATGCACACATATGTACACAGATACATATATACATAGGTAGGATATGCATGATAAGTTTTTCAGTCAGAAGAAAAGAGGGAGCAGCTCAGAACTGCATCTAACAACCTTGTTTTTTCTATTTGCCTTTTATTTATACAATCTGCAGCTCTTTAGAGCCGGCTTTGTCAAGCAGCTACCGTGGTGAATGGTCAATGCTAGTGATTTACCTCTGATGCCACTGAAATTTTCAGGGCTTCTCAGAAGCAGATATGATGAGACATTTCCTTGTTTTGTCACAAACTTCCAGTGAACCATAATTTGTTTAGACTTAAAGACAAACAGATTCAGAAAATCCCCACTGAGCAATTAGCAGCTTTTATGACTTCTTTATGAGTCTCATGGATTTGGCCAACAAATTAAACAACCCGGGGTAAAATCACCCGTCATGGATGTTTGGCTTTCACTCTTCACCTTTCCGACTCGCCCTGCCTCCTGGCAAAGTGCCGCCAGCCAACGCAGGCATGAGCTCACCCCTTCTTATGGGCAGAAGAGGGAAAAGCTCACTGCAGCACTTGCCTTCATCTCCTCCTCTTTTCTGAGTGACAGACTGCCTCCCAAGCGCTGTCCCCCAGCCTGGCAGAGGTGGTGGAGATCCCCAAAAGCCCCAAGAGAGCCACAAGCAGAGCTAAGAAGGGGCAGCCGCGGAGGCACAGGAGGGCACGGGCAGGGGGAGCGGGCGGCAGCAGGCTGCGGGGTCTCACGGGCAGGGCGGCTGGCTTCAGTGGTCCTCCCACCCAGACTTGTAGGGTTTGTCCAACCCACATCAAAACTGCTGTCATTAAAACGAGTTCTGCCTGAATCAGATCGGCACTAGAGATTTCTTATTACTCTGTCCGTGGAAACAGTCACTTCATTGGCTTTGGAAATTCCCCCAAACTCAGGAGGCAACCGTTTCTGTGAAGGACCTGCCATGGCTGTAGCTATGAGCGCAGTCTTTCTCCCACTAGAATCTCCCCATCTCAAGCCCCACCTTGATTTCTGCAGACCCGGGCTCAGGGCTCTGCCTGGTCTGGACTGCTCAAGGAAATAAAATATAGTCTTGTAAACTTTTAATTGTGTAAAGTCTTTAGCAGTGTGAGTCATACTGGAGTCATCAAAAACTTTTACACAGCAAACACATTCAAGTGTGGTGGTTCTGATGTTTAGGGAAGAAGCATAACTGAGGCTACATGCATATTTATGTCAGACAAAAAAATGACTGTCAGCCCATGGAGGAACCATGCCAGAAAATGAACTTCAAACTGCTTACTTAACACCATTCATGAGGTTTAATTATCATATATTCTATGGTTAGGATATTATTTCCATGAATAAGGAACCACGTAATCACAACGTGAAAATTCAGCATCAAAGAGGTAAAGTCAACTTTCCTTCCAGTGCGGCAGCAAAGGTACACCACGCTGATTAAACATTAAATGGCTGTTTGAACTGCAAGACTAAACTTTTTTTCTTTCCTTTCATTTTGCTGTCAGCCTGATAGAGAATGAATTAAAATTTCTGTCACTTTTCGGCAAAGCAGTAGCAGCCATCTGAAAGATTTTTTCTGATATGCCATTTATTAATATGATGATTATCAGGTTTGTGTGTTTATGCAAAATCTGGTATATGTATTTGCATACACAGAGAGCACCAAGGAGCATCTCTCTGTTATACAAAGGAACATCAGTCATGCTAATTCTTAAGTTTTAATGTTGTCTTGAGGTAAATGAGTATAAATAAGCCAGTCTCCTGGTAGTTGCAAGTAAAGTCTTAGAGAGGCATAAAATATGACATATCTGTGCATGTGAGCTTTAGGTACATCTATCTATATAAATGATATATATATCATATATAAAATATGGGGGGGTCCACTTTATGCAGATTCATTTCAGCTTACTTGTTATTCCCTGAATTTTGAATATATGTATATCTATGTGCACACACTTTTACCCACAAATATGTAACTCTACGTAATATAAATTTCTGTACATATATGTCTGCCCTGATGGCGCAGGGCTGTGTTGATCAAGACTCTCACCTGTGTGAAACGGCTGCAGGGCTTGTTCTACGGTTGCGCTGACCTCTGTCTCTCTCTTGAATGTGATGGTCAAATAGAGCGAATTTGTACAGCACCTGCTTTGTCCGTGTCGGGCACTGCCGTCAAAGCAGCAGCGATGGTGGAAGACATCGCATTTCGTTGTCCTTCAGGGAGAGCTCGGCCCCCTGTGGGACAGACCCCACCAAAGCTGCGGTGAGAAGGGAAGACCAGAAATTGCTTCTTAGCACTGATTGCTCATGGTGGCAAATGGCCACTAAATCTTAGCTCGGGGGATAGATCTGCCTCTGGGTTCTGGATTAGTGCAGCACGGAATGCTCCCATCCCTCCTGCTGCCCACCACGGGTGCTGGTGGGAGCAGCTCCCTTCCTAGCCCCTGCCTGCACTGCTTTTGTGTTTTTCTCTGCATTCCTGACTAACTTCTGAATTTCTTCTTTTACTCAAAACCTGACTCCAGGTACACCTCAGCTCCAAGGTCAGGAGGAAGCACTGCTAATAGTGACCTGGTGGGGTGATACTCTTTGCTTACATTTTAAAACAGTGAAACAACTCTCCCCTGCTTTCTCTCTGCTGTCAAACTATGACCATTTTGGACCTTCAGATGTGCTCCCACGCTGGACAAGGTCTGGGTCTCCCTGTACACTGGCAGGATTGGCCTGGGATCAGAGGGCATCACCAGCAGGACTATGAATCACAGTATCCAAGTAGCTGGTCACCTCTCAGTGATCCGATTCACCTGGGTGACAGCAGAGATGACCATCATTTTCTCTGGGAGGGATTTTCCATTGGAAATGTTTCCATGGGCATTTCCCCACACTGTTTGTGAGTATGAGTCACTGATATCGCCGGAGCAGCCAAGGTCTTGTTCTCTCCGAGGCAGGTGCCCCGCATGACAAGGACACATCTGAGGAGTGGGTAGGAGAAGACCACGCAGGGGATTGGGAATAGTCCCTGGACACAGGGAAGAGGGTTATGTGTCATCACAGCTACCCTTTACCACTGCTAAAAGGAGACAGAGGCATTCCTGTCCCAAGCATCTGCTCAAGGGATCATGGCAATAACCTTTTCCCTCTCCGCTCGGCTACAGTGGGTGAGATTTCATGAAATGAGGCTGAACTGGTAGTTTCCACCAGAGAGGACTCCTCTCAGAAGCATCAGTTTTGCTTCACTGACTTCATACCTGCCAAGTGTAGGACTTGAGACATATGCTCTTACTCAAATCGTGATTGTTTTATTAGTCATCAAAGCTAATTTGCAGGAAGCCACGTGTTCTGGCAGAAAGTCTGAGCATTCCCTCCTGAGCCCAAATTTGTGACATTTCAGAAAACTTTGCAGTACAATCAAAATGAGGCTTAATTGCCTCATGACACCAAAATACTCTTGCTTTCCTAAAATGACCCATATCAATTTTTCAGTCTTCTCAGAAACCTGGTAACAGGCCAGACTGTCACAGCATGGGTAGACGCAGAGTTTCTGATCTGTTTGTTTTTAAGAGTGTTTTCGTCCTTGACTTGAATATTCTGCTTTTTAACAGGCATCCTGAATACGTCTTGCTCCCTTTTGCATGCCCAAGGATAGCAGCATTTTGTGGTTCCTAATAGGAAAACCTGTTTGAGAAAGTTCCGAGATGATTTTCAGATGGAGTAGGTCCTGCTTTTATATGGGTATAAGGTTTACCTATAACTTTTAAAATGAGAATTCCCCTGTCCCTGGCTCAAACTTAGGAGGAATTAAACTGCGGAGTGGACAATATATTTTCTCTGTTTTGCACTTAACCCTGGGGCTTTTTCACAGAGGTTTCTGCAGGTTTGACATCAACACCCATCTTCGCCCATGATTAATAGAAAAGAACAGACACAGAGTGTCTCATCTGACCAAACCATCTGTGATGCTATGTCTTTTTATAGTTCACAGACAGATGATGCAGAATGTACCTTCGTGCGTCGTTAGTGGGTGGGCTTCGCTGGCATGCAGGGAGAGCAAGCTTGAAAGGTGCGAGTGGCTTTTAATTTCATTTTGAACAAGCTTTCTTTGCTTCTTACAAAACAGGTTGGTTGATCCTCTTCCTTTCAGGCAATTACATAAAGAAAAAGCCTCCTATACAAGGGAGCTGCAAATTGAATACTTTCACAGGTTCAGTAACATCCTGTGAATGTCTCCTCAGGGACTTTTGGAGATGACGAACCAGACAATTTTGAGTTCGACTGCTTCAGCCAGCTAGAATTTAAGGACTCCTATAGCAGCCTAACCTGCAATTTTACCGAGTTGCCTCCTCACCACACTAACTATAGCCTGGCCCTGTGGTAAGTGCTGTCAGTCCATCTTCAGGTAAACTTCTGGGAAGCAAATTGTTGAGCACCAGTAAGTCAAGTTGCCATATGCTGGGAAACAGGAGCAGCAAAGTTAGACACAATTCTGTTTCAGAGTGTTTTATCAAGTTTGAATGCTATATTCAGCAAAGAAGAAGAGTTTACTGAAAGACAACATAACTCCCTAATAAGAAAAAAAAATCAGCTGGAAGAGTCTGTAAAGGACATTATAATGCCTCCAACAGTCCTTATCTTGCCTCTGTTGCTCTGGAGCACCTGTAATATGGATGTAGCCCAGCATGAACTGAGATAATTTTTCCTTTAAATTAAATGATACTTAAAAAATCCCCATAGTAGCTTTTATCACGTGAAAAGCAAAAATGTTTTTGAAGAGGCAGATCCTTTCCACAGAAAATTATTTGGCAAGAAGGCTGATATTCCACCACAGAAAAATGCCTTTATTTAAGTCAATATAAAAATGAAGCAATTGTATTCACACACACAGACACACAAAAACACACTAGAATGAGTGTGCAAAACCCCAACAGTTACCAAACACATCAGTCGTCACCACTTCTCTTCAAGGCCTTGAAACTCTTTTCCACCTTTTTTTAAACTGATGCACCTAGCCGAAAAAGATCGGATTTTGTCTCTTTAGCATATTTCTGCTTCTCCCTTTGCCTGTTTTTCCTGAAACTGAAAGTTCTCCAGCTTCCGGAAAAAGAAGTGGATTTTTTTTTTACCTTGCTATTCTAATCAGTACTTAATTTTTTTTTCACCTAATTTATTAGAATTTTTCTATTTGCGTGGGATTTATTCTGGATTTTGACTCAAATTTTATGACAGTTCTCAAACACAGGAGTCACACAGATGCAGGAACACAGAGATATATTTCCACCTCTGAAACTGTACCGTGTGACTCCTTCATGGGCTGGCTGACTCTTGACCCTGTATTTTCTACCACTTCAGTCAATAAGAAATTTCTCTTTATCTTCAGTGAGCATCTAAACCTATTGGTCTATATTTAAAAATGGCAGCAGTAAGATAATTTTTAAAGATACAAAGGTTTTGAACACATACATCTCCAATTTAATAATTGCATTTTTTTCTTGGAGAGCTCCAGGACTCTTACTGTGACTCAGGTCACTTGATTATTGTGCTCAAAGACCACGAGGAAAAACACTACCAATCTTTTAAACTCCTTATTTACATGGTGTTTTTTCTTATTTCACATGGAATCTCACTTCAGTTAATGTGAAATGAGCAACCAGGATTCGTCCCTTACTATGTTACAGTAAGACTGAGAAGAAATTAACATTGTCTCGCTTTGGTCAACAGTACCAAGGAAGACAGCAATTATGTGTGCTTCAATATGGAGAAACAGGAAGATGCGTATTTCTTACAGTTCACTGATATACTCTCAAATAAAGACATTTGCATGGTCTCTGAGATGAAGAGAAGGGTCTGCAGGAGTCTGGTTGTAACTGACATTGGTAAGACACTTAACATTTTGGACATTTTTAAGATAGAGGGGTTACTGGGGACAAAAATAGCCCAGCGCAAAACCTAAGTGTGAATCTGTATCACGTAGAGGCAGCACAAAATAGTGTCCTAGCAGGTCATGTAGCCTGGATTGGGGTGTTGGCAGAGTGTGGTGTTCCACTTGCTTCAAAGCCAAACATGATTAACCTCCATTCAAAATGTGCAGCTGAATTCTGGCTTATTGTAACACTCTGCCCAGCCTGAATCATGCACATGGGCAAAACAGCTGTTCCTGAGCGTGGATGAACTGTCAAGCAAGGACATTTTGTTCGTCTCTTACTAGGGATTGCACAGTTTCAGGACTGACCACCCCAAGTCTAGCATGAGGTCAGTAGCACAGGGACCGCAAGGTTGCAAGACTTCACTTTTTCAGACCTTGCTTCTTGGCGGAGCCTGTTGTTTGAATGAGGTGCTCAGGCATCCTGCAGTGCAGAAGGGACGACGAGAGCACATGAATGGGCTTGTCAAAGCCATGTTGGGGGACCTGCCTGAGCCAAGAAAGAGGGGCTTCTTAAGACCTATCCCTCTTGGGATTTGGTCTCATTTGAGGGTTGCAGAGAAGCCCGTGTAGGGCAGCTCTGTTCTGCTCTGGTGCCACATTGCTTTGCCTCCTTTTGGCAATAGGCATTGCGACATCAATCTCTTATGAAACGTTTCTGCCCCGGTCCAATAGTTTTGTGGCAATCTTACATTACCTCTGTTTATGGGCCAGCCTGGACCATCTCTGGTGGCGTCTCCTCTAGAAACTGTGGGTTCTGCATGGAAGGATTAAGTATTTGGGGGTTGCAGGAGGAGTGGGCATAATTTCTGGCTATATGCATTTTTCTGAGAGGAAAGAGTTGTGGGCTCTCTGTTCCTGTGAGAGCTGATGGACTTTACATGGCGCATTTAGGAAGCCTCAGTGACACAGACTCCAGTCCCTGCAGACCTCAGTCACATCCAGCTCCAGCACAGCTTGGAAAGAGTCCTGAGGGCTGCATTTTGGACTTGATTGTACTTGCATAGATGGTCATTTGACACAGTCTCCTGCAAACCTGTCAAGTGTGGGTTCATAGCAAGGGCCTGGAGCCACAGTCTCCTCTGGGGGGGGACGGGGGATGACACAACACTGTTAAACTTTGTCCCTTTCTCTGTCCTGGCAATTGTACCCATACCCTCCGCAGTGCCTTCCTCCCAGAGCAGCAATGGGTTTTGCCATGGGATCTCTGTCTCAGAGCACTGGTTAGAGGGACTGAATTTCACATGTTCAAGCAGTGCTATTGCAGGGGTGAGCAGGCTCAGGAATTGCTTTCCAAGACTAAATGTCACACCATCCCTGCTGGTCACACTGCTGCTCCAGCAGCTCAAAACTGAGCCCCTCGCAGGACCAAGGTGTAAGGGTGAGCTGGGGCTCAGCATGAGGCTCACCCAGCTCAGGCCAGCCCTCGCTCAAGGTAGGTCACCCTGCAGGGGTTGTAACTTGGACTTTGTTTTGGCTTTTCAAAACCTGTTTATTTTGTAGTAACATTGTTCTACTCCTGTTATATTCTGGGTTTTTTTATCATTTGCAGTTAAGCCTGAAGTACCATTCAATATAAACGTCACATATCAAAAGGAGGCAAATGAATACCTTATTCATTATAGTACACCACACTCATGGAAGAAATACTTAAAGGACAAATTAATACACCAAATAGCCTATCGACAAGAAGAAGGTACTTGGAAGGTAAGCGATGATGTGTTGGTGAACTTACACTAATTTCTGAAATTAAACGTTATCAGAAATACCAGTATCAGGTAAAAACCCTCAAATCTGCATTTCTACAGTTCTCCAGCTGAAAACTTGGAAAGGTGCAATATTTGGCATTTGGAAATTTCATCACTTGAAACAGTTCCCCACTGACAGCACCCACCTCTGTTAGACACTTCTCTGGGCTAACAAAGTTTCATTCACTTGGGCTTTGCAGTGGGAGGAGAAGACATAATGTAACAAGCCATCCTAAGTGTTTGGATGGCTTGCTCTTTGCTGTGGTGGTTTTGCTCTTATCTTCTGTGCTCGTCAGTCAGTAAATCGTTATGACCCCTTCTCTTAACAACAGTTTCTTTGTGTCCCTTTTTCACTGAGCCTCTCCAGGCTTTAGGTGCAGCCCTGCAGCTCTTCCACCCTCAGACCACGTTTCAGGCTGCAGCTGCGTGTGAACTGGATCTGGTTTGGGCAGCCGTTGAAACTCTAGTCTAGATGGGGTGAGGGGGGGTGTTTGAAAGCGTGGACTACACCTGGTTTTTGCAGAGGGAACACAGGAGACCTGTAACTAGAAAAAGAATGCAGGCAACCAAATACATGGAAATGAAGAGCACCAGAGCTGCACTGTGGGATTCCAGCTTCTTTCCTGGAGCTGCTCTTTCAGAAGTTGTCTTTTTATGCTGCACAAACATATTTTTCCCCCTTCTCTCTTCTGAGCTCTCCCAGGGAAGCATGTATTTCCCACTGCAGTGTTGGCAGTAGCAAAGCATGGTTAATACTTCCAGCTGTTTTCCAAAGAGCTTTTATCCAGCATTCATCTCTCTTCTCGATACTGTTTGGACTACCTTGCTGTTAAACTAGACTGACGCCATGATGACCACCTGTGTAATAACCAAAGACAGGGAACAAACAGCACAGTACTGCAGGGATGTACCTGGTCTTGCACATTTTGCTGAAACTCAAAGATACTTCTCCTCTGTCTTCTAGAAGAATAATCGGAATTTTTTTTGTGTTTAGACAATAGAGTCACCATACCTTCAGGTAAAGTTACTGGGGAAAAACCTCGAAAATGATGCATCGTATGAGGTGAAAGTACGTTCGCAGCCCAACGGAGATTATTTTAAGGGCATGTGGAGTGAATGGAGCGCTTCCAAGAGCTTCAGGACCACAAGGGAGCTGCACTCCACAGAGACCTGTAAGGGCAGAAATCGCTTTGGTCCACCTTGAATAAAGCAGAGCTAAGGGTCCTCAGGTCCCTGACCAGCCCTGGCAGCAGCACTGACGAGAGGATGGGGACGGAAGAGCTTGCGGTCACAGCAGGGTCAGGCCTTACAGGCACCAGACACCCCAGAGGAGATGACCCAGAAAGTGGCTGTGTCACTCTGGTCTGGGGCTGACTCTCCATGTGAAGTTAAATCTCATTCAGGGTGATAAGATCAGATGAAGTGCTGCTGTAAGGGCATGAGGGAGGTGCAAAGGGAGGTGAAGGCTGACTCACTCCTGCTTGCTGCCTGTTGGCATGCAGGGAGGAGGACCAGCTTGCACTGACTGTTTTAGGTAAGGCACAAAAAGCAGTGAAACATGACCCATTTCAGGGCCCTGGATTTGTGTGTGAACCTGGTGTGTTAATCACAAATATGATATGGGATAAAAATCTCATCATTGCACTTGTAAACATGAATAATTCTTCTGGTCTTTGGGGTCCCTTCAGTCCCCAGGAGCGCCTCAGCACCACGTGTGTGTGAATTCACTTCAGTGCTGCTGTAAAGGCTCGATGAGTGGTGGCTTCAATGTGCTGGAGGTGATAGCAGACTTCTAGCTGCTTTAATCCAACCTGGGACCCCAGCTTGGAGCTCAGCTAAGTGCTGATGCTCTGGCAGTCCACCTCTTTCCTCCTTCAGGGAGGCACGAAAAATGCACCACTGCACCAGTACAAAGATAGGCAAGTGCAATGCTTGGCATTAATTCCTAATTCATTGCCTGAAGAGACATTACAGTTACAGTGGCTTAACAGTGAGATATTTACATGCATTGGCTGATGTTCTTTGTTTTTCTTTAGATAGCAGTGTGGTCGTGGTAATACTCTCCATCCTGGGATTCATGCTGTCCATTGTCATGATTGTCCTGATGGTAACTTTTTGGGAAAACAGGTAATCTAAGTCTCTTTGTATCAGAAAAAGTGTTGGAAGCCAATCCTGTTCTGACAGTCTTATTGCTTTCCCTGTTACACTTATGAACTATTCTCTTTCCATCTCTGGACCTCTATATCAAGCCAAAGGTAGGCAAAGAATAGAAGTGGGCAATACAAGAGAGGGTGTGGCAGGTAGAAGATGACCTGCCACCTTGAGCAGACTTCAGTCTTGGGCTCAGAACACTCAGACCTTTGGGGAGCTGAAGTCACCAGGAAACACTCACAGCGTTAGTGTCTCACTGGAGTCAAATTTGACTCAAGCTTCAAGCAAGATCCGGAAAAGAAAGCGGCCTGCGGGTTTTTGTAGAGTCCCAAGAGCTGTGGAAATGGTATACTGGGGAGATTGCCTCTTGCCCTTTCATAGGCTGAGTCAGCAGGGTGTTTGCTCTGCAGCATTTTCGGAAGCAGCAAGGCAGAGCTCTCAGCAGCAAGGGCTTGATGGCATCAACCACTAGCCCAGGCAGGTCCACATCCAGCCAGCCATGTGGCAAAACCAGGCCCTTCATCCCCCAAGGAAGCAGTCATGGCAGAAGTGGGACTGGAGATATGTTCATTACACAGGCAGTCCTTTGTCTGCGTTGGGGTTTTTTCATATATTGGCTATACAGCAGTACATAGATAGCTGTAAATGTATTTTTCAATGTGTGGCTATGTCTGTTTATATAGAATAGATAGTTCACAAATTTCAGAAAATTAACAGATATGTAGATAATCTAGTGAAACCAGAATTTGAAGCAAAAAAGTCCCAAATTTAACCCTAGGAGATGAACCCCTCACTAGGCAGAAAACACAGGGCTGTTGGGAAGCATTCAGAGCAGCCCGTCCATGGCATCCAGCTCCACTGACATCCAGGGAGATGGCTGCATGCAAGCTGCTTTTTGGGGACAACACTTGGGTTGTGCTAACTCCTGAATTGCACACGGGGATTGCCTTGGCCCCAGTCAAACCATGCCAAGAACAATTTTAATAATTAAACATTTTAGACACTGGAGTTATCTGCCAGGGAATGCTCCCTGGTGCTGTTTTATTTGCAAGTATAAATGTGGCTTGAGATTTCTAGCTCTTGCTTTTTACTGTTGCTGAGCACCTGCAGTTCTCTAACTTTCTAGAAGTTCTGCTTGTGTAAAACTGCTGAAAAAACAGGCTTTTAGCTGGTGAGAATTTTTGAATGCAGAGATTTCCCTTTTAAAAACAAGAGGGGTTTATATGTGTGTGTATATATACCTACATATACAGACACATATATAAAATGAAATATATATTCATATACATCTATAGCTGTATTTTTATCACTGCAACACTGAATGTCAGTCAGGCAATATTCTCTAGATGCATCATAGCTGAGGGTTTGCAGCAGCACAACAAAAGAACTTTCCTAATCAAAGCACTAAAAATGAGACCTGTGCGACAAGGCTACGATACAGGTAGCTGGCCAAGGAGTGGGACAGTATGCAGTTCTTTGACTTATGTAAACATGCAGAGGCAAATATCAGCAAATTTGCACTTTAACTGCAGCATCTTTTTTTACTTGCAGAAATCCTTTTCACCATGCAAACCTCTGTTAACACAGCTAGATGCAAATGAGTTCTTCACCAGCATAATTTGCTGCTTTTCCAGTACTTGGTGAAGTGTCTTCTTTCAGCTGTGACAATTTGCGCACTCAAACGAACAATGAGTATTCGGTGACCTTCATAACTCATCTTCCCCTGTCTTTGTTTTATTCTGAGACTTCTCTGTTGTTATTCTGAGTAATGTAAGCTAACCCTAAGGCTTTGTGAGAATTAGGACAAATGATGCAATAACTTCTGATATCTCAACATATCCCTCTTTTGCTGCTGTTGAACTTCTTTTCGTGTACTGTTGCTGTTTCAGGATCAAGCCTGCTGTGTGGCCAAACCTTCCTGATCACAAAAAAACACTGGAGCAACTATGCAAGAAGCCAAAAAATGTATGTACCTCCACTGTTGTTTTCACCTGAGTAGAGAATATTGGGAACAAAACTAGCACTCATGAGAGATAGTACATGCATTGCTGCATGAACTGAGACATCTTTCAGAAATTACTTCTACATTTCACTCAAGAGAGTCCACATTTTCACAGGCAGATTCTAGTCGAGGGTATGGAAATAACAGACAATTCAACCAGTGCCTGAGCTTTGACTTGTGCAAAGTAATTACAGAGGGCTGGAGAACTTGATATGTGAAGAAAGGTTGAAGGAATTGAGTTTGTTTATAGAAAAGAGGAAGCTCAGGGTGGGGACTACTAATCACAGCCTTCCAATACCTAAAGTGTAGTTAGATGGAGGTGCTCTTGCCACAAGACTGCATGGTGACAGGACCAGAGGCAACAGGCACGTGTTGCTTCAGGGCAAACTTCATCTGAATATAAGAGAAAAATCTTTCTCCATGAGAACAATTAAACATTGTGTAGGTTGTCCAGAGAAGAAGTAGGTTCTCCTTTGCTGGAAATGTTCAAGGCTTGGCTTGATCGGGCTCTGGATAACTCAATCCAGGTCCTGCTTCTGGCAGAAGGTTGCACCAGTTGGACTCCCGAGGTCCTTTCCAACTGAGATGCTTTAGTGATTCTATGGAAGTGTGATCATGGGGCTGGATGGGGCCCCTTTGCAAACATCCCTGGTGATGCCCGTGTACCCTTATATGGCCAGCAGAATTGCTCATACACCATGCAGTACATTAACTGCTCTGCCAGATAAAAGCCAGATGGACAAATGTTATAAACTATAAGGTGTGGGATTAACCCATTGCCTTAAAACTATGTGGCTAGTGCATTTTTTCACTAAGAAATTAATCAGTGCAGTTCTCTTCAGTTGGTACATTATTAGCATGTTCTTAATTTAATAAGAGGTCTAAGATGACTCTCCCACCCCCCATGCTCCTCAGTGCAGGGATTCTTAATGTATTTCAGGAAGTCGTGGCAAACTTTTACTTCCCTCACTGCTAAATTAAGAAGATAAAACTGAAGGGAACCACCTGGGTTGGCACACTCATTCCTGTGAAATGGCAGACATGCAATAGATACACGGCTCAGAGAAGTCTCTGAAACACCAGTTCCCACCACATTGTGTAGAGCGTAAAACGCACTCCGGTGACGCTGCCTTCAGGAGGCCCCTGGGTAGATTCAGATTAATATGGAAAAGGATTTTAAGCCACATGATATTTTATTCTCTGCTAACCTATCGTTCCGCCTGCTCACAGTTACTTTCAGAGTTAAAGAAATAATAAATACCCTTCAAAAATCAAATGAATTATTAAAGTACCTTTTCTCTTAAGCTAATACCCACTGTTAACTGACCATGCTATTCCCTTTGCCATGCAGAATTTTGATATAAGCTTTAACCCAGAGAGTTTTGGTTACGTTCATATCCATAAAGTGGATGGCATTCGAGCAAAAGCTGAACTGGAAAATTTTCTGCAGCCATCAACTGCTCCAGAGACAAACCTTCCAGAAAAATTTAGGAATGGATCAGACCTGAAGATGATCCCTGTGATGACAGACAAAAGCAACCTAAACCCCTCTGTGACTTACGGAGGAATCTGGCCAGCTGAAGCCCTGCACAGGCTCCTGGGCACCAGCCAGTTTGCAGCCACCGAAGGCAACTGCGGCTCCAGCACATACGAAGTGTGCCACAGCAACAGGGTGCCCCTGTGCAAGGATGGTTTCAACCTTTCCTCCGCTCCTCCCCAGGAACCCTCTGGCCAGCCTGGACCAGAGCCCCTAAATGGTGACACCGCATCCCAGATGCTGCCCACCAGTGAAATGAGGTCACCAAACAATGAGGAAGCCTATGTCACAATGTCTAGCTTCTACAAAATTCAGTAAACCTTACAGGAATGAGAGCGTACCATTTTTTTCTCTAACACAAGCAGGACACTGCAGCTTTCTGGTTTGTTTTCCTGCATCCTGTGAGTTCCAACTCCGCAATGCACCCTGCTCGCAGTGCAATGTTATACCTGCAAGGAAGTGGGTTCTCCCATGTTTCAGTGATAAGCGGCCTAACCTCAGCTCTCAGTATGCTGGTGGCAATCTCCACTGCAACAGAAATTAAATTTAATTCAACCTGACTTTAATCTTCACATCTGATTAATCTGGAGCAATGACACTGCAGTCCTAGCTGAGGATCAGAACATGCCTTCTAAAAGTTAATCAACTCTTCTGTTAACCTCTTAGTTGCAGAATTAAGCTCTTATTAATGCCTAAGCAAGAAATATGGCAACAAATTCAAGTTAAATGAATCCAATCTCTTTGAAACAGTGGTAGGTCAAGAGTAACTCCTCTGCAGTCAGTGGAAGTCCACAAGTTTGCACAACGCCAGTAAGTGAGAGTTGCTATCAAGCATTAGTTGCCTGGGGATTCAAGAGCTTGGTCACTGCAAAAGGAATTTGCTGAGCCCCCAGGAAAAAGGGCACATGGACTCACCTTAGGAAGATGTTTTCTCAGACCAATTTTTTTTTTTTGAGAGAGAGAGAGATTAAAACAAAGCAAAACCCCTACATGCCACTACTTTTTGCTGCTAGTAAAGATCTGCCCCAGAGCCAACTTTAGGATCCACAGGTACTTCTGCTAGTGCTATATATTAAAGATCTTCAGTTTTTCATGTACTAGCAATGTTTAGCTAAGAAAACAAAACAAAATTAATGAAAAGCAAAGTCCCACCTCTTCCTATAAACTGAATTGGGCCTGTAAAATGCATGATGCTGTCTTTCTTTGCAGCTCTTGTGCAAGCAATAGTGCAGCATGTAAGTACTTTCCAGGGCTGAATGGACCGTGTTTGTTTACTAGCATTATTCCCAATTACTGTGGCTGCGGGAGAATACTTTGAATTTGGCCAGGCAATGTTCTCATGCAACATCTGACCTAGGAAGATGGATGGAGTGTCATGGATCCTGCCAGTGATCAGAAGACCTACAATTTTTTAAAAAAACCCTGTAAATTGGCTGGCAATAGCACTTGGGGGTTTTGGTTTGGTTGGGGGTTTTTTTGTTTGGTTTTTTTTTTTACATTATGACTAAGGAGGCATCCTGTCCCTTCCCATTCACCTTTCTCTGGACTCTGTGCCCAGCTCTAAGGGGTTCCCCACATGCTGCCATGCAGAGATGGCTGAGCCACTTCACAGTCCCTCTGGGATGCTGCGCATTGTGGAGCACGTGCTTGGAGATAAAGCTGCTACAGCCACATGGTTGCATGACAGCCGAGCAGTGTGGCCATGGGAAATCCAAGCAGTTTTGCTGCACTCGGGGATTGGGGTTCTCCTCACTGTGCAGTCTCAGTTCCTCTAGTTGCTTGAAATTCTCCTTTACTGAAATGTATTCACGTTCCCAGAGCCTAAGGATAAAAAGAGTCCTCTTTCATCCTCAGAGCTGCTCGAATTTGTTCTGACTGGTAATAATCACTGAGATGTCACTATATCTGATGTAGCCTGCTGGAGAAAAACAGCACACCCAAGAGCATTCCACCTTCTCCACCTCCACCCAACACCAGGGAAACTTTCAAATGGGGATAAACTTATAGTACCTGCGTGCAAAGGGGCTGAGGATTTGGCTCAAGGCATTCCAGTGACATTTTACAGAATGGTTTTTATTGCTTTTTCTCGCCAAATGAAACATTGATTAATGCAGTGAAAAAAGATGAAATCCCTGGACATTCATTTGCTTTGTAATGCTTGTATTTTTTTTTTAAAAGAGCTGCTGGTAATGCTCATACTGTGCTGATGTGCACAGTGCGATTGTAGATTAAGACAGACTGTGCTGGAAAGATACCCTCTTCCAGTAACGCAGTGACAAACAAAAAGGTCCTAGAGGAAGAAGCAAAAGCGCATCAGAAAAATCTGTACAGTATGTGCTGTGCTTGTTTTGAACTCATAGACACATTTTTAAGCATTAAGAGGGACAACACAAATGTCTATTTGCACTATTTAAGCAGTAAGGTACCCATGTGTAATAGTCTGTTTGTCCAGAAACATATACTGCTCTTTAATACTGGAAAAGTAGTAGGAACCTGATGTTTGCTCTTTAATATGAGAAAAGTAGTAGAAACCTGATGTTTATTCACTTTAATCACTCTCAAATAGTTATATTTTTCCTATGTAGTACTCATATTTTTGCATAGCTGCTAATGTTTAAACATTCATTCTGTTTTCTATGTCTTATTATCTTATTTAACTAGATAACTTGCAAACTTGGTTTTACAATGTTTTTACTGTATTAAAAGGACATGGATATTTGCATGACCTATTTATGCTGCTCTAATTCAGTCTTCTAATACACATCTATCAGGATAGGACTTACTCTGTCCTCACTGAAAGTAGGATAACCCCATGGGCTCTACCTAGCTTCAGGCAGGATAATTCCCAAATAAATCTGGACAGCTCAGAGGCCTGAAAGCACTGTAGGATAACAGCAAGCATCAGCCGCCCTTCATTGCCACCACCCTGCCAGCCAGGGAAGCCTCTCTGCAGCTCCAGTCCCTATGTTTTGGACTGGGGATGCATTTGTTCATCCTGACTCCCACTGCCGTCCAGCCCTTGTTACCCAGAAAACAGAGAGGTAACAGCTCTGGGAATCAGGTGAGTGAACTCCATCTCCTGCCAATGGCTCGTACTTGCTCAGGTGAGCCAGAAGCTTTGCCCAAGATCCCACATGCAGCCATGAGTCTGCACCACGAGCAGTACAGTAAAGTGTACAGTAAAGAAAAGTTCTGTAGAGGCTGTGTCCTCAGAGATGTTACTTCGTTAATCCACTGCTGAATGCTAACAAACACGCAACTGATAGAAAATAAAGCAACCTTTTGTTAATTACATTCATCCCAATGTAGCATTTCTTAGTAGTGGAGATAGGCTAACTCATGCCAGGCACGGCGTTACTTTATTCCAGGCATCCACCTGGGTGTATGATGAGGCCTATCCAGAAGAGTATCTTTCCATGAGAGCAGCAGCAAGCACAGCCAAATCGAGGGGAGTTAAAGGTTAGCATTAAGGCTTCTAAAGGACCCTGGCTCCCAGAAACAGCCATGAAACCTGTTCATTGAATCACATCCAACTGCCTTGGCTACCAAGCCAATGCCAACAATGGGGTCATTACAGCGGTGTTCAGTCAAGTCCTGTTAGGCTAAACTTTCACAAGTGCTAAGCTCCTCCAAGATAACTCTGGGGATTAGGCTGCTCTGAAGCGTGCAGAGACTAGCAGTCTCCTTCAGCTTTGACAATCTGGCCTGAACTGTGGGAGCTAAATCTTTTGGAAAAATTGGTCCCTGACTATTTTGCAGGTGCTGAGTACCATTATTTGAGCAGGCTTAGTATCAGCATCCCCGAACATCATATGCAAATTTATAGCCATCCAGATAAATTTGATGGGTGTATACAGACACAAAAACTTTCAGCTTCCTTTTGGAAAAAAAGAAACCCAAATATGCACCAAAGCAAGAAGCACCACAAGCACTTCTGGTCCCTGGCCAGCTTTTAGATGCATAGTACATATATGAAGATACAGTCACAGCTCTGTCTTGATAACAATTCACTGGGTCAGGACCAAGTAGTTTCTACAAGTTATTCTACAAGTTTCCTCCATAGCTGTCCACAAATTCCCACCTGACTCAACATCTGCACAGGGGCATAGCTGAGCTTTCACATACTCCATGCACCCTCTTTACTTCAGCACAACCATCCTTCTCCACACTTTCTGCCTCCTGTGCTCATACTCAGCTGCAGACACACAAAAAGAGATTGGTGACCCTGGTGTCTATGTTGCTGCTTTGTGACACCGTGCCTGGAGCTGCCTTCTCCTCTCTCCACATGGAACTGTCAGGCTCCAGCACCTCTTCTGTGCTCCTGGTACAACACAGCTGCTCTCCTGTCTTCACTTCTCCCCTCATTTATGTGCAGCTCATTCGCACTATGCAAACATCTCCCAGCGGCACACAAATGCTAACCCGTGAAATAAAATAAGTCTTTTGTCAGTTGTAACACTGAGTCACAGTCTGATTTTAATGATGCTGAAAAATGTTAATTACCTCCCAGGGCGATAATTGTCCCCTGCTGAATGTATTTGTTTACCAAATCTCCTCCTCTTGTGCATGTTCATTAGACAGGCTGATAAAACACACAAAAATGCTGTGTGTATTCAGTGGGGTGGTAGAAGACCAGCTAAGTGTGGGGAGGCAGGGGAACTGTTTCTGCTCGGGCAAAGGGATGGTTAAATGCACATCATGTGCAATGGAGACTGGTCCATGAAATAAACGGTGAAGGGGTGGCCCTGCCGCCTCTGCCACAGGGACACGTGGCTGAATTCGGGGCAGTTTTAGGCAGACACGAGCTGACCACCAAGCCACCCCTTCTGGCAGCAAGGGACCTGGCGATGCTGGCAGTGTATTTCTGCAGGGCAGGAGTTCAACCCCTTCTAGGCTTCTTAGCAAGTGTTTATTGACTTGAAGGCCTGTATTTATACAGCAGTACTGCAGTGCTGCAGCCCTGGGGGGGACAGCAGCAGGTTTTTAGTCAGTAAGCTTTTGGCTCAAGCTGGTTATCTCTTTGGTTGTGGGTTTCTGAAGCTATCCTTTAAACCAGCTAAAATGTAACATAAGGAACACTTGCCATTTCTGTGAAGAATTATTTTAGAGTCAAACGGTTCCTTATTCCTGTGATGATGAAGCCTCCCAAACTGGCACTCCTGTGTGTAACAGGACATTGGCAAAACAAGTCTAATGTACAGACACACAAGAAAACAACTGAAGATACTGGGAAATGCGATTGCTCTTTCATACCGACTATCCCTCGTCTTTTCTCGCTCGGCAGCTCTGTATTTCAGTAAGGCTTGGCTATTCCTTGGCTTTTAAGCGCCACCTGTTGAAACACGAAGCCACATGTCAGAGTCCAGTCCTGGGACACTTGCTGGTGTCATCAAATCATGTAGCTCTGAAAACGCTGCTCAGACAGGAACTGGGGAAAAAAATCAAACCTGCAACAAACTAAACAGTGTTTCACTTTATAGTCTCTGGTCCCAGAGAAGTTGGGGCAAGTGAAAGCAAAAGTCAGAGTTTCCAGGATTTCTTCATCATTAAAATGAAGTAGGCATCACTGTCCACAGAAGCACTGACTCCAGAGTAGTAGTTCAAAAATTCATCTTTTGTAACCTGAGGATGAGAAAAACAGTGTTTACAATGTGTGATGGCCATATACTGTGGCCCAAAGCAAGAAGTTTATGTAACACATCTCTGTATTTTGCAAATAATTCTTTTGCATCTTCCAGAGAAGTCTGATTTTTAGGTCAGACTGTCCTAATCTGACATTAGGATGTGTGGCTGCAGCAAGCTGTCACACAGCATTTGGTCCAATGACACTGAGGTCAATGGATTGAGCTTCTTGCATTGGGAGACAGAGCTGTTGCTATGTCTTTGAGAAATGAGTATAAGAAAAGTTATTCCAGTTATTGGTAAATATTGACTGTGTAACTTAGATGTCACAAGGAAATTAGGTTAGTCCAACATTAGCACCATCACCAAATGAATGTAAAAAGCCCCAAAAGTTAGTCAAGCAATAAAAAATGAGAAACAAAGCATAAATGCATTGGTGGAAATATCTAAAGGAATAAATCCATGCCACAAAGTCAGAGCTTCTCTAAAGCAATCTGCTATTTTTTTTTCCATAAAATGTACATAAACTGAAAGAAAAAAATCAGTACCCTTTGAATGCCAAAGTATCAGCTGAAAGTAAAAATCAATAAATTCCAGCTTTCGGCAAAAACATCAAGTTTTCAACAAAAAAAAAAAAGAACCAACTTATCTCTGGAAAATAAATATTGCTCACATTTTACCACAATCTCTACTTTTCCACAGAAAACTAGGCTTGAGTTAACTTTCACAAAACATTGTGCTTCCTTTCTTTCTCATTTTTCCTGCTTGCCAAGACATTCAACAAAGTCTGGGCCCCATCCCCGTTCTCCAGCTGCAGCTCCCTTTGGGATCAATGGCAATGTCATGAGCTGGGATGAAGCCTGGGTCCAGGTTTCAGCAGAGACAGGGCTGTCGTACCTGGGGACAGCTGCAAACCTGTGAGCTGAAGCTTTTGCATCCTACAGTGTTCCCACCTCCTGCAGCCTCTCCTGGCGTAAGAGCTGAAGAGGTGGTAGAGCCGAAACCAGTGCTCGCTTTGAAATCACGGGGACTTCAAACTCAGCTGGGGCAAACTGGTACGGCCGGGAGCTGCTTCAAATACCAAGGCTGCTCTCAGCCACCTGGGGACTTGGTGTTATGTACAGATCACTAGGAAACCTGCTTTCTGCTCACCCCTTCCTCCTGAGCTGGCTATGAGAAAGGATTTCTAGAGAAACAGGATGGGCTATAATCATAGTGAAAGTCATGGAAAGCGGGCAGGCGCCAACAGCGGCAGGTTGCTCTTGGCGTTATCTGTTTTACCAGGGAAAGCTGAGCATGCTGCTGCTGCTGCTGCTGCTGCTGTCCCAGTGTGGAGGATAGGAGCTGGGAAGCAAAACTAACCAAAATCACCAGCCTTGCTTCTCCTGCCAGCTGGTGACAGCAGAGGCCCAGAGCCCAGCTCTGGGACGGCAAAGCTCTGCTCTGCCCTTGCGGCTGCAGAGGTTTGGGGCAGTACCGTATAAAAGCTGCTACATAAAGGCAAGTCAGCTTTCATACAGCAATGTGCGCAGGAGACCAACAAAATGAATCAGGTCAGTGAATATACCTTGTGGTCTAATTTCAAGAATATATACCAGCGAGTGAGGCTTGCATTAAAACTCTGTTGCTTGAGCAACAGATCTATGCTGTGGGAGAGAACATGAGCTGAACAACAGCTCTGGACCACATCAAGCCAAAAATTTTCCCCTCAGGACAAAAACATGAAGCCACGAAAGTACACAAGGGGCAAAACCAGAATGCATTAAAGGATGTTGCAGGAGTGCCGCCTTTCCCTGGGGAACACGCCAGAAGGAAAGGCTGTCCCCTGCCTCTCTGCCCCCATGCCTTGTGCTCTCTCGGGAGGGGGGTCACAGAGGTAGAGGTTGGAGCAGAGTTTGGGGGAGGTATAAGGGAGCCTTTTCCCTCTATAGTATTTTTGGAGCATGGTCCTGGTGCTGCCTGGCAGGGAGGGCTGAGCTCAGCCCTGACAAGGCGCTGTGCCACGGGGCAGGCTGGAGCTCAAGGTGCAGGCAAAACCTTCGCCTCTGGTATTGGCCCACAGCCCCACAGACTCAGATGTTCCTATGGTTTATGCCATCCTGTTTAGCATCTGTAGCACAATCAGAAAGAAGAAATAGTGCTTCGAACATGAAGCACCAACCAAGATCTGACAATCTTGATGGTAGCGCCAGATACGATCGCGTGCATTGCCACCTATCTCCCAGTATCTGCCTTGTGCGCTGTGCAACCACAGACTGGCAGGACAGCCTGCATCACCATCTATCTCTAGCATCTGCTGGGTCTGTAACCAGCACACAGCAGCCTGCAGCTGAACATGGGTGCTTGAGCTTCATTTTTGGCTCTCCCAGATCACAGTCCCGCAGCCTCAGCAGACAGGGACAGTGAAGTACTAAAGGGTGGCTCTGGGCACCCGCTGTTAGCCCTGATATTCCTTCATGTCTGGTTCAAATCCCTTTAACTTGCCTTTTACCTCTGCAAAGTGCTTCCACTGAATCTCAGGTGTGTGTGTGCCCAGTGTGTCATTATGTCATCTGAAAAGCAGATTTGTTTCCTGGTGTGCAACGAGCCAATAATCACACTCAGGAGAGACGTTATTTATTTCATATTTGCGCAAAGACTGACTCTAGGTGGTAATTCCACAAAGCTAGCACACCACACCAAATAAAAACAATGTATTTATTGTTACATGATTAGTAAAAACCCACCTAAATTTACATTCATTGGTTAGTAGTCACCCTCTCACCTACTATTGGTCAGTTTTATTTAAATTAGCCTCGCTTGCTATGTAAATTAGCACACATGCTCCTTGCAGGTGTCGGGGGGCAAGTCCTTCCAGCCTTGAATTGAGTCAGTAGTCGCAATCTCTCCGTGCCACCTTTACTGCTCTCCTAGTTCACGCTTTGGCAATTATCTGGCCTCTGGCACCTTCTGGAGCGGGATGTTTCTTTTTATCAGTCACATCCTACGTTTCTTAGGTCCAATTACCCTTAACATTTATTTTCTCTCTGGCAGACCTTGAGTATTCTTGCCAAGTTGGTAATGTACACGAAGCATCCTCAAAACACCAGGGCTTAACTGTTCCAGGGTGTCCTTTTACTCTACGAATGCCAGCTGTGTGCCTTTCTGATTGCAGCCTTACTTGTTAATTTGATATATACAAAATACCTCTTGCACAAAATAGTCAGATTATTCTAAATCTCTGGGTAATTCTCCAACAATTATGGCTGCATATGTCCTAGTAGAGATTTTCCTACCTAGCAGTCGATGCAATGGCTGTGTTTGTTCCATGAATTTGCACACATATTAATCAAATGACCTTTCTTACAGCACAGATTCCAATTTGCGTATTACAGTATCTAATTACAAGTAAAAAAATCACATGTTATTCTTTCCCAGATTATTTCTTTTTCCTGAAAGCACTGTGCCTTTTCTGCAGTTACGAGTTTTTACTCAGATTGCTCCAGGAGCAACATTGTTCCCACAGAAGTGAAAGGAAACTTTGGCACCGACTTTGAAGGAATCTGAAACCAGCCCTTGGAAACACGCCCCGTACAAATTTTAAAATGAGTGCATTGTGAAAAACATCCTCCTGATGCTGAGAAACATATCCAGCGAGCAACAAGGTCTGCATGCAAGCAGACCCGAAGAGCTGGGAGCCACTCTGAAGGCACCAGGCTGCGGCTCTCACCCGCAGAGTGGGTGCTGAGCCCTCCCAGCAGGACAAGGGGGCTTGAGCTCTCCTGCTTCGCATCCTTCAGGTGCCCACGCAAAACCCCATTAGTCAAGCTCAGTGCAGAAATCTCACCCTGGAGCACTGACCTCTCCCCAGCTGTCACAGGCTCAGGCTAAGGCTCCTGGAGGCTGGTGACAAGGCTTCTGCTGGTTTTAAAAAAGTGTAGTTGCTTCCAGTACCACTCCTCCCTTCCAAAAAGGTATATTGCATTTGGGATTAAGTAAAATCGGAAAGTATTAGCACTGCAAAGACAAACTGTTTGCAGTTATTCAGATCAAAACTTCCACTGCACTTGATTAAATGTTAGCACAAAAGATTGCTGTGGGGTGTGAAGACATGAGATAGCATGTCAGAAGGAAATAGTTTTTTCATTTTGTGATTCCCACAGTCCATTCACATTAATTTCTCTTTATTTGAAACACAGAAGGCAGATAACACAACACCTCATTGTGGAGTCAATTAATAAATGAGAAATAAATGGAGTCTACTCAAGCTGCCAGGACACATACAGCCTCTATTTGATAGTAAGTTTGTTTTTCATATAAGGTATGTTGGCACTTCAGTAGCATCGCAGTACATAAAGGCTCCTCTTATGATCAATGGCAATCATAAAGAGACTCTTTCCATCAGTTTCCAGTGTCAGCCAGTATGCAAGTTTCTGGAGGCTTACAGATCAAAGAAGATAACTGAGTTTGCACAGCCTTTGCTAAGGAATTTCAAGCAGCTATTGCTTGTACCGAGATCACAGCCGGACAAAACAAAAGCAGAGTTTGCACAGGACCAGAGCAGCAAGCACTCAGGACTTCAATGTTTGAACTGTTAGCAGCCCAGGCTAAGTATGACCTGAGACTTCAACAGTCAAGCTCTTTTGAAAGTCCAGACTATAACCTATACTGTTTTTGGTTGGCTGCCAGCCTGAAACGGAGCAAATGCAGCCATACACAAGCCACTTACTCTTTGCTACAGCAGCAGCATCTCAGTCTGGGAGAGCAGTACAATGATGTGAGAGAAGCAGAAAGAAGACGAAAGAAAAAGAGAAAGGAATCAAGGCAGGACTAATTAGGCAGCACCCACACCCCCTTCTTTTTTCTTTTCCTTCCTTTTTTTTTTTACAGTTTCTTTTGTGCACCATTTCCCCACTCTCTGTATGGGGAAAGAACAGAAGATCTCAGAACTGAGACAGCCTCACTGGTGTGACCAGAAGGGCAGGTTCCCATCCTTTTTTCAGCATCAGAAACAGAAGATGACAAGACAAGAATGTTACAAGTTTTTGAGTTCCCAGAAAGTTCCCTGAAGGCATAGCTTGTTCATAAGCCAGTATAAATACAAAAAGTAATAAGCAACTTTTGATGTAGGTGTGTAGAGACAACAGCTACCAGACCAGCAAATGTTCCAGGAACAGTGAGAAGAACATACTGTAATGCACATAAGCCCTTTAAAGAAAAATATTAGTGACATCATCTCACAGTACAAAAAGAAAGAAATCAAAGGAGGGGAATAAAGCTATAAGCAGGCCCACAGAGGTTTGAAACAAGGCATGCCTAGGAAAGATGCCTGTATGCTGAATTGTAAGCCAGGGAGAAAACAGAGCTTTAAAGAGCATTTTACATTTATTCTGGTCTGTGCCTCCCCTTCTTGACTTGTTTCTCCCTCCAGCCTCCCAGCACTGGGAACTCACGTGTTCCCAGCAGAGAGCTGAGCAGCTGCTCTGTCCCACAAGTGAGACCCAAGAAGCCAAGAGATGCTGCAGTGCTACAGGCAAGAGGGCAATGTGACCCTCCTGGGACAGGCTTCCTCACATTTACAATAGTCTGCCCCAGACCACCACCCTTCCAGAATATTTCGGTTTCCCCCTCTTGCATGCTCTGTCAAACAGAGGTGTCTCTAACACTGGAGGAGGGGGCACGTTCAGGAGCCACGGGGAGATACTGCAGATGTCTGAGAAGAAAGGAGCAGCTTGCCTCAGAAAAGACAAGACATGTCAGGGATGCAGGGAGGAAAGGGACAGATCTGCAGAGTGGCTGGATACCAGATCTGCTCTCTGATTATGCTCTGATCCCCTGAGGCTTAGCTACTGAAGCATCTGGGAATTATTTCTGCAGATTGACTGTAATTGGCACAGTTACTGCAAGCTGTTACGCAAAATGAGCGTGGTGTTGTGCATATACTTAATCATGGGAACCTACAAAAGGTGGAAGTAAAGTCTTGCTCCTTTAATCATATGATCAGAGTTTCCAAGCATTCTTCATCATGATGATAAAATAGACATCTGTGTCTATTGAAGCGCTGACTCCTGCATAGTAGTTCATGAACTCTTCTGTTGTGACCTGAGACAGAAGGATTTAAAATAGGAAAATGAACATTTTGGTTTTTTTAATGCTGTACGTCAAAACCACACATTGAGATGAACTCTAAATAAAACTTAGCACCTGCTGTTTCATGTTGTTGCTAGTGAAAAGGAATCCAACATGAAGAATGAGGGAGCTGAAAATTTGCGTAAGTTCACTTCTTTGTTAGAAATAAGAGCTCTTGTCCTCCAGGAACCCTTGGATGGAAATGAAACATGCGGAGTTAAACTAACCTTACCAGGAACTGAAGTTAAAATCAGTGCCGCCTAAGAAGACAAATGTTTTAATGCATTTTTTTCCAGGGATGTTATAATCTCATTCTTTGCATTATTATTAATAAAAGTGGATGAGCTTTCTGGTGAAAACCAAAGACAGCTAGGAGCTTTATATCCACCTACTAAAAAGAAAATATCATTGCTCTAAACAGGTCTCGCATAAAGAAGCAAACATTCTTTCAAATACCTAAGATTTTTTAATACCTTTCATGGGTATTTTGAGGCTGCATTGGTTTTAAAATTACCATTAAAAAAAAATCAGATTAGCAGATACAAACAGTTTGTCTCTTGTGATGCCTAAACTCTTGAAATGTGTATGTCATTCTTTGAATAAACATCACATAGGAAAATATTTGCTCCTACCATGTTGTGCATTCGAGAGCTAAATAAAACATGACAATGGGGAGAAGTGAACACTGTACACTTTCCTACCGTCAGGAACCCATCACAAGCTTTGCTGACCCTGCCTATTTCAGAGGCATCCAGCAAGATGACGGTGAAGAGGACCATTCTAGCAGATGCGTAGCCTTGAGGCACTTCTGCTGAAAACATGTTAGGTGTTTAGCTCATACCAGTGTCATTATTGACCTCTGATTCAGACACAGGAAAGTCACATTCAGTTCTCAGAAGAAACCGCAATTGGGCGGGCTAATGTGAGGATTGCTGAACAAGAGGTGGGTGCTCAGAGTAACTTTTCTATAAGCTCAAACACTGCAGTATTTATGAGGTAGAAGGCACTGAACTTGTCAAGGATCATTCTGGGGCCTCATTTAATGTGTTCGTGTATGACTTCAGCACAAAAAGCGGGGACATTTTGCTTGAGGTTTGCAAGATGTCACCACTGCTGCAGAGAAGGAAGGGGATGACTCATGCAACTGGTACCTCTGAGGATGACAGAACAGAAAAAGGGATGAAATCCAGCTCTACCAAGTGCAAAGTCGTGCCCAAGGGAAATAAAACCCATCACGTCCCTACAAACTGAGAGCCTGCCTGTTGGAAACGAAGCAAGTGGAGGATTTGGGTTTAGTAGCCAGCCATTAGACAGGTAGGAGCCACCAGTGTAGTGCAGCCATGAAAACCCAGGTGCAACCTCAGAAGTGCAAAGTGTTAAAGACATTCCACAAAGCACTGATGAAATCTTATCTAGTTTGTTATTATGAACAGCTCAGACTAAGAATATCACCATGTGAACAGCAGACATCCACCATTCCTCTGAGTTGGTCAGACACGTGTAAGTTCAGACCAGAGAAGTTTGCAGACGTACAACAAGGGGAAGCAAAGCATGCTTGGCTCAGAAACGGTTACAAAGCAGATGCATAAGTCCATCACAGAAGGTGCCAGGCTTTGCACTTGCACCGGAGAGTCGTGGCGGAGGGCAGGAAAGGCTCCCAGCCTTAAAAATCAGCTATCGTGTGGGTTAGTCTGAAGATATACTTAAGAATAACCTATGAAAGTAGAGCATTAAGGCTACAAGCCTGTAAATGCAATCTTATGTCTACCCTTGCACTTCTGCAGAGCCCCTTTGCCTCCGAATGCATAAGCAAGCTTCGCCAACAGACCTACACAGAGGTTATGCATCCATTTTACTGTCCCCCATAAATGTGACACAAATGTATGTTTGGTACTGCAATCACTCTCACATTTAATAATTTAAATCAAATGCTGAGTCAGATGGTGATTTCATGACTTCACATGAGGTGTTTCACTTACCTTCCCATCTTTGTCATAGGGTGAATCAAAATTATCCAGAAAGGCCCTAAAAACTTGATCTTCTGTCCAGTCTCCATTTTGGTATTTGGGATGATGCTTTGCATTATACACCCCCCGTAAGTCTTCAATTGTTATGACACCATCTCCAGTCTTATCTAACTTCCTAAATGCCTGCATGATGATCTCTTTTCTTGCATTCGACATGGGAGGCTGTAAAGAAATATTAACAGAATCATTTTATTTCTGCCAACTACTTGCCTCATTCCAAATTCAAGTAACTGCTGTTGTTAATGCTAAACCTATTTCAAGGTTTAGTATTAACAAGGTTTAGTTGGGACAACAAACTGCTGACAGTCTACACTGTCCATGAGCTAGGGAGGGCAATGTATCACCAAAAAAGCAGTGTGATTTAGACTTTTCAGTGTCTAAAAATATGGTAGTAAATGGACAATAAGAGAGAAAATGCTATCAAGAACACTTTTCTATTCTACCCATTTTAAATATTTCTAATAAGAAATTACTAATTACTCTAAGCACTAATTATTTTCTTTCTTAATTGTTTAGACTTCAGCAGAGCAAAGAGGCTCCAACCAAAATCAGTCACACTGTGGTTGATTAGAGAAAGCCACCACTGGATTAGTTCATGTTATAAGGAGGTGCACCATAAAATGACGAACAAAGAAGTGAGATTAATGGGCTGAACCACATAGGTACCCAGATTGCAATATAGGAATTTAGGTACCCAAATCAAGGCAGCAATTCATAAAAAAAAATCACAGCCATTTTTTTGCAACTATTCTATTCTATTCTACTCTATTTGCGAGGAGTCTTACGCCCTGCCAATAAATTGCAGAGATGTGTTGGCTTCTGAGTTCTCTCATCCACAGAGGTGTTCTTTAGGGTGATTTTATCCTTTAACATATTTAGATGGAAATAGAATATTTTAACTTCTCAAGAGTTACTGACTTTTTAAATAGAGCTGAGACTTTGCTAGTTACTAAGGTGAACAAAAGTGCTGTGTTTCATGTTCAGCTAATGACAAATCGGAGCTTTTTCTCCATTTAATGGAGAAATAACACTAATAACTAATAATTAACTAATAACATATATTCCCAGACTTACTCTCAGTGTAATAAGAAATTCATCAAAATCAATTGTTCCACTGCCATCTTTATCAAATATCCGGAAAATCGCTTGGGCTTCTTCCTTGTCTATCATCACAGCATAATCATTTAGTCCTTTCACAAACTCTTTGAAATCAAGGGTCCTGCTGTTGTCATCATCCATAATGCGAAATACTCTGTGGAAAATGTGCAATTTGAGGAGAATGCATAGGATAAGTTGGAGAACGCTGCAGCAGTTTAGCACAGTGCCAGAGCACATGGACACCTTACTGAGGTAACATTTCCCCTTTGTACAGTCTTCTGAGAAAAAAAATAAAAGAGAGAGGAAAAAAAACCAAACAACAACCCTCCCACACACTTATTGACAGCAGAGATTACTTGCTTTGATTGAGTGCCTGAATATTACACAGCTGAAGTTCAATGAGGTGAAGGCTGCCTTAACCGAAGGAGTCTTCCTATTTATACATTGAGCGGTCTAAAAGTTGGCTGTGTAGATGAAGTTCCAGCTGCTCACCTAGGATCCCCCTGTGCTTTATGGGGCCCGGGAGGGGTTTTGGGGTGTGATGCACCTCCCCTTTCCTAGCGGTGCAGTGACCCACACTCTCAGGGTGACTGCAGAAGGAGTCTAGATGCCTCCCATAAACTAGACAGCTAATAGACCATTACACATAAGGGAACCACACCCCAAAGGAAAGGAAGCACAAAGTCCCCAGTATTGAGAAAATCATAGAAAATACCAAAGAGAGAGATATGGTTTATGTTCCCCCTCACTCCCTGGCATTAGTTGTTCTGGGTTGCAAGGAAGCACCTTCCTCTGAGGGATTCAGAGTCCTCGGTCCTTCAACTGGCAAGCAGGTCAGTCCTGTCTCTCAAAACACGGGAGCCCCAAGCCCAGGCTCTGTGGGTGGTGGCATTTGCATTGGAACCAGGAAACCCAAGTTTTGGTCCCTGCTTAGCCCATGAGCCTCCTGCAGCTAAAACTATCAGGCTGAATACTGGATTTGACTTCTTAGACTCACCTGCCAAGTCCTTTGATGCCTGCAGATCCCCTTGCTAAACACTGCAGGCGAAGTCTTTCTACAGGGTCAGTGGTTTTAGAGAGGTTTCTTTTGGCCTGGATTGCCATCTCTCGGTCATGCCTTGCTGTGCCGGGCATCTGGAAGACCAAAGTGCTCGTACGGCGTTGATTTGCATACAGAAGGCAGAGTGCTGGAACATGCTTTAGTATATGGAGCACCCCAAACCCCTCACTTGCAAGGTGCTGGCAACTCTCTCATGAGGACTTGTTCTGACCTTTGATTTCATTTTCCTTATATCCTTCTATCAGAAAGGGAAACTGCCAATATGGGCCACCAACCCTGAAAGGAGAGCTCATCCAACCACCCTGTGATTAACCCAGATACAAGTATGAAAGTGTTGGTAAGAATTTGCTGCCTACAGTGTACAAACACAGTGAAAACTGGTGGACACATCCATGAGAGCACTGCTGCCTCCACATCCCCAGTAGCCCTGCCGAGCCTCCTCAGCCTGGCCAGGTTTGCAGTTAGCATTTGCCCACAGGTAAAGCTGTGACAGCAAAAATTGTCCCAGGTGAGGACCTTTTCCTTACATTTGCTTTTGCTCCACCGTAGTCTTAATTCTCCAGAGCAGGGCTTTCTCCCATTGCATGTCTGAACAACAGTGATCACCCCGAGACCGGACCTTGCTTACAAATGACAACTTGTACTATTTTAACGCAACTGCGGAACACATTAATACCTCAAACTTGCACAGCATTTAGCACCCCAGGTTTTCAGGACTCTGCCAAGAGTCACATAAGCTTTCCACCTTCCCTCAGAAGAAGCCAGTGGAACAAAAAGTGGGAAAACCAGCCCATGGACTTGCAGCACTGCAAGAGCAACCACCAAGAACAGCACGGCCGGGCTGGCAGAGGGTCGGTCCTTCTCACGCAGGGATTATTTGTGTGTGCTTAGTGCTAAGAGCACCAGGGCTGCCCATGCCCATGCTGACATTTTAGGGGCACATTGAATCCTGGCTCCTGGGCACATGCTCAGGGCCATGACTGCCTGGCTGCTGGGTCTGCAGATCATGAAGGTCCCCAAAATATTTTCCAGCCTTTAAAGCATCACAAGACCCCAGGGCATGAAAGAGTCACAGAAGGGCTGGGCTGAGTTACAGCAGAGCTCTTCACTCAGAGGGCATTTGGTGCTTTGCTGTGGGTGCTCTGGGATGGGGAGATGAAGAAGGTGCGCAGCCCTGTGAAGCACTGTCAGTGCATGTTGCACTTCCAATCTCATTGTCATTGCACGTGCAGAAGTGCGAACTGAAACGGTCAGACAAAACTTCTGAGAAACATGGAATTAAACTGTTTCATCTTAACTACTCCACTTCTGTCTACAGAGCATTGGCTATGGCAGCTGGTAATGTTGCATGTGCTGACTTTTGCAACCCCTTCAGACAACAGCAGCTGGGCTTGGAAAAACAGAAAAATAAAATGTTTTTCTTCACCCCAAATGGTTTCAGTACTAGCTTGTTGTAGCAGTCTAGAATGGGAGAAAAGGGACCATTTCAGCTTTTACTTCAGCCAGCTTCAGCCAGAATGAGCAAAGTTCTTCTGGGAACTCATTAACAAGTGACCAGAAAGACATTACAGCTATGTGAGATCAGCAGTCAAAAATGTTTTCTGCAAACAATGACCTGTCCTTAAGGGGCGATGTTTAGCTGGTAAGAATATAAAATACAGTGAAGTTACACAAGCACACTGCAAACAGTATTTGCATTATATGATTATGTACTATAGCTTATCTAAACCCTATGCATCTATATACAGAATGCATAATGCATGCATAGCACTGTGCAGTATGCCTCTATACTATGTTATGTATTTATATAGATCTATAAACAGTGAGACCAATGATGACATAATTCATCTCCACTGCATGCTGCAAAAGTCTACACAAACACACACCATGCAAAGAGTGCAGTAGCTCTTTGCCTTGTGTTCAGTGGAGGCATTTCCAGTAAACTGCAATCCACATCAAATAATCATTGCAGAGAAGTTCATGAATTGAGGCTAGGGAGGGATCATCTGATATGGTATCTATTATGATCTCCTGTACCTCAGTAAAAGCCACTGAAACTGGCCAATCCCCAGTTATCTCTGCAGTAAGTACAAAGTTTGCTCTACACCTACAGGAATTTCTAGGTGAGAACTCACCATCTCTAGGCTAAGTTGTTCCAGCATTGAATAATTTTCTTTTTAAAATATGTTCTTTGTTTCTAGTCTGAATTACCCCCATCATTAGATGCTGTTTTACTTTCTTTTACGATATTAAAGAGCTACCTATTAAAAATCTGTCCAGATGTGAACATTTGAAGGTCCCTTTCAAACCCTCTTTGACTAAGTAATTAGAGCATAGGACTCTTGCTACAAAATGAGTCTCCAGATGTTAGATAATTCTGCTGTTGTTCCTGAACTTTTCCAGTTTTTTCTAGTGTTCTTTTTGAAGTGGGACAGAGCACTCTAATAATCTCACTAATGCCATTGGCAGAGATACTCCCCTTTTTCCTCCATGTATCATGGTTAAAAACACTAATAGTAAATATTTCTGCTGCTCATAGCAAATCTCCATTCTCTGTAATGTTCAATAACAAAATCACCAACACCATGTTGTTATACAAAGGTCAGCAATTAAAGTCTATTTGTAAAGTGATCGCACTTACACATTACTCTAAAGCCTCTTAGACATTACCTGGCTTCCTGTGTCACACAGCAGTATGCATTTGAGAATCCTTTCTATACATTCAATAAATAGAGAAAACCAGTTATACAGAAATCCTACTACATACAAGCCTGGTCCATAGTAACACATCTACTACTTCCCTATTTCTGTTGACTGCTGGTTTAAGCTAGAGGTAAACTCTTCCTAGGCTGTTAAGAATACTGCATTGTAAGGAAACAGATTCTGAATCAGAGCAAGGATGGAGGAGTCACAGTGATTCACATGCTGCCTCCTCTCTTTTCATTTTGCTTTTGTCCCTTGTTGGATAATGTGACATAATTAAAAATACAGTCAGGATTTCCTGAATATAACAGTTCTCTGTATACCTTACAAATGTGTTATGTATTAATAACCATTAATAAAACAAGAAAAGGTCATAGCCATAATTTTGCATGTTTTTAATTGTTATATATCTTCCAAGATCATCAGCTGTCTCCCCTGGTGAAATGAAAAAGGGGCTGGTTAAATTAATTCTGAATGCTATAGAGTTTTGTTTTGCATAACAGCCTGGGCTACGAGCAATTACAATACCCCACATTCTCAGCATTGTTTGTTTCTATGGGCAATGTTGTGTTGTGCAGGCTGAACAGAAATGACTGCATTTCTTCTTAACAAATACAAACACTGAAATTTTGGGTTGGGATTTTCCAGAAGAACCTTAGGCTGTTCAGCAACCAGATCCCTTTGCATCCCTCTAAACCTGAGGCTTAAACATGGGAAGAGTCAGATTCAATCTAAGCTCAGCACCATTTGTTTGTATGTTATCCTTAAACTGAGCCCAAGAGCCTCCTGTGAAAATCCTGAAAAACACCCCAGTGTGGCAGGCAAAAACCCATACTAGCCTCTGGATTATCACAGGCTCCTGAAAGCCCCTGCCCTGGCCAAACGTGTGTTGCACACCACCCCTGAGCAGAAGATTTCAGAGTCTGGGAATAGACTAAGTGGCCTAGACCAATTGCACACATTTGGTTTATTCCTAATAATTTCACTGAATTATTAAAAGCAGGAAAACTGCATGAGTATCTGGCAACCGCCTAAACATCTCCTTAAAAATCTGGCTTCCCAGCCCCACTGATCCCTGTGTAGCAGCCTTCCCTCTGCCTCTCCACCATCCCCAGCATCATCCAGCTCCGATCTTCTGGCAGGGGGGGCATTACTGTTCTTGCTATTTTGCATATATATATTTTATATATATATATCGCATATATATATAATGATGTATGCATACAAAAAAAACCCCTACTCTTGGCTGAACTGCAAGTTCAACTGATGGGAGAAGCTCACTGCAAGCTAGCAAACAAGAGAGAAAATCCTTTACCTGCAATGTTCTCCTGCACCCAGGCTTCCCACCCAGGACCTGGGAGGTGTTGGGGGGCTGGGACAGCGTTGTGCCCCACCTGCCTCCCTGCTCCCTCCCGGGATCTGGCTGGGCTCAGGCGGCAAGCGGAGGGGACGCAGGGCCGCGGGCTCACTGCAGAGCTTCCTTGTTCATGTCCGTTTATTTGTTTACGCACCCGGCTGCCTTGTCCCCCCCCTGCTTTTTTGGGAGGCCTGGAGTTTACCAGCCAGTCTCCAAGGTGACACTGGTGGCTGGGGCTGGCCCAACCTGCAATTACACTGCTTCCCTGAGCGATTGCTGCTGGGTTGCAAGAGTCCTTTTATTTAATCTCTTTTTAAATCAATGCCTTCCTTCTCCTCTCTACCCACATGAGCTGGGGGGGAGAGAGTGTGCGACACCTCGTGCTGCCCCTCACCACGATGCCTGGGGATGCTTGCAGGAGGGTGCAGCGTTGCTATGCCAGCGTTGGGCATGGCTATGTTTTGATAACACAGTCCTCTGCTCCGTAGTTGATAGGGTTGAAAAAACTTGCCGGTTCAATCCTTTACTCGAAACACAATAGGAGAAAATGAGCAAAAGCCTGTTGACTGTGTTTCACAAAAAAACCAAGTTCCTGGCTTGGTTTTGTTCCTGCTGATTAATTGCCATTTTGAAGACCTGCTGGTGGTGAGAACCTCTGGGGACACACTGAGATTGTGTTCATTTGCAGCAAGAAGAAAACTGAAAAGGTTAAACACCCACATGATGAAGAAAAATTGCTTGCTGCCTAGACACAGCTATTAACAACTCTGTCTGCAGAAGGTCACAAACATTATCAGTGACATAGGGTAACACTTGGAGAAGGAATCGGTGTCATGACAGACGCCTTGGGGGTAAAAAATCACCCGGGTTACACTCCCTGGCCCTCTCCCGCAGCAGCAAGCCGAACAGAGAGGATCAGGGCTGATGGCAAGGGCAGCTGATGCAAGCCGGCATGAGAGGGCATGGGAAATGGGGAGACCGTTTCTGTCCATGGATAAAACACCGAGCAAGAATGAATAAGTGCATGGTTTCCTGACGAGAGCTGAAAATTATTTTAGGCAATTACTAGAGTAATAACATTTGCATCGTGTCGGGCTGCTTATCTTTCATCGACAGGTACTTCCTGGCACTAAACCGTAGCTTGTGCAAGATTTTGTATATGCTTTATATCTCTCATCTGGCAACTGGTTGTACATTAATGCACAAGCAGGAAACAATACTTATTTAATCACTCAGTGATTCAAAAATATTGACTTTGCGACAATGTAACACACACACACACACACACCCCCCATCCCCGGCCCCCTGCTATCTTTGTTTTGTGAATTGATCTCCAGAGGCCTCCTGGGAATACAGAAGAGATGAAGGGCTCCGAGCAGACCTGGGCTGCCGGCGCGGGAGGAGCAGCCCCTGCCGTCTGCCAGGGCACACTGCAGAGCCAAAACGGAGGCACGGAGCCTGGGGAAATGATTTTTCACTGCACAACAACCTGGTCCTTGAAATTCAGCACCCCACCTGAGTAAAGCAGTTCTTCAGACGCAGAGTTTGCATTGACTTTCAGAGAGGTGCCTGTAGATTGGCACAGCAAGGGCAGGCTCTTGAAAGCAAAAGAGTAAGTTAATTTGACATCTGGATACTTGGCTGCCTTCTGCTGCCTTTCCTACTCTCTGCCATTGAGCCCAGGCGTACACCTACGCATGCAGATGTTCAGTCCACCTTTAGCAACCTCCTCTGAAAAACGGACTGTGCCATGTCTAAGCTGGTTAATGAGTTATGAATCTGAACAATTATTAATGTGCTTTCAGGTGTCTCAAACTGCAACAGGCTGTGATTAAGTTGTACTTGATTGTACCTGCTCTGTTACTGTGCACAGAGCTGTAAGCAGAGCTCAGTCAATTTAAAATTTATCAGAAAGAAGATAGAGATTTCATCAGAACTCTGGAATTTTTCCTCCTCACTTTCCAACTAGCTCTGAATACATACCTGTTTGGGGTTTGTTTTTGTTCAGTCTGAATAGCCTGAACTGTCTGTTCAGTTTGTGGTTCAGCACTGGATTGAATCTAAGAAAAAAAAATCAGTGAGATCTAACATGATCTATACACACATGACAGAGACTGAGATGGTGTCAATTTCACTTTCCAAAAATTCATATTTCTTGTTGAATTTAGACAGGAGAGAAGGTACAAGAAATGCACAACGCCTCAAAGAAAAGACAGAAGCCACTGGGTATTTTGCCATAGTTTACATGCACTAGCATTGCTTCTTAATGTGCTACCTGTGACCCTCACTGTCAAGAAGTTGTCCAGCAGTGAGAATTGCAGGTATGAACATGTCTGCTTGCACTTGGTAGAAGAATCAGCATGGTGTTTAATTTTCTATACAATTAAATAGGCAGGTTAAAAAAAAAAAAAAAAGGCACGAAGTCTCAAGAACACTATACACCAAAGAAGACTGATTTTACAGGATAAACTTTTGGGTTTTTTCCTGCCATTAAAATTGAGAAAGTTTCACATACACCAAAAAAGAAACCCCCATGGTAAGTAATATTGTCAAGGGAAAAGTATTCCCATTTTAAACTAAGCTATAATCCAATTAAATTGAACTCCCAGTCATAATAAAATGTTTTTACATCCAAAAATGCTGCTCCCTGTGTGGTTTGTAGTTACACAGCTGAAATCAATTGTGGTCATGATTGTTCTCCACAGCAAAGACCAGCTAGCGTAGGGCAAACCGTGCCCATGCTACTGAACTCCTTCCAGAGAAGGTGGTCACATCCAACCTGCCTGCTGGGGACGGTCCCCTGCCCTGCTCATAGCGACGCAGCCCAGCCTCTCCACGTGGGTCTGACCCCACAGCAGTGACCCTCAGCTCATCCCTCTGGGCCGAGGAGCCTTTCCAGCCTGGAAAGCACACGGTGCTGGCAGCGCTGCCCGATGAATCCCTCTGCCAGACTATGCATCTTGGGCATTCCTTACCTTTCCCTTGTTTTACCTTACCTTTTCCCTTCACTCTGTAGAAGCACAAACAGTTTTGGGTTTTTTTTTAACACTACGTCTGCTGTTAAAGGCATGTGTTGCTTGACAAGTTTTTTAAGGTGATTTGAGATCGGGAGTGTTCCAGAAAAGGGGATAGTTATTTTGAAATATTTTTTGTTGTAAATCTACCACAAATCTCTTTTCAGTTGGAGAGTAGAAAATGAAAACACTAGATACTTCAGCTTTTTAAGAAGTTCAGCAACTGATGTTTACCAAAACCCAACTATTTTTATCCTGTGCCTTGAAATAATGAAACATTTAAAGTTTTTAAAGATTTCAGGCAAAGTGGAAAAAACTTAATGGTGTGGAGTTTTGGGTTTTTTTGTTCTCTCACATTTCTCAAAAATATTGACAAGCTTCTGTCAACCACAGTCAAACAATGCAATGGAGGTCTGGCATGCATGAGAAACTTCTATGCTCAACTCCCTTTCTCTTTCCTCCAGAGAAGAAAACAGTTAAATGGATCCAGCGTTTAGCAGGATCAAATACCTTTTGATGCTGAAAAGCTGTGCTTGATCATTGCAGAGGGGAGGAGGTAAGGAAGAACAGGAAAGCAGTCTGCAGCTTGCTGCAACAAAAACCAGAACAATCTGTCCTCAGGCGAAGAAGGCAAAGAGAAGGGAGCCAAAACCAGAGAGAAGAAGATTTCAGTTAGCTGCTCCTCAAAGAGGCCTCCCTAAAGACAGTCATAAAGTGCTGGAACAGGCTGGGGAAAGAAGAGTGGTTGTGAAGTCTCTTCTCTTGGCACAGGCACAAGCCAAGAGGGGAAGTCTTGATCATTTTTTTACATCCCTCCCAGTCCCTTGAAATGTGGATTTTTACAGGTATATGGGATCATGCAGGCACAATTAGGCAGGAGGGAAAAAAGGTGGTAAGGAAGCAGTGTCAGTCGTTGTACAAGAGGCGGCAGAGGCTCTTTCTTCTAGCACATGGGCAAAGCATTGCCTGCAGGAGCAGCTGGAGGCTTGGGGGAGGAGAAGCTGTGTTAGTTGCCAGCGAGGGGCACGCTCCACTTGTCAGCCCATGGAGCCTGTCTGGCTGCAGCTATTACTTCAGTCTGTGTGGTACCATTTCCAAAATAACCACAAATACAATGGGGTTTGTTGTTGTTGTTCTCTGGAGCTTCCTCTCCAAATTACCAGGGACTGTTTTGGTCCTGTCTCCAGAAACTTGCTGATGGGCGTGTGAGTCAGATTCTTTTCCCTACCAGGGCACACTTGACATGGCAGCGCAATTCAGCACAGGCCTGCCTACCCCAAAAGCCCCCTTCTCATTTGCTCTGCTCATCAACACACTGATGATACACCAGTCCAGAGAGCTTAGTGATGTCCCAGAGTCCCTTCTTTCCAAGGACTGCCCACTGCAGAAGGGACTTTTGTCACCTAGAAGGATTAGCTGTTGTCAGGCTCCTCTGCGCATGTTGAGCCCTGAGATGGTGTTACCTTGGCATATGAGCTGCTGTTGCCTCAGCAAAGATCTTGTTTCTCTGGTTGTGAAGAGCAGATTCATACAGGGATGATGCAGCAGACTAAGACGCAGGGTCAGATCTCAAAACAGATTAATGCCAAGTACTGGCTTTTACCCCCTCCTAATGCTGCAGTGCCCAAAACCTTTTGGCTTGTGACCCCATGGGAAGCCCGCACTGGAGCAGGCTCCTGGCGGGACCTGGGACCCCATGGAGAGAGAAGCCCACGCTGGAGCAGGTTTTCTGGCAGGACTTGTGACCCTGCAGGGGGACCCACGCTGGAGCAGTTCGTGAGGAACTGCAACCCATGGGAAGGACCCACGTTGGAGAAGTTCATGGAGGACTGTCTCCCATGGGAGGGACCCCACGCTGGAGCAGGGGAAGAGTGTGAGGAGTCCTGCCCCTGAGGAGGAAGGAGCAGCAGAGACAACATGTGATGAACTGACCCCAACCCCCATTCCCCATCCCCCTGTGCTGCTGGAGGGCGGGTAGGTAGAGAATTCAGGAGTGAAGCTGTGCCTGGGAAGAAGGGAGGGGTGGGGGAAGGTGTTTTAAGATTTGGGTTTATTTCTTATTACCCTACTCTGGTTTGATTGGCAATAAATTAAGTTAATTTTCCCCAAGTGGAATCTAGTTTGCCCATGACAGTAATTGGTGAGTGATCTCTCCTGTCCTTATCTCAACCCATGAGCCCTTTGTTATATTTTCTCTCCTCTGTCCAGGTGAGGAGGGGGAGTGATAGAGCAGCTGCGTGGTGTTTAGTTGCTGGCTGGGGTTAAACCATGACACCACCAGAACCTGAACATTCAACTCCTTCAAAATCATTGCTGTTCAAAGAGCTCCCCCCGCCCCTGCCATTCTGACCTGGTCCCAGAAAGAGTAAGAGCCTCACCATATGTACTTAAGGCCATTGTAGCCACCAAGGACACCCCAGGTATCTGCACAGAGCTACGTGGGACTTAACTGAACTCTCCTCAGAGAGGAGCTGAAGGGATGGCAGAACACCGAATGATACCAGATGCTGGCATTTAGGCAACTGAATTACCATCTAGCTGTCCCTCTGATAGAATTATAGCATTGTAAGAACATTTGAAGTTAAAAACCAGTTTGTTTGGGTCAGCCCAAAGGTCTGCTGGCCCAATCTCTTAATCCCCACAGTGGTCAGCACACTCCTTCTTTACTAGTTTCTTCCTGTTTGCTTGGTGTAGCAGTCAGACTTACAGGTTTGTAATTCCAGGTTAGGTCATCAGACATGACTTTCTGAGGATGCTACTTTTTAGCCTTGGTGGAATTAAATCTGCTTAGCACTTGGTGCATCTTCGTAAGTGTCTAAATTTTAGGTCCCCGGTAAAGTGTCTCTCTAAAAATAAGTGCATGGATTCCAGACCTAAACAGTGGACATGCGTCGGTGCCTTTGCCGCCATCCAGGCAAGCCCAAGGGAGTTTGGTGTCCATTTCCCCCAAAGCTTCCAGGGGAGCAAGGCTCTCAAAGGCATTCATAATGCTCAGCAGAGAGATGGGGGATCTAGCGTTACAGCCTGGAGTACTGATCTGAGCCCACAGGTCTCAAAGGGCATGTATATGGGATAAAGGTGAAGACAGATTCCTTCTCCGCTATCTCCAGGCTCCCTATAGTTTGGCTTTTGGACTGTTTTTTTCCAGTATCGTCCTCCGGCATCCAGTCTGGGCATGCTCTTCATTACTGGAGGAAGCAGACCACTGAGACAGGACACTCCAGCTAGAGCTTGTGAACTTCTGTGGCTTTCTAATGCTGACTGGGAGAAACTGCCAAACCCCACCTTCTCTGGGGTTTGGCAGCAAAACTTGTGTTGTTCAGATACCAGCAAGACCTAAAGAACAGGCTCAGATGCTGCAGCCCTTGTAGCTCAGAGATCATTTCCACTTTAGCAAAAATCACATCCTTACGACTTTTTCACTTTGAGGTGATGGGGGGGAGCAAGTCTGCTGGCAGGTGAGAAGAAGAGTATCATGGACTTTCCCCTTCCAAGGCAATCCTGTGTTTGCTTCTCACTGTAAATTAAGGCAAAACCACATTTGAAATCCTGGTGAAAAAGCTTTCTGTAATGCAGTTTCAGATATATCACAACGTTCAGTTCTGATAAACTCAAAGCGCTTTGGTTCTGGCATTGATCTTACTGCACATTGCCATCATTGAAACAATGAAACACAAAGATGCTTCTCTTTCCCTTCTAGCTTTCGATATGCAAAATAAAAACAAAACACCTACACACCTACCCTAGTTTTAAAATTCTGGGGGTTTTTTCATGCTTCTTAACATGGAATGAAATACAAAGAATTCCTTTCAGTAGCTTCACACCATCTCAATCCTACAGGCTTCCTATCTCCCACACAGTAGTTTTGGAAATCAATTAGAGGTGTCTTTCTATACTGTTCTGTCTCTTTCTGTTAGGATGGCATTAAAGGCTTCAGTCAAATGGATCTTACTTTAAAAGTTCTTTTTTACAAGAATTCACATGAAGGAGTGCATGTAAACTAGTTCTATCTGCTTACTACCCCCTATGTATTACAAACCACTGAAATGAAAAAAATCACAGTGCAGAGAGGATTATTTTACAAGCAAGATTTTCTCATGCCTTTGACACAAATGATTCAAACCTTTGGCTCCAGTTTGGCAGCATAACACTAGCAGTAGGAAAGGTCCTGAAATATGTGTGTGTACACCGAAAGCTTAATTTGGTGCAGGATGATATGGGAGGTTAAAAAAATACCAAGAGCTGTTCCTTGCTTTGCTCCTCCACTCATAGCTACCAATCCCTAAAACTTCCAAATTCTGGATAATCTCTTTCATTGGTGAACACTCAACTAGAGACTTACGGACTTGTATTGGATGTCCTATATCATAAGAATTTAAAGGAATCCTCCACACGATAGCATGCCTTATTCCCTGAAAGACAGGCAAGAAATGCTGGGATGTGCAGCAGTGCAGCCCTGTAACCTGGCATTGCCATTGCTAGCAACAGGCCACCAGCTCTGTAGTGAGTTTGCAGAGCTTCAGGACGAGGGCCTGCCAGGCTTGCTTTTTCTGAACTTTTCCTGATCTGCCTTTAGCTTTGTTTTACTTCCTCCTGTGACAGCGATTTCTCTAACAGACTAACTGCCTATAGTAATTTGTTATAATTTTGTTTATCTTTCTTATAGTGCAGTTTTATATAGACAGCAGTAACAAGTAGCAATTCTATGTATAATGAGATGTTTACAACTAACACAATACCGGTTTGAGAAATACCAGACTGGTACAATTGCAGAGCCTTTGAGAAGTGGGGACACAGGATGCAGCGTAGAGTGGTACAGGCATGAAATGATAAAAGCTGGGGCACAGGCTTGGCATTGGAGATCCCACAGCTCCTCATCAATGGTCAGTTAGAGAAGCGCAGACCTAGACAAAACTCGGTTTAGGGGTAGCAAAGGGAACAGAAAAATAGCCTTTAGCATATGTGAAATACACCACATACAGTAAATTACGCTGTAACATGGAGCTGCAGGACAGTGAAAAAAAAGAGAAAGGTGTAAATGCATGTTAGGAAACACAGACACATGACCTCAAGAAGATTCTAGAACATCAGCATGATAATAATCCCAACAAAGGACACAGAAACTGAAGATTTACAGTGTTAATTCAATCTGCAGGCTGAACATGCTGACTTTAAGACCTAGAGGAACAATGGAAGGGTGAGCATAATCCCAAGAAAATGGATGAAAACTAGGTGTGTATTATAACTTTAATTGTATTATTAGTATTATTATTGACACTTCTCCCTGTATTGAAGTACTTTAACTGCTTTATTATTCTTTTTCTGTAACAATTAGATTTGGATTAGCAATAATAGTCTCTTCAGATTTCAATTAACAATAAACTCTTGTCTTTACTTCTATGGAAGGTGTTCTTTCTTTTTACCCATAAATGAAGACCTTGAGCATAATAGAAGGGAGGAAAGATGAGCATGCGGGCCTCTTCAAACTCAGCTCCCGGCAAGGCACCAAAAGGCACTCTGTAACATCACTCCTGCTCTTTCTGAGGATTGTCACGCATGTTGCCAGCTGCAGACTGCATTAATGGGAAGTTCAACACAGAGTTGAGGTCTGTCCCAGCAGTGAGATTGCTTTGCCCCTTCTGAGTATTTTGCTTGAAATGGGATGGTGGGTTTATTTCTTAGCTGGGAAGTTAGGCAGGTGATGTTTCTCTCCATGAGGGCTGCAGGGCTATAGTGATGTCTTTGTGTATGCCACTCACTTGACCTTTGATCCCTGTTTAGTATATAATCAAGAATGATTTTAAATAGAGGCAATAGCATGTGTTGGCTATGCCCAGCACATTTGGCTTCAGTTATTTAGAACTTCCGGCAAAGATTGTCCTGTCCAGCTTGTGAGAAAATATGCCCCAACTGTGACATGCTTTTTCCTTCACACCAGCAAGCTTTGTTCTCCTTCTGTCTGCCCTCTGTATTAACAACTTCTGGGAAACAAAAAAATCCATGTTAACCTCCCCTACATGCACACAAACTTTTCTTCCATAACCCAGGTGCTCTTGTCTAGGTTAGGTGGGAGTGCCACCAGGAGCAGGAGACCAGAGCTCCCAGGCAAATCGTTCATGACCCCACCTTGCACAGTGCAGCAGGCATCTACATGGCTTGTGTGGGAAGGGGCCAAGGAGCATTGCACGGTTCTGCAGGGACATGCTGGAAAGGACATCCAACAGGGAAATGCAGAGAAGGGGGCACACCCAATGCTGCAGAAATGGTAGCAGGATTCCCAAAACTTTTCTAGCTCCACAGGCCAAGTTGCAACATGTTACAAGCCCTCCTTTCTTCTGAGACCTTCTCCACTAGACAAGTTGTAATTTCACTCCCTAGCAAAGTTCCTGCTCATTTTAGAGGTGTGGCATCTAACGTGCAGTTAGGCCTGAGGCAATAGAGATGAAGCATCAGTGTCCATACTTCTCCGTGAAGTTAGTCACCTGGGCCATGACCATCTACACTGCTGATGTTCTCACTCTGTGTCTCACTGTATATCTCCATTATGGACACTGATGTTGATGGGAACCCTGCCACAGTAGAAACCACTAGCAGGAACCAGGAAGCAGCCAGTTACACAGCATCAAGTCTCCGAAACTGCCAGAGTCAGCATTTAAGTGTCTGTAAACCAGTTTTTCTGCCTGAAGACTTGTCCTTTTTAAAATGAAGTTGGTTATATTGTCTCAAATGGATTTATGCTAGTGAAAAACGTAGTTCAGCCATATGAACATGCAACCAGACTACAATTACTGCTGTGTTTCTGATACACCATTCCTGCATTTGAGGCCAGATAATGCTAATAAGAATTTGTTAACAGTATCTACCCAGAAACTGCATAATCTGGCATGTTTGTTATCTACAGGAAGAAGTCACTATCTTCTGATGGATGAAACCTCACAAGTTTTTGTACAGTCATACGATCCGGATGTCACCAAAGATGGCTCTTTTGATGATGCCAAGAAAAACAAAAAAAAGAAAAAAAGAAAAAAAGCTCACATAGTAACAACAAAAAGCAAAAAGTAACAAAACATTTCTCAGAATAGAGTATCACAAGCATAATGTGAATCCTAATTATACTACTACTGTAAATATTATGTAAGCTCTAGTAACAGAGTGTTTAGTCCACCGCCAGTTGCCTCTGCCAAGGACAGAGGCTGCAGTGTTACGCTGCAGTCTGTGGCGTGTGACGGCACCTTCCTCGACTGTAAGAGGGTCTGCTGGGTGGCACCTTCAGCTTGCCAAGGCCAGCTCTTCCTCCGACATCGCCCTGTGTTGCTCCCTGCCCGCGCTGCCTGACCTGGCACTGCCCTGTCCTGCCATCACCAACATGGCACGTCGCATCAAGAAAGAAGGTGGGAGCAGAGTCCTGAGACTGCTTTGGCTGCTTTCAGCAATGTTTTCACACAAACGTCAAGTAAACACTCCCAACTGCTCTATCACCCCAGTGACCGGTTGCCTATAAGGAACCAGACCTTCTCTAGCTGAGAGAAAAACAGAGGGCCCTGGACACATGGAAAATTTGGGACTCCAAGCTTATCTTGGAGGATTTGTCATTACATGGCACAGATCAGTGCCTGTTTCTTAGTTAGGGACAAAGTGGGTAAATTGGGAGGACTAGGACACAGAGACTTACCCAGCCAGTGGACCTTTCCGAGAGGTTTGGTGCCTGATCTAGCTGTTCTCTGAATGTCATTGTCACAACTGGGATCCAAATCAGAATAAACTGTGAACTCTTTGTATCCTTTTGCCCCAGAGCTGTGAAAAAGCAAGTGTTAACTCAGTCCTCATTTTTGAAGAAAAGGTTAATTTTAGACTCTGAAGAGTCCAAAGGAAAAAGGAACGGAGGCTGAGTTAAAGACAGCATCTTAAAAATGTCTTCCCTTTGAAAATATTGGAAATATCATGTAGGTTAAAATAGGAGCAGTCCAATCCCTACCAAGGTACCAAGTACTCTGGTGGCCAGGACTGCACTGATGAATATAAGAAAGTGTTTGCCAGAAACACGGACAGGTTTGTGGAAGGCAGGTACATAGTCTTGGTAATTTCTCTGTACAGTTGCTTAAGCAGCTTGGATTATCTGCAAACCCCATCAGCATTCCTCACAGTCCCAGACAGTGACTTCTTAAATATTAGGCTTTAAATAACGAAGTAAGGCTGCAAAAGTAATTCAGTGGAAGTTCCCCCTTCCCCAAGCATGTACAGTTTCTATTCCTAGGCAAAGCTAATGCTGCAAGATAAAATAGACTTTAGATAAACACATTCATGGAATTAAGTCCTGCAGTTTCAAGTCCAGGGATTTCCCTGGTGAATCTTGTGCTCTGAATAAAATACAAAACATTTCTAGGCATGCAATTCAGGTCACTTTATTTCTCTATTTATCACCAACACTTCAGTGTAGGGCTGTTACCCAAACTGAGGCAGGTGGAAACAAAAGGAAGAACAAAACGCAATGCATCTCTTATGTAGGTGGTGTGACATTTTCTCTCAAGGTTTTGGATTTTAAGGTTGGGACATCCCTAGTCATCAGTGTCAAAAATCTTCTGTGGGTGGCGTGCGTAAGACATCAGCCTCCTATAACTCAAAAGTCAGGGAGTGCACTGGAGGAACTCTTGGGTGGTACGAGGTTTCCTTTGCAAAGTTTACAAAGCACTTAAATTCATCGACTCTCTAGCTCAGGGACTTTCCCAGCTGAGAAGTTCCTGGAAAGAGACAATATGTTGAGTTAGGGGTTCCTGACATCTGGCTTTTCTGAAGTGTCACAACTCAGATCCAAACCAGAACAACCACAAAACTCCTTCTGCCCGTGCTAAGAGCTCAGTCCAGTCCTTTACTGTTGCAAGGTAAGGGGGAGGGGAGATATCCTTTTGATGAATTCTGCTCTAGTCTTACCCAAATCTCGTTCTACAGTCAGTGTAAAACCTGTGAGACCACTCCGGGGCCAGGCTCTATCAACTGATGAGGAAAATGAAAGGATTGTTACACTAAGTTTAGAGATTTGATGAGTTTGGAGCTATGGTGAATAACAAGCTTCTCATAAAGTGGCTGGAGTGGACAGCTAGCTAGCTATAGACATAAACAGATACTTAAATAGATTTTGCCTACCAGCATAATCTGTTGTCTAGAATTTTCCAAGACTGACCATGGTTTCCTGGGAGACAGGACTTTGCCTCACTGGCATTGAGGCTATTTCAGGCACCGGGATGCTTATCTTAACTCTGGTCTCTTGAAAAGCAGCCCACGGTTTCCTGCCGTCCTAAGCAAGGCAGCGAGCAGTCCAGGAGAGTGTGCTGTGCTGCGGGATGGGAAGCGGCAGCTTTTGAGTGGGACAGTCACGCGTACAGCTGACCAGGAGGCGGCTGAAACAAGGTACCTGCTCCTGTTTAAGCAGACATGCTCTGAAGGGAAGTTAATCTTACAAGTATGGATTTTGGTGGTAACAAGCATCAAGGATTTTTTTTTAATCCAGAGGTATTAGCGCATGGGTTTTTTTCGTACACTTTGTTAGTCGGAAAAGAATTAAGGATTAATTGAAAAGTCAACCAGATTTGTTATCTTCTAAACCATTAACATTTAAAGAATTCACCATTTATAGATTTGATGAGGAAGTAGCAATTAAAATGCTCAAAAAAAAAAAGAATACCACCCAGTTAAAGTCTTGCTTTTCTTCCCATACAAATAGATGTTCAGCACTTACCTGAGTTTTATGAATCAACTGGCATACCAATATTATACTCAAAGACCTCAATTCCTTGAAGGAGAAGTTTGGCATAACATGGTTGATGCTTTTAATCCTTCCTGCTATGCTGTAGAAAAATTAAGGTGTGCTCTGCAGCAGAGTTCCCTACTGCTAGCAGGCCACAAGCTGGGATAGACAGTCCCATGTCTTGTGCCTCAGTATTGAATCCCCACCTAGCTGTGGACTTCTGAAGCCATGTGAAGAAGAGTTTTGTCCCTCTCTGATCACTAGTAGCAGAAAGTCAGGAACTGACCAAATTTGAAAATATCAGCAAAGAAGGAAAAATCAAATCCAACACATATCTGTCTATAGAGAATGTTTTGGGTTTTTTTAAAAAGACATTAATAATTCTATCAATCTACATAGGGTAACAGGTGCCACTCTGTCATTCCTGATTGTGTGGTAGAAGCCAAGGCGGCAGATAGCAGAGACTGTTGGAGTTCTTGATTTTAAAGTAACAGAGATACGAAAAAATATCAAGTGTATAAGCATCCAAGGCAATAACTGCTTAAATCCAATATTGGTACTGTTAGAACCAAAGAATCGTTACACAGACTGTCACGTTTTATTGTTGTCTGCTCGTGCTAAAACACTTCATAGCAAAAATCAAAACTCAATTTTTTTCATTGTGACGTTGGGCCAGCTACTCTCAGCCTTGCTGCTGAACATGCTCTTCTGGAGGAATACTGCTTTGGCCTATCTAACCCAAAGTAAATAGAAGTGTCATCTTGCCCTGTGGTTGATGAGCTCAAATTGCCACACTGTCAACATTACAGCTTGGATCCTCAGGAGGATTGACTAGCTATAGACTTCAGTAGCTAGAATATATATCTAATCTAACGACTGGTTTCGTATTTGTTCTTTATTCAAATATACTAGTGCATTCAGACAATCTCTGCAACGGTTCCCAGGGAAATGACCACATAAGACATGGTCTGGTACTGCTAGTGACAAACATGGTCTTCATTTCACCTAGAGTAGAATCAAGCTTGTAAGTCCTAAAGCTCAATAGTAATTATTATTCCTGGTAAATGGTGACTGAACATCTGATTATATTGCTGCAGCATTTCAACAGATGTCTACTTAAACAGGAAGCAAGTCCATCCCATTTTCTGGAAGTGCTTTTAAGGTTTTATTTATTTCTAGCTCTAAATTTGTTCCAAATCACTAAGAAGCCTCGAGAGAAGGACTCACCAGAGTGCATGCTGTTGCCCCCATTAGCAGCAGGCTCCCACCAATTTGGGTTCCTGGGACAGATCCTGCCCACCCACCCGCTCTCCTGAGCCTGCCGATCCCAGTCCTGTTGTTCTACACCAGCTTGGCTGTCACTTCACAACACATCAGCATTCAAGCCTGCCGCCACAGTCTCTGAAATGTTTATCACTCAGAGCTGACAAGCGTCTGGTGGTTCACAAAGATGTTTTAAGTATTAGTCCAGAAAGCCTGACTCCAACTGTCTATGTCTTCCCAACCCACCACTGAACTGTCTCCGAGAGGCAATAATACAAGATAAGTATTTTATTTTGGTGCTCTGAGTTGCACCACACTTGCTCATGCTCTCAATCTCTCCCCCAGCTCACTCCCTCCTTCTCCTCTCTCAGACTACTCTTAACTTCAAGCCATGAGTTGTGCTCAGGTTAGATACCTGAAATAACAGAGGCAAAAGCTACAGGGTGTTTGCACAGTACTGAGCCCAACACAGGCTTTTATCGTTGCTTTGCAGTCAAAGCTACATGGACTTAGACTTCAGGGACCAGTCGTCCATATGCTGCTATCAGATTTCCTACAGAAAAGTCAAGGTGACGCTACGAGCAGCAAAAGGTGTAAAGTTACCCCAGGAGCAGGCAGAGGTCACACCTTCCTTGTCACCACCGCTCAAATACTCTCCCACGCTTTGCTTTGCCTCTCAACCCACGCACTTCCTTTGTCCCGTCTCTCTCTGCCCTGGGTTCACGTTGCCTCGTTCCTTTCCACATGCTGTGTGACACACACAAGCCACCTCTGAAGGGGGTGATGCTGTGTCACACTGGCTGCCACGGGTGCTAGCCTCTTGCAATAGACTTGCCAGTTATCTGTGAAACTGGGGCTTGAAAGCTGTTGCTTGCTCACTGAAACATGTCATAGTAGTACACTGCTTTTGCATCTTCTTGATTCCCATAGATATAAAAACAGCCAAATCTTCCAAAATAAAAACCATGCTTTTATGGGATTACTAGTGCTTATGAAAGGAGCCAGCCTCTGGGGGACAAGAGGAACACAAAAACACAGGAAACATTCCCACCAGCATCCAGCCTTTGTGAAGTTTGCTTAGAATGGATGAACTTTCCTAAGCTTTGGAAATGATTTTGTTTGAAAGTGAATTGTTTAACTATAAGTGTTCACTAGGATTTCAAAGGCTTAGCATGTTTCCACAGAGCATGTCTAGGCACTGCCTCAGTTACATCTTTGCTTTGATGTTGACTGAGCAACTCAAAACACACACCTTTAACCAGATAAGCTGTTTCTGTGGAAGGAACCTGAGAGCTTTTCTTGTGTTTGTGCATAACCCGCATTCATAAAACACTCCCAATACCTGACCACTGTTTATGAGCTGAATCTTTCTTTGCAGCTCAGGTCACATGCCCTGAGAAGGGAAGAAAAATTGTGTCTTCTGTCCGTCGGGCCCTGACCAACTTTGGCTTCTTGATAAGCTCTCAAAAAATCCTGAAGGCAATGGTGTATAAACAAACCAATGCATAACAAGATGATGCAAAAGATACGATGTTTATGAAGAGAAAGGGTTAAGATCTTTATCACAGTATGCAGAGCAGAGACTAGGATGAACAAGCAACACACAGTGGCAAGCACATCATGGCACTGCGGAGGCAGAGGTAAAATGAGAAGGGCAGAGCAAGGTTAATTCACAACCCTGATAATTCAGTCAGTCAAATGCTATTTCAGAAGACTTAAAATTCACTGAGCATGCAGGGTAGTTTAATTAGCAACTGCTCAGAATTAAAACCCAGAATTTATATTGCTCTCTGAGCAAATAAAAATCTGACAATGAATAATGGAAAGTTAGGACAATTCCCACCCTCTGAACTATGTACTGTTAGGCTTACATTAGCTACTTATCACTGTAAGTCTGGAGGAAGAGTATGGCTGGTTAACTATGCTGAGAGTAATTCAATTCAGTATTGAAACCGCCTATGGAAAAAATTAAAAACATACACAGAAGATCATTCACAGAATCATAGAACAGTTTGGGTTGGAAGTGACCTTTAAAGGTCATCTAGTCCAACCCCCCTGCAATAAGCAGGGACATCTTCAACCAGATTAGGTTGCATTCAACCTGACCTTGAATGTTTCCAGGGATGGGGCATCTACCACCTCTCTGGGCAACCTGTTCCTGTGTTTCACCACCCTCATTGTAAAAACTTTCTTCCTTACACCTATCTAAATCTACCCTCTTTTAGTTTAAAACCATTACCCCTTGTCCTACTGCTGTAGGTCCTATTAAAAAGTCTGTCCTTGTCTTTCTTATAAGCCCCCTTTAAGTACTGAAAGGCCACAATAAGGTCTCCCTAGAGCCTTCTCTTCTCCAGGCTGAACAGCTCCAAATCCCTCAGTCTGTCCTCATAGCAGAGGTGTTCCACTCCTCTGATCGTTTTTGTGGCCCTCCTCTGGACCCGCTCCAACAGGTCCATGTCTTTCCTGTGCTGAGGACCCCAGAGCCGAATGCAGTACTGCAGGTGGGGTCTCATGAGAGCAGGGCAGAGGGAGAGAATCACCTCCCTGGACCTGCTGGTCACGCTTCTTTTGATGCAGCCCAGGATGCAGTTGGCTTTCTAGACTGCGAGAGCACATTGCTGGCTCATGTCCAGCTTTTCATCCACCAGTACCCCCAACTCCTTCTCCACAGGGCTGCTCTCAATCTTTTCATTCCCGTTCTGCTACCCCTACCTCTTCTCCCATCAACAGAGAAAATGCCATCCACTGGATTATGACAGATGGCTCAGTATGGTCCACTGAGCATTCTGTTACTAACCCTTCCTAACATCTGCACGCATCACTCGTTTACTACATTATTCTGAACCCACATATATTAAAAATACCTAACAAAAAGATCCAGAAAAGATACTTGGTAGTCAAGCAGAACAGAAAGGGGTGACAGTCCCAGAAGGGGTGTGATAGGACAAGTCTTTATGAACAGTACCAAGACATTCCTACCACAGTAATGACACAGACTGGTCCTGAGTGTGCAAAATGTTTCCTGCAACTCATATAGAACAGCAGTTGCAGATTAACTGTAGAAGCCAATAAATAATCAAATACAGCAATCACCTAGTCTTAGTTGTTATAAATATTCTGATGTGCTAAAAAGATTAATTGCTCCAGAGTATGGCTTTTCAATTTATGATATCTAGAAGATACTTCTGTACCTCTCAAGAAAAATGCCACTTTATCAGAACGAAAAAAGAAACCTAAAAACATACCCCACCACTGTAGCTGTACAGAGACAATAAAATATTTAAATTTAAAAAAAATTTCTGTTTCTTCTTCCTTCGCCTTATTTTTGACCCTTTTTTTTTTTCTTTAGGTAGGGAAAAGTAATAAATATGCAAGCAGTGAAAGAAGAGAGTGATTTAATTCATTCTTCCCTTTGCCTGTCTCCTCACAGCTGTAGTGGAAACAGTCTCTTGCCTCTCTACTGTCACCGCGGCTGGGTACATCTAGAAGGCATTATGTCCCAGTTTAACCACTTATGGAAAGGAGGGAGGGGTGTAGGAGCCCTACTGTCCATCCCACCTTACGCCCCACAAAAATACCCAGTGCCCAGTCAGCCCCAGGAGCGTACAGGGTTCTCACAGGCTTCCTCCAGGTGCTGCTGAAGCTTACATCTTCAGCTAGCCTGGCTGCACGTCTCTGTCTCCCTGCATTCGCAGAAGCTGCTTGCGCTTCCACAGTTGGGGTGAGCTGTCAGTAATGGTACCGGCTCGGAGGGCAGGTCCAAGCCTCATCCCCGGACTCTGACAATGACACATCCAGGTACGGAAGCTTCTTTTCAGTCTCCCTTTTTAATCTGCTTTAAAGGAGATGCAAAAAGATGACCAAAACAAGGTTGGACTGTCTTCTAAAGAAAACTTAATTTCTACCTGGAAAAAAGAAATGCGTCAAATTGCTCCAAAAGATCACTACCAAAAACACTTCAGAGAAGTATGAATATCTAAAATACACCAAGGAAAACGTATTGCAGAAATGATTTATTTCATGCCAACTTAACCCTTTGACTAGGTATTTTAACACGCATTTCAAAAATATATCCAGTACAACAGTAATTTAGAACACTACAGAGAAAAATTTATAACTCAGTGAATTCCAAACAAGGTATTATGCACACATATTTGTATCATAAGGCAAAAAAAGATAGTCTATCCATAAGCAGCACTCCTACAGCCTATCCTTGATATACACTGGAGAATGAAGATCAATTACTAAACCTATACTTACAAATGAATTCCCTTATCTTCCAGATACCTCTATAGAAATATAAGGTATTTCTATAGAAAATAATTAATTTCTACAGTGATAGCTAAGCTATCACTCTGAAACTATTATAATTCACAGGAATATATCAAACATAACAACATTATCCTCAAGAACTAACTGAAGTTGCATATTATTGCCTGCCAATTACAACTAAACCACACATACACAAAAGCATGCTGAGGAATACATTCCAGTGCATTTTAATAGAAATAAAAGAGTAAACCTGATTGGGCTCAGCATATGACTGAAACAGAAGACACCAAATGTAATGCAACATAATTAATGACAGCAATTAATGTATTAGAAAGGGATCTAGTTCAAGGTGCTTTTTTTGCTAGGAATGCTGGGTTTCTGTTAACATAATCCAATGGTGTAGGAGTGTCTCAGCTTCAGATTAGACTACTTAGAGGCACGGCTAGTGTTAGAGAACTGCCATGAAGCAGTATATATTCCTGCAGAGCCCATTAGGGAAAAGGAACGTAAAAATTTCAGAAAGTTTACAAGATTCACAAATAAGTTGCTCTGAAAAAATTAACCATATTCTGAATTTTAAAGAAAAGTAAAAGCTAGGAGACAATATATACCCTAAGTAGTGTTTTTGTTAATAATTAAGATGCACATATTTGTCTGTAATGAATAGGTCAGATTTCTTTTAAAAGTCTCATTAAAAGTTTACCTGCATGAAGTGATCTCTATTTAGTATTGTAAATGGCCCTCAGATTGCAAGTAATTACAGCAATAATGAAAACTGCAACAAAATATTGTGTTTTTCACATAACATTACAGTATTCCAAGATAAATTTAATAAAATACGAATTATCATAATTACAGAAAATCAGAGTAATCACTTTTTTAATACTTCATAAGTAAAAATTGTCATGGTTATGTTTTAAAATAGCAAGAATAAATATTGAAAAGATAACAGCTTTCCTCCATTCCCGTTAATAACTGTTAATGACTACTTTACAAGTGCTTGTCTGCAAATAAAGGCAGATTATATACCATGATTTTTCCAGTAGTGTAAGTTACAGTAGTATAAAGTTTGTTGTTTCTTAACATGTTATCATACCTAAATAATAAAATATATCATAGTTTGCCCAAAGTGTCACTATTAGCACAGACTAGAAGTTGCATATCCTTTACCTTCCCTCATAAAAAGACTCCCTCACTTCACTTCACTGCTAGGAGCTGCACCTGTCTTAAGTGGAGTGCAGAAGACTCATTTCCCAATACAGGTATCAGAATATGCATATTTTTAAACACCTGAAAAAACAGAACTACAAATCTAGTAGCAGTATTAATTTTGATTAGAGCTTTTTACTATCCATACTTTCTAAGAAATCCAGCACTGACACAGTATTAAAGTAGCTACTGTTTTTACTCCCACTTTTCAAAGTTCATTACAACTTGCATGGATTCTTTTCACTGATTTAAATCTTTGACATGAAGACATTCAAACATTTGTACTTGGGTGGTTTTTTGGTGTTCTGGGTTTTTTTTTTTGGTGTTCACAGATGAAGAGGAAACGGTGGAAATGATGATGAAATGGAAGTATACCCTAACTGCTCAGTAATTCAGAAAGAGAATAAATACTTAACTCACATTCTTTAGCTGCAAATAAATACAACTTTATACTGACAGAATAAATATGCTGACATTCAGTTCCCAAAAGCACAGTTTGCAAGGCAGTTATATTTTAAATCACCTAAACTGGAGTATCAAATGTAATGCAAGAACACCATTAGCCTACAGTACAGTCACTGCTTAAATACACCAAAGCTAGTTTAACTTTTTTTAGCTGTGGTAATATTAGGACTAGAGCTATACTAGCAAAGAACTCCTCAAGAATTGCCCCAATCTGGCTGGGTATCATCATAGAATGGTTTGGGTTGGAAGGGACCTTGAAAGGTCATCTAGTCCAGCCCACCCCCCTGCAACGAGCAGGGACATCTTCAACTAGATCAGGTTGCTCAGAGCCCCATCTAACCTGACTTTCAATGTTTCCAGGGATGGGGCATCTACCACCCCTCTGGAGTGTGGCAAATCCTTAGGCATGTAGCCCCCGGGCAAGTTCTGCATTATTTGTACTAGCAGTAACCAAACTAGTTTAAAACTAGCTCAAGCACACAGCAAATGCTGTGCAGGCATACCCCCTATTTCTCTAATGTTCTTTTACAGCTGTACTCTGTATTTCTTTGTTGAAACTCTTCCAGATTTAGTCATATGAACTCATAATTACTTTTCAATACAAACTTTAGATTAATTGGCCTACAAATCGCACATAATTAGAGTAACTGTTGGTCAGCAATGAAAATTATGGATGAAACTTGACTTCATTTATCAGCTCCTTAAACACCCAGCATCCAGGAAGCATGTGACACCATGGATCTCCAAGGGCAATTCAGAGTAGAACTCTTGAGAGATTTTCAGAGCTCTAATTCCCATGCTTTCAAAAAGCAGCCACTGGTTACTCCACCACTCCACCACAACATCAAAAAAAGGTCAGTGGATTCCCACCTCAATGAGCTCAGAATTACTGTTAGCAGCTGAAATCCCACTGCCATTAATTTATAGTCAGCTCCTCAAATTATTGTGTCCCAATGAAAACTGCACAGAGGCCTTACACCAGGGACTAGTTAGCTTTTTTATATAAAATCCTGACCAAGTTTCCATTAAAAATTCTGTTTGCAGCCATTCCACTGATTTCTGAGAGGGGAAAAACCAGGCCCCAAGAAGGCTCACTCCAACTCTCTGAACTCAGCAAGGGCTAGGTAATGATAATTCACAAGCATTCAGAAAAACAAACATTCCTACTATAGTAGGAACTATAGTTTATCCATTAGCACTGAATTAGATCCCTTTGTAGTGACATTTCAAGAGTTAAACAAAGAACTTGAACCTTATTTCATCCAAAGATTTTTACAAATAAACTTTTGGGCAATTAAATGAGATACAAATTTTAAAAATAGAAATACCAAGTCTAAGAACATTCATGTGAATGGATGTCCAAGAACATATACAACCCCTTTCATATGAGGCTGAATTCAGGGTAACATTTCTAAGTAGATCCAAAATAAATTAAACAGGTGCTAACATAAAGTTCCTAAAGCACAATCTGAATAAAAGGAGTCTCCTTTTCTCAACTTCCAGTCCCTGACACAGCCATAAGATTTTGATCAAGCTTTCAGAATACACAAAATACTCAAACTAAAAAAGTGCCCTCTTACAGGTAATCTGGAAATTGTATGAGTTTGAGTACATGTGGGCATGGCTGTCGTTCAGTGTATTCACCTAAGAACAGAACTGACAATTATTTTATGTCTACCAATTTATTAATATAATTATTTCTATACAGAGTATTTTTTCTCCTTCATAGTAACAAGTCAGTGTTTTAAAACAGGCAGATTGATATATTACAAATACCACTACTGTTAGAACACATGATGTACTAAATCACAGGAGGTAGTTAGATTCCCATTAACAATTACTTCAGAAAACAAAGACTATTTTTAAAAATTAGTAGAACACCTCATTCATGAAAATTTACTTTTACATTCCCCAGCTGCTTTAAGGGAAGTCCGTTTTTTAAGCATAATAAAGAATTTATGAGAGCAACATGTTCTCTTTCAGTTTTCAACAAACTCTGCAATAAGCACATAAGAAAACTCCCAAGTGGTAAAGACTTAAGACAAACTGCAATAAATCCACATTTTAAATTCATCAAATTTCCAAAGATATCATGAATTTGATCACATCTTTTACCTTATGATTACATTTGAAAATTCATTCAACTAACTATGGTTTAAAAATATGTCTACACCAATGAAATTAATGTGAAGCTTTTTTTACACTGTTAATAATTGGCATTTTTGAATGGCATTCAAATGAATAAGCATTATTCTTTGTGCAACAACTTATTGCAAAATACAGGCACCTTAAAAACAGATACATAATGCAACCAGGGCATTTGGGACATTAAAAAAGTGTCTACTGTTATCTAGTCATGCTATTTATTTCCCTTCTTTTAAAGAAATACTCTACAATTTGAAGCCGTGCCTGAGATGTGTGCAAATTATAATGTTTCAGCATTTAACTCAATTTTCACATTATATTTCTTTTACAGCTACAAAGACACCAGTGTGCCAAGATTTTCAACTGTTACAACTGTAAAAATCTTAAGCAGATATCGTATCTTCAATGATGTATTCTTGCTATTGCACATATGCTCATATGACAGTGAAACTGTGGTCCATATTAATTTTCAACTATTTACACATGCTAAAATCATTTATCTGCATATAATATTGAAAAAGAAAAAATACAGCCTTTCTTGATCAATACACTTTGCTCAAAATTTATGCCACCAAATTTCATAGAATCATAGAATACCAGGTTGGAGGGGACCTCAAGGATCATCTGGTCCAATCTTTCTTGGCAAAACCATGGTCTAGACAAGATGGCCCAGCACCCTGTCCAGCTGAATCTTAAAAGTGTCCAATGTTGGGGAATCCAATTCCCTGGGGAGATTACTCCAACCGCTGATTGTTCTCATTGTGAAAAATTTTCCTCTTGTGTCCAACTGGAACATCCCCATGAGTAACTTGTAATCATTACCCCTTGTCTTCTGCATGTGACTCCTTGTAAAAAGGGAGTCTCCATCTTCTTTGTAGCCACTCTTTAAATACTGGAACATGTATTGTATGATTTTATGAAGAACAGCCTGCCATTCAATCTTTCTGCTTATACAGGGTTTGATTCAAAGACCACTGAAGCCAAAATAAGCCTTAATTTAATTCAGTAGATTTTGGACTAGGCATGAAGTTCAAAGAGAAAATTATAGAAAGTGTTTACTATAGTAATTGATATAACTGCACTTTGGATGCATTAAGAAGCTCTCACAGCATCTTTTAAAATACAAAAAAATTCCTTCCAAAAATCCTCTTCCTAAAACTTACAATGTTACAGTTCAAGTTGAGCCCTAGGTATATTTATGAAGTTTACCCTCTATTAACTTAATTAATAGTTTTCTCCTTTTGGTCATGACACACAAGCCCACACTGATGCACAACAATATCTACAACAGAAGAAGCATATTCTTGTCATAAGTAGCAAAGTTATCATACAGGTCCATTTCCAAAATAGTTGTTCCTTCATATTCTTTTTTTAAACAAAAATGGTCTTTTCTGATTTAGTGATATAAATACAGTATTTTCCAAGCAATGAGTAGGAAATAGATTTCCACCAAATTTTCTTTAGCTTTGAGGAGTTTAGACATCATCAAATACTTTGCTTCGAGACATTGACAGGTATCTTCCACCAGGCTGGTACCTGCAGAATCAATTTTAAATATGAAAGAGTATCATAGGAAATATAAAGAACCATGAAATCATATAACTCTCACTGCACTTTTACTCCTTAACTCTCAATGAATTACAGATCTGAATTTCTACTGAATTACTGTTTCCATGAGAATTTGATAGGCAGACATTAAATTAAATCTCCTGTGACCAAGAAAAACAGTGATATGAATACTGGGAGTCTTGAAGAACTTTGTTTCCTGATACAAAGGAAAGACATGTAATGTTTTTGTTGAGCAGAACTTCTTTCTCTCTTTTTTTTTTTTTCAAAAACAAACAAACAAACAACAGCATCCAAAAATAATTTGGGTGATTAACAGAACATCTCATTGGGTATTCCTAGAAGAAATACAGTATCAAAGATAATGCAAACAAATGGCTGCACACTTAGTAGGAAAAAAGAAGCTTCACAAATTGTTGGGCAATTATATCTTATACACATTTTCAAAGCACAAATAAATTCCAATACAAGCACGATGTACTTCCTCTCTGCAGTACTTACCAAAACCTAAACCGACACAACGCCAGAACCTAGTGTCCCCCGTGCTCCGTCATAGAATGCTTGTAACTATTGCAGGAGCTATAGTTCTAAAAATCAATGTTACACAAGCTATTTTTAAGTGCATTGAAATTTCCTATGCAATTATTGTTAATTTATTACCTCTATGAAACTAAATGAAGGTTACTAGAGGAAAGCTCATCTAAGCTCTGTGGTTCCAGATTTTCATTTTAAAGAAAGAGTTCAGGATGTTCCACTCTGCAAAGTCCATATAGGTGCCAGAAGACTTCAAACACTGCACTTGAAAAGTATTTGCTCCGAAAGAATTATATATGCATATTCCTATTTTTGTAGACTATTATGCCTTTCACACTGTATAGAAGTCAACAGCTGACAGAACTGCTAGGCTAGTTCCTCTTTAAACTCTTCTGCTTAAAAAGAACCAACTTTTGAAATGTGGTGACATTAGACTACATAAGTTAGCTGTTGATACAAACTAACATTGATGAATCAATCTGTAAAACCTGGCAGTGTCATTTAACAGCATTGTTTGCATGTTTTTCAGCTGGCATTTATTTGTTGACATTATAGATATAAATCAACTGAAAATATTTATGATTTTTTATTGGATTGGGTATGCTAGTTTTAGCTGAAAAAGAATGTAAACTATAACTTTTTATAAGGGAATTCAAAATTATTTATCATTAAAAGTTTCTACATCATAACTACCTAGATAAAAAAAGCACCCATGAAATGTATTACTTGTTTCTTAAATATGAGCAGAACTTAGCAGTTATGTAAGATACTTTATTTCAAAACTAAGGAAATTTGATATTGCAGTCACACCCACAGAATCACAGAATTCTCTACTATAGACAGAGCTACACTGTGCAGTCTGGGACTTTTTGTTCAGTAAGTTCAGATTTTAATTTAGCCCAGTAGTTCCAAGTTCTGATCCCCACGTGTATTCCTGCAACTACCGGTCCTGTAATACTCAGTTTTCTTTCTTGGAGTCCTTTATGATGGTTTTTGTACAGGGAAATCAAGTGAGCTTTCTGAATTCTTGCAAGAAATTAGAGAAAGCCTTATATTGTATGTATGCAGGTCATTCTCCAGTTTTCTATTTTTATATGCAGTATTTTTCAGATTATGCCAATATACAAAATTAAATTAAAATCAAATCTTACTCAGACATTTCTAAAAAACTGAAAAACCTTCAGATTTCAATTGGTTTTAAAACAATTCCCACATCATGGGGAAGAAGGAAGAAATGAAAAGAGCTAAGTGAGATGATAGATATTTTTAACAAAACTATTATTATAAAACCATCTGATACAGCTGTCATAGGTCAGAAGACATTAGTATCTTTTAATTGTAAATAACACAGAAGATTCCTCACCTTCCTGAGTCCAATTCAAGAGGGTCATCATTAATTGAGTCTGCATTAAAATCCAAAGGTTCTGCATCCTGGAGGAGTTCTATTCTATCTCTTTCAGTCCTACCATTTGATCGGGTGTATTTTGATAGTGCTGAATAGGTAAAAGGAAGGAAAGACACTCATTTGCTTTATGAACACCATAGAGTGTGTGGAGACATCAAGCTTAAAAGACCCTGCTATCTCATCCAAAGTATAAGTGTGATGATTTAGAGTAGATTCAATATTAAAGCAAATCTGGCTACATGCTCAAATTTGTAGTATTTCATTTTTGTATCTCCATAGCAATGTAACTACAACTTTTCTTTTGCCCCTCATGTAGGATGAGATCTATTTTGCAAAGAATCAAAGAAAATGGGAGGTTATATGTAAACTTTACTTTTCAATCAATCAACCATTCATCCACCTTCCCAACTTCGCACTTTAACTAAGCTAGCTGGAGGGGTTTTTTTGTTTGGTTTGGTTTGTTTTTAAAGAGGCAATCTCAAGAATTAATGAGATATAGTTGTTTTGCAGTTCACTCTGCCACCTTCACTAGGCCAGTACCTACAGCTTGTTTTGGTGTTGGAATGCTACATATTCGTATGGTTAACATTAAAATATTATTTCGTATCATTTCAATTAGTCTACCAAAGAAAATCTGGGTTTCCAGCTTTGTAAAGAGGAGGAGGAAATCTACCAGAGTTGTCCCAAAAGGGTCTTCAAACCTTCCCTCCTCCTGCCCCTTTTCCTTCCTTTTTTCAGTTTCATTTCTTAGTTGTTGTTATCTTACAAGAGCACTTAAAATACATAAAAAACATTAGCACTGTGACAAATAAGCTTTTTGGAAGTTTAGAGCATCCACAAAAAAGTTTTTTTGCTAACAGACATTATTAAATGAACATGTATACACCCATGTGATATGTTATTGGCTTTACATTTGTTGGTCATCTATCTGATTATTCTGTTTTTCTAGCCTGAGAGTTCATTTGCAACTAGAAGTGGTAAATTTTAATAATTAAAACTCCCAACTTCAAGACATATCCAAAATACAGTCTCTTTGTTGACAACGGCTACTCTAATTGCAATCACTATACGTCCTACAAGAAAACCAAGTAATTGAGACTAGCCAGAATCTCCAACCTCAACTAGTTCAAAGGTTGAAGATGGGAAGAAACACAGGACTCTTTTCAGGTGTCTTTAATGGGCAAGATGGCACTGTGCCACAGAAGGGAATATATCAGCACACCATCTATGACACAAAGGAGCTACTCACACAGCCAGTGTTGTGCAGACAAGGTATTAAAAAAACCAAGCCAAAACAAAACAAACTCCCCCCAAAACCCACAAAGCTTACTTCTATTGGTATTTGTCTCTGAGAAGCTGGATTCTTTTTGGTCTGTGTGGGCAACTCTGTTCCTAGCAGAATCGTCTCTATTTCCGTACCGTTCCTTCCATTCCTGGAAAAACACAAAAAAGGAAACATAAGCTGTGAGGAAAAAGCAACACAACAAAAGCATATGTAGAATCAAAAAATACTCCAGATCCACAATTTAGAGCTAATTGGTCAATCACATCAGACTATGGAAGTAATACTTTGAAAATGTTCCTGTTCAGTATCTTGATACAGGAAAAATTTTTGTTTTGTTTTAAACTCAAGATATGTTCCTTCACTAAACCAGTCACCATAACTGTTCTTCAGAAAAAAGAATTGCAGAAAACAAACTACATATTAAATCTGCACTCAAAAGTTCACACAACTGCTCTATGTTATGGTGGGAACTTTACTTTTTTTGATTTCTACTTCCATCTAGTGGTAGAATGGAAAAACAGCCAGATGCAGATAGCACAAAAAAAACATTTGGACAGGCCATGTTTACTAAACTTGCTGTTCTGTTGTGTTTCCATTCCAACATGTTTTAGTATGTAAACATTTCAGCATGAAGTATAATGAAATATTAAAGAAGAAAATGTCTCATGCTTTTATTAGGAGAGAACTTAATGTCTCAACAGAAACTTTTCCAATTGCTCCAGTAACTTTAATATGTTTCAGATTCCCAGATTATGGGCTGGTAGGAACCGGTATACTCAAAGTTACTGTGCTAATTTATGCCATATGTTACAGTTCTAAGCTGCAGAACAATCAAACATTTAATCATGCTCCAGTAAAAGATACCACTCTCAAAGGCCCCAAAAGTTTCAAGAATGCCATGTGCTACAGTATTTAATGCAAACTCAAAACCATGTAACATCAGAAACTGAGTTTGTTATTGAACTAAAATTGTTGCTTAATGTCAGATCATTTCAATGTATACTAAATGCATCATGCATTTGCTACTATTTTGTTTCACAACAAGTTCAAGTTTGAAAATTATGAGATGGGGGGCAGAGGATCAGAAGAGAGGTCTATGCAGTATTAGCTGTCATCCAGAATTAAAGTATCCCTGAGCTTGAAATGTCAAGAGGCTTTAGTCCCAGTATTATCTTGCCTTTCTGCAGATAATATTTTTCCCTTTCTTTAGTCAGTTCATTTTTTGCATGCATCCTTTTGATTTATCTCTTTGATTGTGACTTTCTATACTACATTCCAAATGTTATAAATTAATGAAAAATTAAAACTATAGTTAACTGAAGCTCCTTAAAATGAAGCTGCCTGCATTATTTTTTATTCAGATTGACTGCCTTCACAAATCTTTCTATTCAGTATGCACTCAAAGTATAATGTGAATCAAACATTCTGTTTGTTACTCAGTGGCAACACTGTTAATTCTGCCTTAAATGTAATTCCCACCTCTGAAAAAAAGGAAAAAAAAAATTAAAAATCTGTGCCAATTACTTTCCAATGAGCACATAAAGCAATGGCTAAGTTTGGGAAGAGCATACAGTCCCCATTCCAGCGAAAACTATGACCCTGCAACTTCAGTTATTTCAAGCAGAGCAGTATCAGCGTAAGAGACTGATAATAAACCATTTCAGATTATTCTGCATCCTAGAAATCAGGACCCTTTTTAATGCTTGTTACACCAATTGGCATACACTGTTCTCACAGCACACTAAGTAAAAAAAGTGTCCAAGTAGTGTGACCACAATCACTCTCTTAGCCTTTAAAATTAAGATGTAAATTATTTTTTTACCCCCAGCCAAGACTATTCTGCAAGATTAAACTGATTCCATCCATTACTGGGGACTTACTTTTTTGTGAAATAGATCATGCTTAATTAAATAGCAATGGCAAAGCCTATCAGATATTGTTAGCTAAAATTGTCTCATACCCTTCTTCTGTTTTCACCTTCTTCCTGCCTTTGTCGTTTTCTTTTCTCTAGAAATAAAAACAAAATTGTCTGAGCTCCATACAAGAAAAATCATTACCAATATTTTTTTTTAAACAAGCAGTGAAAATCTGAAGTTAACTAGCAAAGATTCTTATTGAAATAGATGGTTCATAAAATTAAAGAAAAACAAAAGACAAAGCTGCTTATCTATCATTATGGAATTTCCCATTAAAATGAATTAATCATGATTGTATCTTGGGTCAAGGTATAACATTTGGATACCAGCTGGCAAAGCGAAAATACGTCTTAGAAATAGTTGGGAAAAGTATGAAGTTAAGAAACTTGAGCATTACTGAACCAAAATCTTGCTGAAGTTCTGTAAGGCCTGAAGTATGACGCAAATACTTTGTGCCCATATCTGCTATTAAGCTGGAAGTGTAACGTCACAGTACCAAAGAAATAGTAACCTCTTGTTTAAGGGAATGAGAGACATTCCTCTTTGCCCCAAAAAAGAAATACTACTACTCTAAGTAAATCTAGGTTTTGTTTTTCATAAACTATGAGAGTAAAAGTATTCCATAATACAACATTGTATCCAGAGATTTTAATTTCTAACCATTTACTCAAGAACCACAACAGCTTTTAACAACTTTCAAGAAATACTTTCAATAAAACTTAACATAAAAAAAAATTAAAAAGCGCTCCAAACCAGCAGATAATTACAGCTCTAAGCAACAACATGCCTTCTGTGATAAAATAGTTAGTTGAAACAGCAAAAAATCCTAAAGGACATGACAGAGTTTGGGCAGCTAAATCAACACATATACACAAAGAAAGATTAAAATGAGTTACTATGATAAAGACAAGTTAAGTCCTAACTATCCTTTATGACAGATTATACAAGCACCTGCTCAGGTATTATTACATCAGTAATGACTTCAGAAGAGTACCACTTAAATGAACAGTAAAATATTTAAGAAATATCTAAAATTCAGATCCTAGATGAGTAAAACCGATACTTAAGACATCAATGAAGCCCAGCATTGTTTATATAGCAACCACAATGCTGTAAGTCTATTGCATTTTGTGCAGCAGACTGCGTCAGTACAGTTCTCAAAATATTGACAAGCTATTTGCCTTTTTTTTTGTGCAACATTTCAGACAAGTTTAATGCAACAACATATTATATTTTGTAGTAAGACTAGGACAGAAGACGTAACTTACCTCTTCTGATTAGCTCTTTTCCTTCATCAATCAAATCAGAAGTCATTTCGCTATCCCCCATGAACTGCTGGAATCCCAAAAGATTCAAACAACGAGTTCCTAAACTGGTAAAAGCAGAAGGAGAAGCAATTCCCTTTGCTAATTTACAATGAATAGTTTAGATATATTACAATGCAAAGTGTAAAACAAATTATTCAGAAATTTATGGACAATTCAAGTAAAAAAAGCAATATAGAAGAAAAGACAGATTTTTATACTACGTGAGAAAGGAGAAAATTCAGAACAGTGACAAGGTCCTAAATCCAACTGAAAGTGATGGGATAATCTTAGTCAAATAGAGAGATAAAACTGTTTATAGTCTGAGAGAAGTGCAAATGATTTAAGATAAATGCTTGAAATATTCCCAGATATAACAGAATGTATACCTATGATATTTCATTGATTCTTCTTTGCCAGAAGACAATTACTATAAAAATTCTGCCTATTAGGATTTCTGTGTTTTTGAAACAGTAGTAACACAGGAAAGCTGCCTTCATCTCAGGTTTCACTTAGGAAAAATGCGTGGCATGCTTTTAAGCTGTAGGGATGCTGGCTGCCATTTTGGATACCCATTTGGCAGCAGTCAGATAGTAAGCTTGCTCTACCTTTTTTAAACTAGTCCTGGAAGTAGGCAGCATGAAACCACTTTCACCTTTTCAACTTCACACTAGAGAACACAACTGCTGGTTTTTGTTATTGTTTTCCTCTCTCCAAACTGGAGCATCAATATCATGTTCAAAGTTCGCTTCATTGTATATTCATGCTGAGAAGTTTTTTTTCCATACTATCTGAACTTTAAGACTGCTGGATTAAACAAGGGAGACAGCTTTCCTTGATAGATTTTAATTAAACATTCTGTTTTGCATGTAGCTGAATTATTAGAGGGCATTAAAGTTCATGCAAAGCAACTTCCTTTCCTTTAGTTTCTTTTCTTCCTTTTCGCTGTGGCATTCAAGACCCAGGATCATCATGGACAGGAAGTCACACAAACTATTTTTTTGTCGTTGGCTTTCCTGTTTAGTTGTTTTTTTGCCTCCACCACCACTTTTGTGACCTGACCTACAGGTAAGCAGGGAAAACCTAAGACTGGATCCTTGTTGTCTTACTATCTATGGATGCACATAGGGTATTAGTGGACATTCAGAGCATTTAACTACATTATACGTGACTCAAAACATATACATTGCTTCCAGCTGAACGGTAATGCAAAATTGAAGAAGTGAACATCAATGTAGCCAGCCAAGGTCAGACCAAAAGTATCTCATCTCTTACAGTGGTCAAAAGCAGACATTTTGAAATGTAAGGATAAAGCAAACATGTAACAGTATTTTCTGCAATTACCCTTCCAGCCTCCAACAAACTGTGGCTTAGGGAATCAAGATTGAATGATTTAAACCACTATGCTTTCAAACTGAAGTCTGGTAATGGATCAGAAATTTGTTATGAGCCTGTTAGAAAGTTCATTACCTAAAGTTTCTGCTAATGCTTCTTAGTTTATTAGAAAACCTTGCTAAAAACATAGCTTCCTCATGGTAATTTTAAACTCAAAAGCAGAATCTAAATGTTTGTGGGCTCCAAAGTTTGAACAGATCAGACCTCAAAATCTAGGAATGAAGTTTAATGGTGAAAAAAACCCACAACTCAGTTATGAGTTACTACAATCGACAATCTTTAGAGGTACACATTTCACATAGATAAACAGCAATTTATTATTTCAGTTTTGGCATTTTTATTAATATGTCACAACTCAACTCCTGGAAAAGGAGAAATGAATCTCTTCCTGATTGCTGAAACTAGTATTATTAGTGTAAAGAAACATGGAGGATCTGTCTCACAAATCACTTACCTAAAGTATGTGGCAATACAGAGAATGACAACAAGCATTGGGTAATATATATAGAATCCATCTGCAATGAAGGACAGCACTCTCATGGATCCCATTATCTGAAAAAAAATCCACGAGAACATATTCTACATATATCCATGTAGATTATGCCATCTCACTGTTTTCACACACACACAACACACAAACACACAATACTTTACTGAATAATTACTGAAACATCGGTAAGTATTATCATGACAGATCTGATTCAGACAGTTGAACCACAATAACCAGATATAAAGGCCACCTCTAACAGTGTATCCAGTTTTGATGTTTCTAAGATGCCAGATCTTGTGGTCTCACCTAATCCAGAACCAGGTCAAATCTGGTGGATCTCTTCATCTGCTGTGAAAGGAGTGTCTGGACAACACTAACAATCTACTTGCTAACAACAAAGATGTGACATGTAACTTGCTGTCCTACAGAAACTGGTTGTTCAGTAAAACCAAACTTACTCAGTGGTTCTCAGTGACACGTTAGGTTTGCTCCCAATCTATAAAGATGTCCCATACACTGTATGGGACAAGTCAGTGGAGGCTAAACCTATTAGGAAGTGAAGAACAGCCTGAACTCTTCAGCATAATACTTTACTTACTTAGGACAATGAGACCAAAAGAGAAAAACTGAGCTATTGATGACTCCTAGCAATCCTTACCAAACTCCTGGTCTGTAAGTAAATATTTCTACCTGTTTAATACTAGTGAAAAGATTTGAATATCTTAATCTTACTAGAAGTAGTATTTAAAAATATTTTGCCTATTGTCCAAGCCATATAGAAGGCTCAAACCCACATTTTCTGTACTTACAGATGTATAAGCAGTTGGCTGAGTGTTTTTGTGAGAGATTGTTGCATCCATATGGGTCAAGCCCAAAAAGTTCAAGCATAATGGTGGAGTAAGACGGCAAAATAACCTGCACAAATGCAAGGACCAACAGCATTTAAAACAATTTCTTGCACTAAAAATTTTAAGAAATCAAAACAGGATATATCACAGAATAATGATGTACAGCTCATTAGGATTTATACCCATATGATTATAAATGAAAGGATATAAATGAAAGGTTCATGGACGTTTTCAATTATTTGACAGAAAATCTGCAAAATACAAAATATACGCTACATACTCACATGCCACTGAAAAGAAGACTGTACGCATCTGTCTGATGATGTGAAGCTAAGTAGTAATAGTTAAATACACGGATCCTGAAGACAGTAGAGTAGACACAGATACTTAGGAAAAAGATCGTAAGAAAACACGCCATCTGGGGGGGGGAAAGAAAGTTGTTTGAATGTAGAACTCTACTAAAGGTTTTAATGCATTCAGCACATAGTCTGTGTATGCAAAAGGTTGACTGCAGCCTTATTTTTCATTCTGAGATGGGACAATAACACCAGCTCTGAGAAGTGTTTCAGGAGTTTTTTGACTAATTTAAATTGAGAATGATACTTGTAACATTCTGCACTTCATATAAGCTAACACAACTGACCCTAGGAACATTTATTCTACTTCTTGTTATGTAAATGAAATTGCTGTAATTGCCTCCATAATTGCTATGGCTGATTTGACATTTCTTCCTACAAAAAGTGATAAAAACAAGTGTTTTCAGTTTAATCTATTTTGTTAGTATACTGGAATTTTTCAGCTCAGTTCCTCTACTGATAAATTTGTGCATGCATATGCTAGCTACATCTGTGACTGGATTTCTGGCCAGCAGCAAATTCCTATTTAGGGAAGAGAGGTCACACACATGGCTGATCAGACACAGTCTAAACACCTAAGCTCCAAGCTAATGTTTCACAAATTACTCTACACATGATATTCAACTCAACTGGGTCGCACCTTCACTCTATATTGGACAGCTGTAAAAAGTGGCAAAAGGCAGACTCCATCTACAGAAACAAAGTTTGGTATTACATATTTTAGATACCATCTGAAAGCTGACAGATTATTTAGAGACTTCTTTTTAAATCAGTCTGGTCTACTATTGTTGTAATAACAATCTATCTGAAAAGATTTTTGTTGACTGATTATGCCAAACTTACCTCTATGTATATATAATTGTACGTCTTTTCTGCCAGCTGTATGAAAACTGCAAAGAGTGATAAAACTGGTTGTGTGCTGAAAAATGTGCACTCTGACCACACAACAATTACAGAGAATGTGGCCAGAACAACTGCAAGCACCCTGTAAAACCATGGTCGTAGCAGGCATTCCCAGTACCACTCTGGAAAAAACACACACACACATATTCGGAATGGGTTAATGAAAATTACACAATCAGAAATGCAACTCCCTCAGAAAAACTGTTACGAACTTCTTGCATGCATGCCCTTAAAATCAAGGCTGGAATCTGTGGGGTCACACACTTAATTTCAGGGCTTTTCCAATGCCAAGAGATCTGGCTCAGGCCTAAGGAATCATATGTTCAATATGGGATGCAAATTTTGCAAAAGGAGTGGGGGGTGTGGAGGGTGTAGAATAGAACTCCTCCCTTTTGGCCCAGATACTATGAGTGATGATGTACTTTTTGTTTGTTCATCTGTTACTCTGACAAACAAAGCGTAGGCTGTAAAATTATATTGTCCTACCCTGAAAATAACTCATTGCTAGTGCACAACAAATCAGAAGTTAAAACATGATTAGGAGAAGACACTTTCTGAAAAGATGCACAAGCAGCCGCATGTTTGGTACATGACAAAGAGTCCTTTCCTCTTTGCTTTACTGGAAGAGCAGTGCCAACTCAATAATATCCCACAAATGTAGAAGGTAGCCATGATCCAATAATTTAAAGTTGTTATTTTGCTTTCTTCTTCTAAGGCTTCAAAGTTTGCCATTGCTATTACAACATGTAACTGCAATTACATTTGTAAAAAAATTTAAGCTTATGGTCAAGAGCATAAATCAATATCTGATGGCTATTCCATTACATAAACGTGTTAAGATGCACATTTGCTTCCCTCTACTGTAACTGAACATTTTACATAAAACAATCAGTTCTTCTCACAAAATGGTACCAGTTAATCCTTTACATATTCAAAACCTGCATGACAGCACTTACCAACAGTTGGTGTGTAGAAATACTGAATAATTTTATTCTCTGGTTCCTGGGAATGAAAGGTATGAACAAACTGTCGAGTTGCACTGGTTTCGTTTTTTGCCACATCTTCTAGGTAAAATGCTTGTTCTAAAAGAATTTGCCACTGGACCTGTGTACGACGATGTCTCTGTACTGAATAGATTACCTACAATAAATTCCAAGAAATTATGGTTACAACATACTTCGTTCAAGAAATGAGAGAAAAGCCCTGCAAAATCCCTTAAAAATGTCTACATTACAGAATTGCAAAGATTAATTCTGTATACTTACAAAAGCAGGCAGTTAATTGTCTAAATAAATAAATCATAAGAGGACTACATATATGCCTCCTGAGTTTTGCAGTTCTTTCGTCACAATTTATCTGTAGCAATAACAGCCTACTTTTTCCACCATATCACTTTATTTTTGCATCTTAGTGAATACCAAGCTTTTACTAAAATTTCTTATTTAGAATGCACTGTCAATCAATCATTACAAGGCTTACTCACAGACAGTTAAAACACTGTCAAGATATAACGCAACAAGAACACTATTTACACATCCAGAAATTTGATCTGGACTTCACTTGGGGTATTAAATGTCTATGTTTTCTTTCACTGAGAAAAGTTTCTGTTAAGTAGCAATCCCCAAACCCACTATACTCAGCAATTCAGGTAAAGTGCCTTGAAAATCTTTGTTTGATTAGCATTTATACTCATTAAATTAGCATAAGATAGGCATTCTTTCATTCATTAATATACCTGTTTGTGAAGTTTGACCAAACTTTTTTCACTTGGATAACTGTTCTGCCTTTCATCAAAATCTTCATAATCATCCATGTTCCTACCCATTCTTTCCTGGTACTCAGTAGGACACTGGAGGGAAAAGGGAAAATTAACTGGCAGGTGAAGAAGTAGCAAGTGCTCTTTTGCTTTTTGTTAATTATTTGTAAATGTTTGGGGCATCTCCTGCAACTGAAAAGCTCACTGTAAGTGTAGATTTTTCTGTTTCTAAAATACTACATATTTCAAAATACAGCAGATAATTACGTACATCATAAGAAAACATTCCACAAAGAATTTCAAGTCAAAGTCTGGTCAGAAACTCACAAGATGCCAACTAGAGATTTTATGTTAAGGGGAAAAGAAAGTAATGTACAAGTACTCAGCAGGTGCAGGAACCACTCCCTCCCAACTGAACAATTATCGCTGAAGATGAACAATGTGTTACCTTTTTCAGTATTGTATCAACACATTTTCTCAGAGGGTGGTTATATTTGATACTCTCACTTACTTTACGGACCTCCTGTTGAGGAAAAAAAAATGCAGAGTTATTACATTTTGTTAAACAGATTAAAAAAATCTTACAGGGTCAGATAAGAGTTCCAGCCCTCCCAATGGAAAATATAACCATCAGAGCTTAAAAACAATAGAACTTCCTAAAAGCTACAGTTTACTAGACATCTAATGAAAGATAACTGAAGGAGTATTTATAAAGAATATATGTATTTTTTAAAATAACAATGTCAGTGTGCAAACATTACTCTGTGAATGTGTGGAGGATTGATTTCTATGCATGAATGTTGAAATGGAAAATACTTTCTTGTTTTAGTTGTAAGTAAAGAGACTAACTTTCTATCTTACCTGGTTTAGTTTCGCATTTATTACTTTAAGCAGCTTGATGAATGTAATTTTACACTACTTCATTTTATATCTTCCTCACATTTATCTTCACATAGCTCACTTCCAAGACCATTTGGCATTTATCAGTAATGAAAAGATGGTACCTAACAGCTAGCTAAGTTGAGTCCAAACTGGCTCTAGCAGTTTATCAGGCTTAGTGAGAACCAGATTTTATTCTTCATCCTAGTGGCAATCCAGAGATAACCTTCTGTTGTCTGCTGTTGTTGTTGCAAACAGCACTTCAAAAAAACCCAGAGGTAAGTTCTAGAGTCTGGAGAACAGAAATAACTGTAAAGACTTAGAAACCTTGTCAAATAGGGTGATTTAGCAGACAGAAGAATTGCCTTTGTTTAGTGTGACAAGGGAGGTTAAATGGATATAGGCAGTCCTTCGACATTGTTCTAGCAGGTGACTGTCAATAATTCTGGACTCCCTGTGAATCTGCTGAGGGAATGATCACAAGAGATCTGATTAGTCTGTGGCAAAGAATTTTTCATTATGTAGTGGGATTATGAAAAACAAACCAACAAAATCCTGCAAGAAAGTCTGTAAGGGTCAACCCTAACATATTCAGCCCTGTCAAGTAGAGCACTGGACTGGAAAAAAAAAAAAAAAATTGGAAGTATCCTCCAGTACTACAGTTTCTTGTCTTTTCAGAATCTCTGACAAAGGAAGAAAACAAAAGCCTAAACTGAACTGGGTGAGAGCTAAAATTTTGTGATTTATTCAACACAGCACCAATTCATAATATTTACAGTCAAGTTCTCAGAGTCAGCACTGGCATTAAGAATTTTTAAATATTTTCACACACTTCAGTGGTCCTGTGAAGGCTGAAAATAAAATACTGGCCAAGATTTCTACGGTACAGTGCAATTGTTTCTAGACTGATAGAAGAAAGAGTGGAAAAAAAAGTAAGTGACAAACCTTGAAACAAGGTTTTATCATGCGTTAACAATGTATTTTATGCTGTGTATGGCATAACCTCAGAATCTGTCAGTCACCCTACCTGACTTAAAGGACAACCTAGTGCAAGACAGCAATCTAGTACAAGACCCTCTTTTCAGGAAAGTTTGCTGCCTCGCCGGGGCCCAAATTAGGGACATCACCACAAGACTGAAGGGCTTAGTACAACCTTCAGACTACTATCCATTCCTGCTCTTTCACATGGGTACTAATGATGTCACAATAAAAAGTCTAAGGTCGATTAAAAGGTATTTCAGAGCCCTGGGAAGAATGCTAAAAAATTCAGGAGCACAGGTAGTGTTTTTCTCAACCTGCCCAGTGACTGGGGGAGACTTTAAGAAACAGGAGAGCCCACAATAGCCATACCTGGCTCCTGAACTAGCACCTGCACCAAAACTTTGGGTTTTTAAACCATGGAAGAACATTCCTCGAGGCACAAGGTATGCTGTGTTTAAGGGAACAGCATAGAATAGAACAGAAGAGAATATTTTCAGCTAGAAGGGACCTACAACAATCATCTAGTCCAACTGCCTGACCAACTCAGGTCTGACCAAAAGTTAAAGAATGTTGTTAAGGGCATTGTCCAAATGCCTCTTAAACACTGACAGGAATAGGGCATTCACCACCTCTCTAGGAAGCCTGTTACAATGTGTGACCACCTTCTTGGTAAAGAAATGCTTCCTAATGTCCACTCTAAACCTCTCCTGGAGCAGCTTTGAACCATTCCCATGTATGCTATCAGTGGATACCTTGGAGAAGAGATCAGCACCGCCTTCTCCAGGCATTTGGACAATGGTCTTAATAATTTGCTTTCACTTTTGGTCAGCCCTGAACTGGTCAGGCAGTTTGACTAGATGATCATTGTAGGTTCCTTCCAACTGAAATATTCTATTTCATTCTGTTCTATTCTAAGTGCTATCCTAGTAAATGAAGTTTTTGTTGCTCATTTTCTAGTAAGTTTTGTAGTTACGTCCCACTTAGATGTTTTTGGCAATTTGTTCAAAATGCTATTACTGAAGAATGAAGATTCTACTATTATTTTATGTTGACATATTACAGAAGAAGTTACCAACCTACCCTACAACTCTTCAGAAGTATTATTTTCAAGCCATGGTATCAGAGCAGTAGAGCAGGGAATAGCTATCCAGTGGGTTGCGTTTCCATTCTATTCTTGAACTACATTAGAGCCTACTGCTCACTCACAAATAACAACAAATACAGTCTCAGAAGAAACTCTGAAAAAACCCAACAATCTATATATTCTCTTCTCAAAAGGCACATAGCGTAGTCCCACAAATCCAACTTGGAAACTCTTCTCAAGATTTCAGAAATATATTGGGAGCAGAGCATAAAAGCAGACATACAGAATTCGCATGAACAGTAGGGAAACATTTGTACATTGTATCTTCAAATTCACTCTGGAATGTTATTCATTAGTGACCAATATTACTCCAAAAATGTCAATAAAAGAAAAAAAACAACAAATAATGGCTATCAAGTTGCCCAGTTGTTGATATCAGGGACTATTTTGATTTTTATACAGGATCGAGTGTCATCAAGCGGCACACTGTGATGATTTTTTTAATTTACTGGTATTTCACAATAAGTTCACACTACTTATGTTTTCTTGCCACCAGTGCAAAACACCAGGAAATTCAGAGATATTTAACAGCAGTCTTCATTTACTTCTTAGCGAAAGCTAGTTACTTACCTCCATAATATCCTCTAAATTCTCCTCTGCATCTGCTTTTTCAGTCATCAGTTTGGCAGCTTTGAAATAGGTCTTCATAAGTAGATAACCCCTCTTGGCCCCATTCCAGTGAGAACGGGGAATTTCCACCAAACCATAACCCAAAAGTAACACAAGAAGAAAGAGACCCCATGTGTTTGCAGCGGCTATCCCAATAGTCTGAAGTTGGCTCCTAAGAAAAAAAAACAATAGCAAAAACAAAAAAGAAAGAAAGAAACAAACATACAAACAACATCCTCCTACCCCACCAGCAAGAAAGCAACCTTGAAGTATCTATGCATCAATATAGCTTTCAAGTTTACAGGAATAGACTTGGTATCATCTGTAATTCTTGCCTAGGGCCAGCCTGCTACTTGGCTATATTTAAAGCTGCCACGATTTTTCTTTATCTCCCATGTTTCTGCCCTCTCTGGAGATAAGACAAAAATGTTTGTTCTCAAAGGAGCATGTTTCTTTAGGAAACAACATGAACTTAGCAAACTTATTGAAAATGAGGTCAAAACACCATAATGGCAGTCACTGTAAGAAACAGCCTCAGAACCCATGATTTCTGTTCAGAAGTGGAAGTTGAAAGCAACTAGGCATTACATGACAATGCTTACTACTGTATCTAGTATGGAAGACAATTACCAATGCTATAAAGACCAATTATTTTAACTTACCGTCTCACCTCTAAATAGAATCTACAGTAGACAGAAGCACAGCACAGGAAATACTGACACAGACCTTCTGGAAGATGTTATTCGGAGAATACTGAGAAAAGTTTCTGCACTAACTTTGCAAATGCATTTGTAGGGAGGAAAAAACACCCCACTGGAAATATAAGAGGATTCCTCTGCTGTACATATCAAAATCAGAAAACCAAAAGACAAATTTCTATAGTAAAAAAACTCCCTTCCATAAAAAAAGTTAACAAAACTTCCCAACTGCCTAGCAAAATTCAGATGAACTAAAATTGCTTTTTAAAAAAGACCCATTTCATTTACAGAAGAGATCACCCATGAGAATTCCATAAGAATTCATGCAAGTGCTTACAATGTTATTCTTACCATTGTAAATTGAAGTTTGGGTTTACAGCCACATATATTAAAAATGCTCCAAAAATCAGCAAGTAAGTGCCATAATAGATTGCATTCTCAATCAATGCAGTTTTAATCTTTCCAGTAATGGAGAACCCTCCTGATCTAGCATATGACTGCATGAAAGGTAGCAGAATCCTAGGAGGAAAGCAAACAAAACCAAACCACATCAGCCAACCAAAAAAAAAAAAAAAAAAGTACTTTAGCAGTGGCAGGATACTAAGACAGGGTGTTTAAGCTAAGACTCACTTTAACAAATTAGCTAGTTATATGTTTTTATTCTAGATGTACTGGTCTGATTGCAAACTTTAAAAAAGCTGCAGATAAAAACAATAGTTAGCTTTACTATGAAAAACCAAGAACTCACTACCAACCCTGATATTCTTGACTGAGCTACAAAAATAATTATTTGACGATAGCTTGATAAGAAACCACACATCAGTCTAACCCAAAAGCACAGACAATCTGTTTGCTGTAGCTCTAGCTATAGTTTTACATAGCATTTCCAATTAAACCAAATAATTTACAATATTACTCAAAAACTACCCAACTTATTCATGGAATTATTTCCTTGTCTGGTTGCCTAAACCCCATTTTTTCAAACAATCTATCCATAAACATCTCTATGTGTAAATTGCTCAGTTTCAACTATAAAAGTGAACCAAGAGTAAATGGCTGCCACCTGAAAAAAAAAGTATGCCCAATTTAGTACAGATATTATTAGAGAAATTTCACTGCTAGCGAATAATATATGATTAGATAGCCCTCTGGAATAGTGATATATATAGTTAAAGAGTATGCTATGACTCTTAAGATGTTGCACTTAGAAATTATACCTGTATCATAGTCTCTGTCATATTCTTTTGCCTTACTTACCATGTTAAAAACTGTGACGTCCAATATACAACACGCCAGAAAATTGGCATAATTCCATTAGGAATATAACTCCACGGTTTGAAACATTTTTGCTTGCTGTAACCATGTAGAGAGGCTTATTGTTAGTTGTAGGGCCAAGAGTATAAAAACATTTTCTATAAATTCCCCTATCTAGAAAGGTCTTTGAAAATAGCACAGAAGTAATACACTACTATTTGAGTATGTAGTCAACCACCAACCATCTCAGAAGAAAATAAACTGAAACACCACTTAAAAATATTTATCATTCTCCTCCCCACAAATAACTTATCTGGACAAGACAGCTTTCTTAGAGAAAGAAAGAGGAGCTTAAAGACTAAAGAGAAATAAGCAATTAAGCATTTTAAGGCTGTAATTTTTCTTTTTGGGCATGAAGTACTTTCTTCATGCAAAGAAAAAACATTTCTGTAGACAGAAGACCATTCAACTTTACTTAGTGCAACAGTTTTTAAAAAATATCTAGGGTCCCCACCACCTAGAGCATTGAGCAGTAAAAAAATTGTGTTAGTTTCTTCTGTCACCCAGCTGGATTTAGTCAGGCTTATATAAACTTTGATTTGTTGAGCCAATACTTTTCTGACAGGTAGCGTTTGCTTCGGAAGACCAGAAAAGCCATGAAAGCCTTTTTAGTAAAAAAAGAGCAAAAGACAAAGTGCCCATCCACACTAAGACACTTTGTTTTTTTCCCCCACACCATCTGGATAATGAAGCAATGGTGAGTCAAGGGGCAATACAGTCAATTTAATAGGATTATCTATTGAGAAATAATTGGTGTTTTCCAGGGTCAAACTAGTTAAGCCTGAGTTGTGAGCTTTTACATACACAGCATAAATATTTTCAAAACTATAAAATGACCATAGAACAACAGGTAGTGTGACTAAAAATTTCAAACAAAGTTTTAAGATGTGAGTTGCACCAACACAGTATCTGCTTAGTTACTACTTAAGTTGATATTTCTATTTGATATACTCAAGTCATATGCTATAGTATAACATCCATCAGCATGTTCTGAAACTACAGGTAAACTGAAAGGCTATTGAATAGTTTTCAAATTGTGTATTTAACTAACTAGTTTAATTATCATACACTGTGTGGTCTTAAATAAAGATTATATTATAATATAATATATTATATTATGCTGTGTCACTAAGTCTGGCATTTTACTGTTCTTCCATGGATATACAACATCCAGATAGCCTCCCCTTTGGGGCAACAGAACTGGCAATACTTTGCATGGACTTATCAACTGACATCTTAAATGCTCTAATAATCTTACAGATAACTACACTGCACACATCTACAAGATGTGGAAATAGCCAATGGAGGCTAAACAATGAGCAGCCATGGAAAGAGCTCACATTTGCCTACATTCACCATGTTTTAGGGATTACTTCCTTCCTGCCAGAAATCAGTGAGCAGGCTATCATTACTTTAGTAGAATACAGTACATTTCAGATAACTCCAATTACTGTATGTATGCAATTATAATAAGCAATTAGATGTGCTGTTTACATATAATACAAACCTACTAATTTCATTCATAAGCTATAAAACTAGATCTTCAGGTCTAAATTCTTCAAGTTTGTGAAGGAAAGATAAGCATTCACCAAGGCCTCTCCTCATAGATACCTGAGATTGCTCAAAAAGCTTAGTTCTACCACTTTGACAACAAAATAGAAGAAATCTAGTGTGACATTTAAAAAAAAAAGAAAAAAGGAATACTTAGGTAATCAGTTAGAACTACTGTGTAATTACTATATGGGTCTATGGGTCAGGATTAAAAGGACAGCAGAGTCAGGTGACATTATTGTGGGGGTCTACTACCAGCCAGCCACGGAGGAAGACTGAGAGGATGAGGCCCTCTATAGACAGCTAGGAGCAGCCTCACGTTCAAAAGCCCTGGTCCTCATGGGGGACTTCAACCACCCTGACATCTGTTGGAGAGACAACATGGCAGGGTGCAAGCAATCCTGGAGGTTCAAGGACTGCACTGATGACAACTTCCTTCTCCAAGTGACAGGGGACACAAGGACAGGTGCTAGGCTGGACCTTGTTCTCACCAACAAGGAGGGGCTGGTGGGGAATGTGAAACTCAAGGGTAGCAGTGACCATGAAATGGTGGAGTTCAAGATCTTCAGGGCAGCAGGGAGGGTGCACAGCAAGCTCACTACCCTGGACTTCAGGAGAGCAGACTTTGGCCTCTTCAGGGATCTGCTTGGTAGAGTACCATGGGATAAAGCCCTGGACGGAAGAGGGGCCCAAGAAACCTAGTTAATACTCAAGGGTCACCTCCTCCAAGCTCAGGAGCGATGCATCCCAACAAAGAAGAAGTCAGGCAAAAACGTCAGGAGGTCTGCATGGATGAACAAGGAGCTCCTGGACAAACTCAAACACAAAAAGAAAGCCTGCAGAAGGTGGAAGCAAGGACAGGTATAGCCTAGGAGGAATACAGAAAAATTGTTCAAGCAGCCAGGGATCCGGTTAGGAAAGCTAAAGCCCTGACAGAATTCAATCTGGCCAGGGACCTCAAGGGCAGTACGAAAAACTTCTATAGGTATGTCTGTGATAAAAGGAAGACTAGGGAAATGTGGGCCCTCTCCAGAAGGAAACGGGAGACCTGGTTACCCAGGACATGGAAAAGGCCAAGGTACTCAGCTACTTTTTTGCCTCAGTCTTCACCAGCAAGTGCTCCAGCCACACTGCCCAAGTCACAGAAGGCAAAGGCAGGGACTGGGAGAATGAAGAACTGCCCACTCTAAGAAGAGATCAGGTTTGAGGCCATCTAAGGAACCTGAAGGTGCACAAGTCCACGGGACTGGATGAGATGTACCTGTGAGCCCTGAGGGAACTGGCAGATGAAGTGACTAGGCCACTATCCATCATATTTGAGAAGTTGTAGCAGTCCGGGGAAGTTCCCGGGAAAAGGGGAAACATAACCCTCATTTTTAAAAAGGGAAAAAAGGAAGACCCGGGGAACTACAGCCCAGTCAGTCTCACCTCTGTGCCTGACAAGATCATGGAGGAGATCCTCCTGGAAGCTATGCCCAGGCACATGGAAAATAAGGAGGTGGTTGGTGACAGCCAACATGGCTTCACTAAGGGTGAATTGTGCAGCAGGTCGAGGGAGGTGATTCTGCCCCTCTGCTCTGCTCTGGTGAGACCCCACCTGGAGTACTGTGTTCAGCTCTGGGGCCCTCAACGTAAGAAGGACATGGACCTGTTGGAGCAGGTCCAGAGGAGGAGCACAAAGATCATCAGAGGGCTGGAGCACCTCCCCTATGAGGACAGGCTGAGAGAGTTGGAGTTGTTCAACCTGGACAAGAGAAGGCTCTGGGGAGATCTTATAGCAGCCTTCCAGTGTACTTAAAGGGACCCTAGAGAAAAGATGGGGAGGGACTCTTTTAACAGGGAATGTAGTGATAGGATGACAGGTAACGGTTTTAAACTGGAAGAGGGTAGAAGGTAGATTTAGATTAGATATTAGGAAAAAAATTCTTTTACTGTGAGGTTGGTGAGACACGGGAACAGGTTGCCCAGATGTCCTTGTTTCAACTGGGATAAAGTTAATTTTCTTCTTAGTAGCTGGTACAGTATGTTTTGGATTTAGTGTGAGAATAATATTGATAACACACTGATGTTTTAGTTTTTGCTAAGTAGCACTTATCCTAAGTTAAGGATTTTTCAGTTTCTCATGCTCTGTCAACTGAGCAGGTATACCAGAAGCTGGGAGGGAGCATAGCCAAGACAGCTGACCTGAACTAGCCAAAGGGATATTCCATACCATCGCATGTCATGCTCAGTATATAAACTGGGAGGAGTTGGCCAGGAGGAACGGATTGCTGCTTGGTCAGGTAGTGAGCAACTGCATTGTGCATCACTTGGTTTTTTTCTTGGGTTTTATTTATTTTTATTTTATTTTATTCATTTTCATTACAATTATTATTTAATTATTATCATTGCTATTATTATTATTTATTATCATTGTTGTTAGTATCATATTTTATTTTACTTTAGTTATTAAATCATTCTTACCTCAACCCACAAGTTTACTTTTTTTTCCAGTTCTCCTCTGCATCCCACTGCGAGGTGGGGGAGTGCGCAAGCAGCTGCTTGGTGCCTAGTTGCTGGCTGGGTCTAAACCATGACACCAGCAAAGTTGTGGATGCCCCCTCCCTGGAAGTGTTCAAGGCCAGGCTGGATGGGGCTTTGAGCAACCTGGTCTAGTGGAAGGTGTCCCTGCCCATGGCAGGGGAGTGGAACTAGATGATCTTTAAGGTCCCTTCCAACCCAAACCATTCTATGATTCTATACTACCAACAGATGCAGATGCACTTTTCCTCACCTCTTCCCTCACCTTCCTGTATGCTTACAATCTTCAAATGTTGTATTGCACAGACAACACTTGTTTATTAGAATTAAAAACACAGTACTCTCCTATCATTTAAAAAAATCATAAAATACTTCTTTAAAAACAGTCCAATGAAGAAAACATACAGCTCTTACCTTGGAGCAAGAGTAATGTAAGAGCCATTACTTTCTGCAGGGCTGGAGTTAGCAGCAAGTTTGCACCGATTATAAATAGTCTAAAAGACAATTAATTTTATGTCAGTGACCAAAAAAGTTATAACAGTTATTTAAAAACAGTAAGTCCCATTTTTAAAGACATTTCCTGTACTCCAGATTTACATTTGGGAGCAATTATATTAATAAACCCTCAAAACAATATGCAAACTGCAGAACAAGTAAGTAAAAAACTGGAAGTGTTTTTACATTTCCTAAACAGATTAAAAAAATTGTTATAAACAAGTGATGAAATTTTAAAACATTTGAAATAGATTTATCTGATGAGATAAATCAACAAAAAGCAAAATTAATTGTAAACACATTGTCATGCAAAGAGGTAACAAGTGCTTAGTTTAATAAGATATTATTTGGAAAATTTATTTGCTGTTTAAGATATTGTCTTTGAAATTATTATTTTAAAAAAATAGTATATACATATTATGCAACTAAGCTTTCTGCTTAGAGAAATCTCGCAGATTTCTTACCGTACTGACATCCAGAGGCAGTATAAATACAATAAGAAAGCAGAGATACCAAGCCAATAATGTTGCTATGATCACAAGCCTGTGCTGTTTCTTGAAGTCTCCATACCGATGAAGTAGGAATAAGGCCAAAAAAAAGACAAATACTATCTCAAGGCCCAACGCTGCACCACTCATTCTTGAATGTTCACTCCAGCCACACAGTGCAGCTCACTTAAGAAAGCAGATCAGAACTGTAAGACAAAAAGGCATTTAGTTACATTAAAATCTGTGGAAGATATTTACGCAGAAAAGAGCTGTTTAACAGACATTTTTAAACATATTAATAGACTTTTGTTATTTCACATGAGAAGAACTCTGATCAGATCAAGAACAAGATTTTCAGCATAGTGCTCTGAAGTCATCTGTAGAAATCAAAATATCATGTCATCCCAATTTTGTCATGTCTAGCAATGTATTAGGCCAACTCCTTTCTTGATATACAAGAGATCCAGAAGTCAAATCTCTGTCCTTGAGTAAGATATAAGCTTAACTTTTAAGTCCAGTACAAATTTCAGAAGAAAATCTATTCTGCTCTTTTTTTTTCCTTTTAGAAGAAATCAACTAATTTGGACAAAGGGTTAAATATTTAAATTAAATGTTTCTGGAAAGCTAATGAGCAACTTTTTTAATGGACTGTTCCTCAACTATGCACTTAAACTCTGTACTAAGTTAACAGAGCATAAAAATACAGCAAAGTATATGTTAGTCTACTTGTGATGTACCTCTTTTAGCTTTGAAATTTCATGTATTAAGAGGCAACATGCTACCTAATTCACTTTCCTACTCCTCTTCTGTTCTTCTTCAGAGAAACAAAGGTCTCAATTCATTCGTTATTAGTCTTGCCATGATATATTTTTGCTTTGCTCATTCTTCTGGGTTTAGTTACTCTGTTATGGTCAGGACTGCTGAAGTGCCTAGAAGGTGCATACATCTTCACATGGGCATGCTATTATGCAAAGGGCAAGTGAGCTGCACAAATTTATTAGAGAAAATTTCACTGACTTGTTACATCGTTAGTTAAACCGCTCCTAACCTTTTTAATAAGCATCATTTTACCACAGGCACTTCAAACATTTAAAAAAAAAAAAAGTTTATTACGCTGGTCAGGCTGACTCACTTCTCCATTACCATTTTAGCTGGTTTGATTTAACTGTAATAGTTTTTGCTATGGCTTCCCCACTGTTCTATTTTCAGTGCTTTCACTTTTTACTGGAATTTTAGAGATTTAGAAGAAATGCTACTACTAAAATTTCCCTCTATCCCTTCGGAATTTGTTAAAGTGAACCATTTCTTTTACTAACCCCTCAGTATACTGCTTAAGCAGATATGTTATGGATGAGGGCACGAAGCAGTGAAAACTGTCTTAATTCCACTAAAAAATTCCAAAGTTTGTGGTGCCAGTACTTCCTTGAGGACACACAGGACAATTATTCTGTGATTTGCCCCTGAAGATTTGTCTCCCCCCATTTTGCTACTTTGACATTTAGTAAGAGTAGTCCGTTTACTACATATCGGCTGTTATACACAGAGCATCCCATATTCTGAAAACAGCTCGAGTTACTTTCCTGCTTCTTATCAAAGAGGCACACACTTCCTTTTTATCTTCTGCTTTTCATCTACTGTGTTTATCAAATTATTAGCATTTCTCTTAGGTCAAAGCATCCCCTTACTACCTGCCTGTACTACACTTTGGCTAGATCATTTGTAAATCATGAATCCAGGATATCTAACCTATTCCTCAATCACTTACTCTAAGCAAGTCCTTGTCTATTCTATTGTACCATTCTTGTTTCCTCAGAAAACAGAGTCTTTTGTATTTATAGTATAGTAGAAATGGATATGATAGAAATGAATGGAAAAGAAATACTAGGTATCAACTTCATTAAAGCAGTGCTATCTGATATAAGTAGCTTTGGGTGTCCCTTATAGCCACGCCTTCTGCTATGTAAACAAAAAAAATTATACAGCATACCCTCCGTTAGTCACACCTGTAAAATTTTTTACTACAGTCACACCCAAAAAGCTGGTATCAAAACAGAAGGTGAAAAGTTTTTGTGCAAGATGCTGCACTCTGTTACTACCATGAGGGAACTTCTAAAAAGATTACAAAAATGTACTGAATATGCTAAAATAGCGGGAATTGAGTCTTACCACAACTTAACTCACTTTCAAAGACAAAGACAAGTTTGCAGTCATCAAAGTAAACTACATTTTTCTGTTCTTCACCTGCTTCCTATTTTAATCTCAAAATACAAAATAAAAGGCCTAATTTTTACCAGACTGCAACTGATGACAAGTAAGAGTTGTTTTGAAATAATGTATACACATTTTCAAAATTACGGCTCAAATTTTTTAGATAGAAACCACTTAAAACTAGCTCTCCACACAAATAGCTTAAATGGAAAAAAATCAACAAGGTGAGAAATGCAATGCTTGAAAGGAGCTCTCGCTGTGAACCAAATCCTGCCTAACAGGACAGCCATATTTGCAACCTGTGCTACTAGAATCAGACCTTAAAATATATTACTGCAGGCTATAAAGCCATGCGTTCCTGTGGCAAGCAGCATTTGCCTCTCAACCTGGCTGTTAGTTCAAAGAAAGGCAAGTTCCTTACCCATAATTCTGTTTCTTCATTTATTTAGACAGGCTTCTCACTATTAGCACATGGCTGCTTAGTATAAGTTAGCTGAAATTCCTAAACCCCTGAAGGATGTTCTCCTGAGATCAATTAACTACTTCAGAAGAGATCTCTCATACTGCACAACCTTAAACTGCTTAGAAGATGCTCCTATTAAGCATGGACAAAAAGTAACAAAATTCCTCACTCTGAAGGGAAGAGCATCTATTGGCATACTCTGTTTCTGGAAAGTAAGGGAGCTACGGATTATTAATACAAATAAGATCAAAAGCTGAAATACTGGCACTGGAAGTGCAATTTAACCAATAAAAGACAAGAACATGCTCTTGTGTAGGCTTAGAATTTTCTTGCTTTGTTTCAGACATAGACAAAATCAGTAAGTTTTTAATTTTGTGAACGGAAGAGTGTGGTTACCCCCATATAGGACATACATTTCAAAATTCTGACATGAAACCCTCTAGAGTCAAAACCCAGCTAATAACTCTTTGCAAGCACCATGAAGGGTTCAGTTCACACTTAATTCCCTTGGAGACTTCCTACTATTGACAGTATTAAATTACATTCCCAACCTCAAGACTAACCTCATGACCATCTACATTACAAATGAACTAACTAGTCTGCCTGGTACAGAAATACTCAAGTTACAAAATGAAACAGCAGAGAATGAAAAAAGCACACTTCCTTCGAGCTTTTATATAGCACCAAATTCAACAATGAAGACATTCCAATATTATATCCTTAAAAAAGGGCTAAAAAGAGTAAAGCATAACTGTGAAGAAAGGACCTTGGTCTCACTAAAGTCAACTCCAATACCCCTTTAATTAGAAATCCCAGATCAGACGGTACCACAGTTCTATTCTTTTCAAACTTTGCAGGAAAGCATTTTACCAGCAGATTGTTCATTTTGCTGACTAATGTAATTGGTGCTTCAATTCTTCCCAGTCAGTCTAATATCACGCTTTCTGCGGATTCTCACTGCTGCCGTTGGCACTCTCCCCAGCTTACCCACTTCCTTCTACAATGAGCTGGAACCCATGCAGTATCCCAGCCAATGCCTGAGAAGGCCTGACCTGAGAGTAAACATTGCTTCACATGCCTTACTAAAATGTATAAATAGAAGTATAACCTGTATGTCACATATTCAGCTTATTATGCCCTCCAAATTCTTTCCTTCTAAGAAACACAACACTGTCCTCTATCCTGTATTTATGTAGTTGATTGCTCCTGCTTAAGCACAGGCACAAAACTCTACTCATTTGTACCCTTTCCCATCCCACAGGTTTCTCAATCTTCAAAGCATTTTGATTTCCACTACCACACCCAAAAAGGTCTGCAATCCCTCCTAGCTTTATGCCTTCTTAAGTTTTAATAATCACATTATTTCATTTCGGAAACTCTGTGAAAATCATGAAGAGTAGCTGACAAGGGACTGGCCTCCTCAATCACAGCAGCAGCTGTTCCCAACTGTTCTTCCCCAGCAAAAACATCCTGAGAAACAGAAAACAGAAGTCCTATTAAAGACCAAATATAAGACATCAACTGATCCTCTCATACATAGTAGGCTTATCAGAGAAGTTACATTACTTAAACAATTTGTCCTTGACAAACCGATGCTGTCTTTTACTCAGCTATTGTATTCTAGATGCTTACAAATAGCTTTTGTTCCAAATTTTTTTTCATGAATTCAAAAGGAAGCAGACTAGTCTGCCAATCTGTAGTTCTCCCTGTCCTTCAAAAATTAGTAATAAAGACAGCCACCATGCTTCTGGGTTTTGTATCTTTGGTACCTCAGCCATTTCTAGAATACTACAGCCTTTTTTTTGTTGTTGTTGAAGTACTCTCAGGTAAAGATCATCAAACAGATTTGGAAAAGTTACATTTCTAGAAATCTTGGGTATTGCAGTTAAAACACTTGAATAACAAAGCAGCTAGGTATTTCCTTGCCTTACTCTGTATTTTGAACACCGTAATTACATCTGAAAAAAAATTGTCCCCAAGGAAGTTACCAAGCTATGAAAGAGACATCAAAGACAGTAACAGACAAAACTGAGCAAGAGCCTTAGCATACCAAAAGGAACATCTGTGCGACAGCATCTCCCACCTCAAGCTGCATTCACAACTCAGCGGCAAGTATAAACTGAAAGATGCCGTCTCCAGCAAAATATCAACTGCCAGTTCAGTAATGACCTTTTGCCTTTCTGTCAGGGAATAATTTGCTAGTTCCTCTCGAGTTTCTTCCATCACATTCCACTTGGCAGAAGAAAAACAGTATGCCACAACACCTGTGATAGGTTTCTGAAGCCTGCCCTATGCTGTTAAGAATCCTAAAGTACGACTTCACTTTACAGACATGATTAAACCTTCCCGACTGACAGAACCGCCCCGTACAATGAGCCCTTGACACTTCCACCTTTAAACAACAAAATGGGCTAACTTCACATTTTAGAAATCTTAGAGAAGAACAAGAGGCCAAGCAACAATAAAAATAAACCCTTCAGCCATTTTCGTATCCAGGTCTGTTTAATGTGTTGTTGGGGTTTCTTATTTGTTTGGTTTTGGGTTTGGTGGGGCGTGGGTGTTTTTTTTACTTCCTTATCACACATTGACCCTTGTAGCTCAGGAAAATAATAAGTATTTATAAGCAGACCAGAGACAGACAAAGAGCTGCTCTATCTCAGCACAGTGAGAAAACTATCTAAAGAAAAAAAATAGCTATGAACTGCCCAAGAAAACCGACCAAAAAAGTTATCCGATTGTACTATTTGGGAGAAATAACCTCTGAGATTAATCAAGAAAATGTAATTTGCATAGCTTTGTTCTCCTAAGAAACACTAGTCAGTCTATGTACTGATTAATATTTCATTAGTACCTGTAATTTCAACTATCTTGCAATGAAGAAAAGATTTTAAATTGACTAAATATTTGATTGATCATGTATCAATATCTAGGGAAACAAGTTTTGTATCTGCTAATGACAAGAAAAAAAAATAAAATGCTGCACTGACTCCATCCAAAATAGCAGTATTCTTTGATTTGGTGGGAGACTACGTTCTCCACAGAAGCACTAAATAAAAGACAAATGCTTGACCAAGGAACATGGAGATTTTTGTGTTCAAAAGCAAGCAGGAACGAACCATCAGTACAAAACCACAGGAAATTTATCTGCTTTACATGGTGCTGTCTTGTCTGCTAATAAAGGATATGAAGTACCATAGAGGTTGATGCTTTCATAGGGTTTAGGGGAGTGCTCTGGAAATAACACATTGAAGAAAACAACGTGCCTGGAGGAACTAAAATAGAATCCAATATGAAAGCTGCACACCTGCAACAAGAATCTAAAAAAAGAATAGAAATTGCTACCTGGGCTGCCAGACTAATGCACTCACACAAAACAGGTGTCAGTAAGGCAGTCAATCACATGATTACAACCCTAACATTGCATTAAGGCAAACTTAAGGCTATTTGGTAATTCAGAGCTTTTTAAAAAATAATTGGATTTTATCCCTTTCAGCAAATTCTTCTTTCAATTTCCCACACATTAATAGAGAAAAGTGAAAAGACTGACAAAGAAAAGAGGCTGCAGAACAGGTTAAATATAATCAGCTTATTTTAACTAAAAAACCACCTCTCTCTCATTTGATTATCCACTTAAAGAACCTTTAAACAACTGCTCCATGACTTCAGTTAAAACTGGAAATGGTTAACACATTCTTTTTTAAGATTATATGAATGCTAGCTTGAGTCACATCACTGTCTATATCTGACTTAGTAGTTGTGTACGATTTGCCATGTGTTCCATTACCATCTTCAATTTTATGGGCACGTCTCTCCATTGTTATGCGGTAAACAAAGGACAGTATTTAGAAGCAAGTGGCTGACTAAGAGCGGAACTGTAGGTGTGTTCACAATTAGTTTTCCATCCCCACCAATTTCAAAACAAGTCGTCTGGAGAAAAAGCATGCAGAGCTGCATTGCTGAAAGAAAGCCTGGCACAAAGCTCAAGCACGGAGGGAAAAGATTGCAGAGTTTAAACGAGCGCGGTTAGGGACAGAACCAGAATACATCGGCAGTCCCTCAATTTCAGGCCTTTGCAGTGAAGGAGTTTCCAAAACGCAGGAAAACCTTTCACGGTAAAATGTCGCTGTCAGCGCGATTCTGGTCTTGCAAACCAGACGCTGCCCCTGCACATAAAGGCCGTTAAAGCTGATGACTGTACGTCCGTTGGTCTGCAAGGCGCACAGCACCGAAGCGCACAGTCGCTTAAAGACACATCAACATGCGTGCCTTAAAGGTACGTGCCCGGGGTCCCTGCAGGAAGGAAAAAATTCGGGGCCGACAGCAGACAAACGGAACACGCCGATTCCTCCCGCCCCCCCTCGCCCCT
>NW_010972630.1:403831-451094 GCF_000737465.1 Haliaeetus leucocephalus
CGGCCGTCCCGCCCGGTCCCTGCCGGCCGGGTGCCGGGTGCCCGGTGCCGGCCCCTTCCGCGGCCGCGCTGGGATCCCCGACCGGCCTCGGTCGGCGGGGTCCCGGCCCCCCTCCACCCGCGAACGGGGCGCGCTTCGCCCCCGCAGGGTTGTGGGCGTGAGTGTGCCCGGCGGAGCGCGCGGGCTTCCAGCGCCGCGGTTTTAATTCCAGCGACTGGGCCCCGCGTGGGGATGCGGATTGCGCGTGGCTGCGGGGGGGCTTCCCTGCGAGGAGCCCCCGCGTCGTGCCGGGCGCCGGTCTGGTGGTACCCTCAGAGCCTGTGGGTTTTGCCGGGTTCGCAGAAAACACCTCCGGGAGATCCCGTCCTCCAGCAGCAACGTTTCCACCAGCTTCACCTGGGACTGGGACGCCAGCAAGACCTCGGAGTTCCTCTCGAGCGTGGGAGTGTCAGTCCTCAAGAAGGACAAGCTGGGCAATGAAAACACGCCCCAGGACCTGCTGGTGTCGTCGCCCTGTCCTCCTCAGAAACGGCTGAAGGTGAAGGAGAAAGAAAAGGACTTTGTCATTGTGCGCCGGTCTCGGCTGCTTCAAGAGGCAGAGCCAGGTACCGTCACCCTGGTCCAGGTTTCGTTCACCCTTCAGCAGAGATGGAGAGTGGGCATCACAAGTCTGTAGTACTGTATTCTTTGCCTTTTTTGCTCTTTCCCGGCAGAGTATCACTTCTAGATCTAGTGGCTTTCAGGCTTGGGCTGGTAAGTCCTGTTTTATGTGAGCCTTTAAGCAGAGGTGGCATGTCTGGCTCCAGAACTGTGGCCCATGTAAGCCACGGTTGGCTCCTGCCTAGCCCCGCCAGCCCCCGTCTGTGTGCTGGGGGTTTGTGCTGCATGTCCCTCTGTCTGTCTGCTCTTGCTGCTTGGGACTCGGGGGCCACCTTGGCCCAGCTGGGCCCTGAGCTGCATCCGTTGCTCTGCCTGACGGACCCGTTCCAGGAGGTGTTTCACCACATACCAGGCGGGGCCAGGCTCCTCACAAAATACAGCTGTGGCTGCCAGATGAATATGGGCTATTGGCACTGCTGCTCCCAATATAATTTTGAAACCCGGGGGGGCTTGATTTTTTTTTTTTTTTTTTAACTTAAGCAGCTAAGCAGCAAGATACTTGGTCCTCGAGACCAAAGGGATCTAGATTCACATCTCTCACAGTGCTGGCTGAGGTATGCCGGAGGGGCAACATCTCCGCTCGTGTTGGAGCTGAGCTGCCAGCAATGCAAGGGACTTTGCCAGAGAGCTACAGGGAAGGTGCAGCAAAGGGTGTCAGGCTCCTGGGCTAGAAAGGGACTGGCAGGGAAAGAGCAGGGCTGTAACCCGAAGACCTGGGGCACTTGAAGAAAGGGTTACAGGATGCTGGGTTCCTTTGCCTGGTATCAGCATGTATTTCCAGTGTGCAGCGACTACAGAATGCAAAATAAAGAAGTGGCTCTCTCCGGTTACTAGGCTGTCATATGAAAGGTGGGAATGCCCTCAGACCACCCTGCTTTTAAATAAGACAGAGTACTGAGTTATAGGCAGCTGTTGAGCACCACCACGCCAAAATCTCCCATGTGAATGGCAACACCTTCTGGAGCCCTGTATCTACTTGTGAGAAGTTGAGATCACACCACATCCTTTGAGACAGTTCTTGGGGGGTGGTAGTTAGCGTGCATGTTTTAAGGAGCAGTTTGCAGTACCAGCTTTTCTCCATGCACCATGCAAAAGCATAGCTCACTTTGGACTCCCTTCTGGGAGCCTAACGTGGACAGGAAGGATGGGCGTTTCAGCTGGGGGGTGGGAGGGAAAGGACCGTACAAGCCTCAGAATATAAAGGAAGTAACTGAGATGCTCGTTTCCAAAATGAGCATGTGAATAAAGATTATTGTCATTTTTTCAGGGAAATTGTTTTTCCATAGCTTTAGTGTGTATACTAAGGTGAAGTTTGTTGTGGTTTAACCCCAGCCAGTAACTAAGCACCACGCAGCTGCTCACTCACTCCCCCCCCCACCCAGTGGGATGGGGGAGAGAATCAGAAAAAAAAGTAAAACTCGTGGGTTGAAATAAGAACAGTTTAATAGAACAGAAAAGAAGAAACTAACAATGATAATGATAACACTACTAAAATGACAATAATAATGATAATAAAAGGATTGGAATATACCAGTGATGCACAATGCAATTGCTTACCACTTGCTGACTGATGCCCAGTTAGTCCCCAAGTGGCGATTCCCCCCAGCCCCACTCCCCCCAGTTTATATACTGGACATGATGTTACATGGTATGGAATATCCCTTTGGCCAGTTTGGGTCAGGTGTCCTGGCTGTCCCCTGTCCCAACTTCTTGTGCCCCTCCAGCTTTCTCGCTGGCTGGGCATGAGAAGCTGAAAAGTCCTTGACTTCAGTCTAAACACTACTGAGCAACAACTGAAAACATCAGTGTGTTACCAACATTCTTCTCACACTGAAATCAAAACATAGCACTATACCAGCTTTTAGGAAGACAGTTAACTCTGTGCCAGCTGAAACCAGGACAATGTTACGGAAAGTTTTGGATTTGCCAGTCATACCTAGGTAAAGGTGGTAATAATGTCTTCCTACAAGGAAGAGCTGAAAGGGGGATGAGTAGTGGGCTGATGTCTATATAGCCTAGAGCGAGACTGTAGAGGTGCTTTTAACAACCGAGCCAAACAAGGCATCTGATCAGCAGGCAAAAATGAACCAGCTTTAACTAGAACACGTTTGCTCTTTCCCTAAAGGTGTTTTTTGGGATACACTTCCAGATGAATTGCTTTTGGCAATCTTTGCATATTTGCCCCTAAATGACTTGCTAAAAGTTTCCCTGGTTTGCAAGAGATGGCATTGTCTTTCGTAAGTATTACTTCTCATCATTTAGTACTAAGAAAACCTTTGCTTCCATAGACTGTTAAATGATCTGGTTCTTATCTTGTTTACTCATGTATAATTCCATTTATGCTGTATGTGGGTTAAATGTATGTATAATCAAAAGATGGTTCACATTATTTTAACATTAGTAAATTCTACTAAATAGCTTTGCCTCCTCTCAGTCTTTCATGACACTTAAAACTTTCTGTGGTTGTACTCATAGTTCTGACCCTTTCTAACTCACTAACAAGTAAAATTCTGTGCCTTAGGTTTGATGAATCTCTCTGGCAGAGTCTTGATCTGACTGGTAGAAGTCTGCTGCCAGGAGTGATTGGACAGTTGCTGCCTGCCGGTGTTACTGTATTCCGCTGCCCAAGATCTTGTATTGGGAATCCGTTGTTTAAAACAAGCAAGTAAGGTTTTTTTCTGCATGTTCTGGATCCTGAAACAATGTCTCAAATAGTCACAGTTTCTCTGTGTATTTTTTGTTTTAAGGTCTCCACTGGTAGTAGCATTTGTACTGTCTCTGGAGTGTGGAAGAGCTGATCAATGGTTAGGCAATGTCTTGAAATAAGAGGATCTGCATTCACCTCTCAGTTATTTAAACCAAGTTAATAGGATTCTTGGAAGTATTAAGCACCATCATCGTTGCAATTTATATCTGTAGAACCAAGAATTGTCATCATCTCCAGCATTTTTAATATGGGAAGCTCAAAATTTAACTCCAGCAGGATAGACTTTCAATGATGAATCCTGAAGGATGATGCCTTGAAGATAAGAGTTCTGCAGTTTTGGCTGGTAGCTTAGCGGTAGGCCCAGTGAGCTTAGTAGAATGTCCAGTGTGCAGCTGAATACAACAGTATAATTATTTTCTGCAAGCTTTTCACGGTTTCAGTGTATGGGGTATATTTATGGTATGGGCATTTTGTGGAGCAGGTTTCAATGCAATTTTAGTAACCTGCCTTTCTCCTTTTTTAGACCTCTCAGAGTTCAACATATGGATTTGTCGAACTGCACGGTGTCTGCTGCAGATCTCCAGAGTATTCTCTGCCGGTGTGAAAAGCTGCAGAACCTCAGCTTGGAGGGACTAGTGCTTTCTGATGACATCATCAAGTGAGTGACACGTTTGGGAATATTCAGTAAATACCTTCTGTTTGGTGCTATCATTTTGTGTAGGCTAGCAAAAGAATGCAGCTGAGAGTTGTTCTTTGTGGGAGTCTTTTGAAATGGCCAGTTTTAGGCACATAACAGAGCTAGCTGGCAGGCTAGATGAGCTGCCTGTTCCCTCTTTATCCTCTGGGAGTTGAGGTGAGGAGGAAACACCCCTCTGGAAGAGTGTTTGTTGGTGGCTTTTTTTTCATTCTTCAGAGTAGGGTGAGCCTGGAGAAACGCTCATATCTCTATAGAGTTTGTGTCCATTGTCTGTTCCTGCAGCCAAGCCGTACAGCAAAGCTACTTTTATTTTCCCCTTTCTGTGCTCCCAGTATAACTGTGTTTGGCATACAGGTTCTTTTCTATTTTATGGGGTCTCAACAGCTCTCCTGCCAGATGCTCATTGTGCTTCTGCACTATTTCTCACTTCTTTGTTGAACTTCACTCATAAGTGTCTGGAAAACTATGGATTCTGTCAAACAAGTGAACTGGTGTTTGGTTAAACTGGAAAGACACTAACGGGTGTGCATTCCACCTCCTCTTCAATCACATCAGGTGATGTGGAGGTGCCAAGGACTAATAATAGGTCAGATGGCAGAGACTCCAGGTGTCCTGCTTTCTACTTTTGAGCTTTCTGATGCCTTCCTCACACCAGAGGGAAGAAAAAAAAAACCAGAGCATGAATAAACCAATATAGTTTAGCTTTTGATACGAGATAAAATGTATCTGAAAATTGGATACTAATTAGGCACCAATAATTTAATTTTATTGCCTTGTGTACAACTGTAGATACTGGGTGTAAGGGTTTTTCCAGGTTTTGCGAACTGCTTGTCTGCTCTAGTCTTGCAAACAGATGCATTCAGGGGGATGCTATTTGGACATGTGTTTTGTTCTGGAATAACTTCCATCTTGCAGAGGGGTGACTTCAGAAATGGGATGATTGCTTTGTCATTTGTAGATGTATAGTCATCTGTAATAAGCCATGGTGTGTGTTTAATGGCATACAACAGGAGAGGCTGAAAAGAAAATGTTTCCTTTTAAACTTAGCAGTTCATACATACGCAGACTTGTCAGGAAGGTCAGGTAAATAGGCAAGTAACCCTTTGGAAGTTGTGCCTTGATGCAGCAAGTACAGAACTGAGATCCTTAGTGACTCCTAGGTTGGTCAGTTTACTAAAGATGCAGTGCTGCATGTTTAACGAATAGTTCTCTGCCTGGGATCTTAGCTCTTAAAAACAATCACACACCCTAGCAACACAAGCAATGTTCCAGCATTTAAATTTTATCAGACTTTTCTTTTTTCTTCTCTACAGGAGCATTGCTAAGAATCCCAGTTTGATGCGACTAAATCTCTGTGGGTGCTCAGGGTTTTCTGCAGCAGCCTTGAAGCTGATGTTGAACAGCTGTTCTACGTAAGACAAAAATAGTTTTTGCTCTTCCTGCTTACAGCTATTCCTGAGAAAAAGGATCCTTTTTATTTTTTTCCGTAGGCATCCCAATTGTACTTGTCTCCTAATACCTTTTTTTATGAGCCTGTTTCTGTTCCTAAATGCCTAATGGTTGATTATTAGCTGAATAGTCAGTTTCTTTCCATCAGTGTATTTCTTCTTTGATAGCAAAGATGTACTTCAGTAGTTTTTCATGAATTTCCTTAATTATCCTTAAAGGAAGTCTTGTTGGTAGGTAAACCCCATTTATATTTCTTTGATTATCATGTAAATTTGATTTTCTTAATGAAAGCAGTGGAAGTGTGTGTTTTGAAACTGAAGAGTGGAGTCCCAGAGCTCCCTTTGCAATCAGAGTACAGCATGAATGGCAGAAAACATTGTGCCTTTCCATCCATGATAGAATAATCCTTCAGTAACCTTCTACTTTATGAAGCACTGTGTTCAGATTGACAGCTCCAGTGATTAAACCATCTGCTGGCAGGAAGTCACTGAACTGAGCCCCAGTCAATCTGGGATTTATATCCTGATCTTTCTGCTGACTTCCTGTGAGATGCTGGGCAATCTGCTTAATCTTTGCTTCTGCAAAAGCATGCTTTTAATCAAACTGCAAGTTCTGGACAGACAGCCTTAATCTTTCTCTACCTCTCATGGGTAGATAATGCTTTCTGTTGCTTGCTTTGATTACTTGGATCATGAGCTCTTTAGAGAATGGCAGTCTGCACAGTGAATAGCAGATGGCAAACCTGATCCTAGGAATGCTAGTGGCAATTTAACTGTTTTTTAATTTTACATAGAGATTGCCAGCTAAATGCTGTCGTTGTGTTGTTCACTGTCTTTGTCCTCTGGTTACATCTACAACACCTGCACGCAAAACTAAACGCTTTGTCCCAGCCCTGAATGGTGAGAGGCTATAGGTAATCAAGCATGTAAACAAAGTTAAGGTCACAGTGTGGCCAATGCTTACATAAAACTATGAAGTATTTTTTGCTTATTGGGATTAATTCATCATCTGACCAATGCTAATAATGGATAGCGTTTTTTTCTCTCAATGTGAACATCTGTTCAGTAGCAACAGATTCAGGTCACAAACCCAGAAGCACGATGAAAAGACAGTGTGTCCCTGTGGCAGTCCCCAGAAAGAACCATTTCACTTCCTAAGTTGATTCCAATTGAATCGTTCCAATTGGAAGTGGCCTTGGGAAGTCACTTCAACCCCTTGCCCAGAGCAGGGTCTAAAGTCAGCACTGGCCAGGTTGATGAGGACTTTCTCTGGTTGCATCTTGAAAACTTTCAAAGACAGATTCCACAGCTTTGCTGGGCAATCTGCTCTGGTGCTTAATTATTGTCATAGCGAAATTTGTAGTCATGAATACAGGAAGTAGGTGTGTTACAAGTTTTTGTCTTACAAGTATCAACTGTAATAGGTAATATCAGAACTCAGACTGTTTCAGTCATTCTTCCAAACAGCTCTTTGTTTATTTGCGTGTAGGCTGGAGGAGCTGAACTTGTCCTGGTGTGACTTCACCGCCACCCATGTCAAAGCAGCAGTCAATCATATTACTTCAAAAGTAACCCAATTAAATTTAAGTGGATACAGACAGAATCTACAAATACCAGGTAAATATCAGCATGGCAAACCTTTATCCCACTATGGGATAAAGCAACAGGCTTTATATTTTCTTCTGGTTGGCATCTGCTGTGTGTATAGAAAAATCATGCACTAACACTGATTTTGTGCTCTGTATAGCTTGATGTTCTTGCTGTCAGAGAATCTTACTCATGTCTCTGGCTTAGTCATGAGGGGTGAGATGATTTGTCTTCTGATTTTAAAAATAGTCAGGTGAAAGCTTATTTCATCTTCAGTTGAAAGGTACAGCCCTTACTTCTGAAGTAAATCCTGGAAGCAGGATACACTGGATCCCATAATTCCACCGTGAACTGTGAATTAGCCTTCCAGGTACTGTTCTTGGACCCTTCTTAAGCTTCTGCTATTGTTGCTGCTAAAGGCATCTTCCAAAAGAGAACAGTCATAGTGACTACTTGAGTTTCAGCCCGACATGATGTCCTACAGATACCAGTTAATTTGGAAGGCAAATAATCTCAGTAATCAACATTAACTATTTACTTGCTAATAGTTCTAGGAGGAAAACTACAGTAAAGTTGCAGGCTATCAGAAAATGCAGAGAAATCTAGATTTGGGGAGAGGGCACAAAAAAATGGACAAAAGCATAGAGAAAGGGTGAAACAGCTTTGGTGGTAAAGAGAAATTAATTTTCTCAGTGAGCAAATGTGATGATGACAAGCTGGTAGGTGACACACAGGCTGTTACCTCTCTTTTTTTTCTGTTTAGATGTCACATAGACCTCAGCATGCATTCCCTTGTGGGGAAATACACTAGTCATCTTTTTATCTCAGCCCAAAACCCATAAACAAACATGCTACATAATCTCCTTCAAATCAGGAATTTGAACCTTCTGTTGATCTGACCATTAGAGACAAAGTGCGCAGCTCGTCTGTTTGCAAAACACTTACTACGAGTAATTTTTCTCTGTTTCTGTGCAATTCATAAGGCATAAGATTTGAGTAGTTCACTAATCATCATAATTTAGGAATTGTTTTCTTTATTTTTTGCATGTGAATTCTGAAATACCAAAATCCTCTTGCATGTTGATTAGCACCTTGCTAATAATAGTGGCCTTTTAGGTGATATCTGAGCCACAGGTGATTCTATGCTATTTGCAGACAATGAAAAGATGGTCTCGAGAATTTACAGTCTAATTCAGGAGAACCATACCTTTGTCATGAGGAAGGAACCTTCTGTGGGTAAAAATGGAGAAGCCTAAAGAACTTGATGCTCTGAAAGGGTATTTGATGTGTGGAAAGCTTCTGATTTTTTTTTTCACTACATGTCAGAATTTCAGGCATCTCACTATTACTGTGTCTCAGTAGATTCCTACAGCAATATCATTTGAATTATTCACTTGCTAAGTTGCTGGTGCAATTGACTTTTAGGGACACTTCTTTGGACTAAACGAATCTCTTTTGCCGAGGATTAAAAAAAGTCCCTGTAAGGTATCTTGATAGACAAACTATATGCTGTATGTCTCAAGTGTGTATCTTTTTAACAAAAAGTTGTGTTTCAGTTGTGGGGTTCCAGTAGAGAAGATACAAATGAACATGTACAGAAGTGAGTAGGCTGTATAAACACGTTCATTTTGTTACTGAAAGATGGACTGACTCTGTGTGACCTCTTTTCAGACATTAAAACACTGGTGGAAAGATGTCCTTTTCTCATCCATTTAGATCTGAGGTAAGAATACCTGTGCAGCTAGCCCTTAAATCTTTATGGTTCAGGGGATTGCCAATTCTATTGCAGTGCAGTAATTATACAGCAATAATGCATGATTGTGTAGGACTGCACAACCAGAAAATACTTTCTATGCTAAACCTACATAAGATTTGCTATCTAGCATGACCTAATCCGGAGCAGGTAACTAACTTGAAGATTTCTTTGTCACCTCAGCATAAATGTTACAGATGTACAGGATTTGTTAACTAACAAGTGATCGTAGTCAATATGCGGAGTGGAAGGAAGCATTGAGATGCATACAGTTTATGAGCCTAGCATCCTAGACAGGGTTTAGTTCAGCTCTGATAAAAATTTGTTACTTGGCCATAGAACTGTAAAAAAAAAAAAGTGTATTTTGGCTTTGACCTAGTCAATTAAAATATTTTGAAATCTCGATGTGTAAAGTAAATGCCTTTTCATGGCATGAGTTCTGCTGCAGAATATCTGCCTGCAGAGAAGCTTCTGCTTCACTTGCTCTTCAGTGAAAATCAAAATCCCTCCCTTACAACACAAACACACTAAAAATGGGTTACTTCCATACTGAGAAAAAAAAATACTTCAGTGGTAGAAAAAGTTGATACTCATTAAATTTCTCAGCCTGAATTTTGGAAATACTAAATTTACTGCTGCTTTATCCTTAAACCTCTATTTCATGTGCTGTCATGTACAGTGACAGTGTGATGTTAAAGCCTGAGTGCTTCCAGTATTTTCATCGACTCATCTTTCTACAACATCTGTGTCTTAGCCGATGTTATCAGATATCACCTGCTGCCTTAGTGTAAGTAATCTCTAAATGGCTTTGGTTTGATATTTGTACAGAGAATAAGTTAATTTAACTTGCTTTATTTTAGGTTTAGTATTGCAAGTACTGTTTTGAAAACTTAGTGATATAAGGAATTGGGAATAAAGAACTGAGATAAAATAACCTGACTGCTAGAGCATGTACCTTTGAGAATCCAGACTGGAACCAAAGGTATCCGAGATAATCTTTCCAAGATGTCAGTCTGCACTCATGGAACTTGCTGCACAGTGCATGCATAGTGTTGTCCCTTAATGGCATTGTACTACTCATACTCATTACTGTGAGGTACAGCTGGAGGTTCCAGTTCTGCCAGTGACAAGTATTGGTGTCAATATTAGGCTTTCAGTTATGCAGCAAGGAAGGTATAGTCCTTTGGAAAAGTTAACGGAGTTGACAGTACTTGCTGACTAGCTAATCTGTTTATATTCCTTTGCTTTTGTGTGCATGTGTATCAATTATTGGTTGCCACTGAAACACAGCTTAGAGTTACTTGTATGTGGGGTTATTCTGCTTTTTATTAGTATAGCAGCTATCCATCTTAATCCCCTCGGGAAGGATGTCAGTCCTAAGGAAATGATCAACAGTAAGAAAAAGGTTGTGAGAGGAATAGGACTATCAAAATGGGAATCTGAAGAATCTTTTTTGTAGCAGTGTGTGCTGTCATGATGATAGCTTGTGTGTCTCTGCCTTTGGATTTTGCCTAATACTTGCTTATGGACAGACAGTTCACATCATGACTGGGCAAAAGTGAAGCAATCAAGAAGCCAGGGCTGGCTACTCACCAAAATGTCATAACAAATTGGAGACTGATAGTACCTAGGGGCTTGTGTCCTCTGGGCCACATCCTGAAATTTCATCTGGGGCAATTCCTTCCACTTGTTCTAAATACTTAAGTCCAGGGAAATAAAAGGGGAGGAACCAGTTTGTTTTCACTCTGTGTGTGAGAGAATAGCAAGAAGCAATTTATTCAGACAGTTTCCTGAATTACCAGTACAGAGAACTCATTTCAATTAAATATGTGCTTTTAAAAAGTAGGAAGTGGAATTTAGTTTAAGTAGTTACTTTACTTCTAAAAAATTAGTAGAAATGCAGTTATCTAATTTGGGTACAGACTGCAAAGAAAAGCTTTCAGGTTCATGATTAATTTCTTATTTTGCTCTTTCTAGAGAACTTGGTGAAATTCCAACATTAAAGACTCTTCAGGTATTTGGAATAGTGACTCATCGTTCCCTACAGCTCCTCAGGGAAACGCTTCCTAACATGAAGATCAATTGTTCACACTTTACAAGTATCGCAAGGCCAACTGTTGGCAGTAAAAAGAACCATGAGATTTGGGGCATCAAATGCAGATTGACACTGAGAAATCCTAATGGCTTATGATCATTTACAATGCACTGGATGCGATGGACACACTGTGTGTAGTGAAGCTCCTTAAGCAGCAGAGTGCTGGAGCGCCTTTAATCATAGTACTGTTATTGTAAAAAGCATTCTAACTTGGTCTTACGCCTTAATGTAGTTTCATAAATATTTTTACAGTTTTTCACTTAAAGCTTTTAGAAATCTCATGACCTGTGAGCAATTGTAGAATTTTTAAGTCCTCTTTTTTTTTTTTTTAACAGAGGAGTTTGGGTTTTTTTTAAATACTATCATTGTAATTAAACAGTATCAGCCTCTAGCACCTGTTGCAGGTTCTGATGGAGCTTTTGTTGCTCTAAGGTGTTATAAAAGTGCTTTTGGTTAGCTCTTCCAGCTCTACAACTCCTGAGATGGCTTGTAGAGGTGCTAGGTATCTTAATAAGGCGTATTAAGGAATTGTCTTTGTCTGAGTTTGCAAATTAAACCTATTCAAATCCTTAATCAAACAAGATGTATAGCAAGATGAGAAGCTACCCATTGTTTGTGAGAGCGACAGAGAACCGAGTCTGAATTCATCAAACCTGAAAACAGTGGATAGGGGAAGAGATGTCTACACAAAAGCAGCTAAAGGACACCTCAGTACTGTTTAAGCAGTATAAAGCAGCTACAGTTAAGTTGCTCTTTAGTAGGCCACAAAGGTAGCATCTTGGTTTTAGCATTCTTCATTGTTAGCCAAATATAGTCTGAAAAGCCCATTCAGAATCTGTAAAAGTAGATGCTGGTTATCATTGCTTCATATTGTGGTGTGAAGTTTTCCAAGTATTACAGAACCTTAATGTAGCTTCTGTGAGGTTGATCTCAGATAAAACTTCTTTAAAATGTTCTCTTACTTCCTTTAAAGAGAAGATATTTCAACTGCAACTGATAAATTGACAGAAATCTTACAGGAGGAGGGTGCAAATGGTTCTAGTTCTCAGACCAAAACCAAAACCTGTGACTGCAGCATAAAAGTGCTGATAGATGAGATGCTTTGGTGCAGTTTAAATACATCAGTTTCTCCTTTATAACAGCTTATGTTTGTAGTATCATTTCACTTCTTGTACCTGTAACACTAACCACTACTGTCTAGTGTTGGTTTTTTTAAAGATATATGAAAAGCTGAGTCACTGTCAAAACCAAAACCAAACTAAGGATAGGGACAAGTAGTGACTTTAAGTAAAACTTTGATCTAGCTTTATCATCAGGGTCCTCATGCATAAGCCTGGAAAGCTGCTGCAGGTATAAGTTAGTTGAGAAGTACTAGGGGTAGAACTTGCACCCTGTGTAGGGCATGAATATGCTGCTGTTGTTCCCATGAATGCAGTAAGCAAGCAGGTGGTTACCCATGGATGTTTGAGGTTAGCCTACAGCATTGCTGTAGGGCTGTTGTATAGGTACTGTGTTCCCCATCTCAATCTGAAGAAGAGTTCAGGAATAAGTACCTGGTAGTACAGAACAGATTAAATACTGTGGAAAGATTGTAGGAGTACTACAATTTGATATTTAACTTGAGTTTCTATAGTATAATAAATACAGCATTGTCTTGTTAATCTGTTGTATATTGTCTTTTATTAAATTTAACCAAGTGTAAGTAACACTTGAGTCACTAATGGGCTTGTGCCCCTTCAAAGAGTTAATGGGCAACATACCTTGTGAAAGTTGGAGTGGAGAAGTGATGGGAGGTTGGAGGATACTGGATATTCTACTGCTTTGCAGTTTGCAGCCTTAGGTTTATGCCTTAAATTACCTGAAGAAAAAAAGTAAGTCTTTGCAGCACAGCACTACTGTAAATGCTGCTTCTTCCTATGCAAAATATAACTCCATACAACTTCTCTTGCATTTAGTAAAGATCTAAGGAATTGCTATATTGTACAAAATGACTGATGGATGGGACAACACTTTCCCTGACCTGCCACCAGCTTTGTGTTATGGGTGAAAAAATGACATTTGTCCAAGCAATGTCTGAATAATGGTGGTTTAGTGGACAGGGTGTTATCACCAATACATTTAGCATTTAATAGACTGTGCTTTAAAACCCTGTACAGAATTGAGACAGTAGCATGGCTTTAGCTAGAAGTTATAGTCCTGAACTTGGTTTAAGTACCAGGTTCAGTGTTGGAAGAGGTCAAACGTTTCTGTCTGTTGGTTATGATGGCAGCTGTACTGGACGCACCACTGACCTCTTCCTAAGTAAAAAAAGTTACTTGGTAGCTCCAAGCAATCCATACCAAAACCAGCTACATAGGTAAGTCTCTGCATTTTGCCTAAAGCATGAAGGCTTAGAAACCATTATTTAAAAAAAACTGCACAGTAAGTGAGAAGAAGCTGAGCACGTGAAACAATTTAGAAAGTTGAAATAAGGCACAGGACAGCTGAAACTATCTGTTAAGTTTTTTTATTTTTATTACATAATGTATAAACACCACTTTGGAAAAAAAGAAAAAAAAAAAAAGAATGACAGGTGTAGTTTAGCAGAACACAGTGTGGACTGGCCTCAGTGAAAAGACCATGGATTTGATTCAGCAGGTGGAAGAGGTGCAGAGTTCACTGCCAGTCCAGGCAGATGAAATCAGTGTTAAACCAATACTCAGTCCTGTCACAAAATACTGTCTACCAGGTAAGTTGTCTGTATGGCAATCCTTTGTGATAAAGGATCCTTAAAAAGGATTCTATAATTCTTTGCTTACTGTTTATCTATTATAGATCTCTGATTCATCCTAGTTATTTAAATCAAGCATTCACCAGTAAATGCTTCAATAGAAGTGCAATTAAATATAGACAAAACCAGTAGAGGCCACTCATGAGTAGGTCAGGTTTCTAGTTTGCTAAGTTAGGAATTTGACTGTGAAATCTCTTAATAAGCCCTAAACCAGATTGTACTTTGGGTCTGCAGGGCCTGAAAACATTGCCTTTTAGTCTCAGCATTCATAATAAGGAATGACAGGCATCTTTAAGAGGTATGCACCCTGATCAGACTAATCAGTCTCCATTAAAACATTGCAGCACACAAATGTCTCTAAGTAAGTCAGGGACAGGGCTTCTGCTGTAAATTTGTCTATGCAGGTATTCAAGGACCCTTTCAATACCTAAACCTCTCATCTAATACAGTAGCAAAGTCCTAGGAAGTCATAAATTAGTGTTAATGGTGTTGGTGGGTTGTTTGGGTTTTTTTGAATCTTAACAGCATATTGACTAGTGTACTAGACAGAGGCACACAAACCATCCTTAGCTGGTTACATATGGATTAGGAATAACTAAAACACCCTAGTCTCTGTGCGGCCAACTTTCTCAAGAAAGATTAGTCTTTTGCATCCTTACCTTTAGACCACTTTTGCAGATTATTTTAGACATTAAGAGCTTTATTCTGATAGTTCCTGAACTTAACAAGTTTTGAAAGAGTATTTGGCTACTTTCATTTTCCCCTCCTGGTCTATAATCATGATAACTCAAGCAGATAGTGTAAATAACTCAATCTGCAGCACACTTAAAAGGTGAAATCTACACAAACAGTGCTAGCTTATTCAAAAAGCTCCATCAGTATCACATTTTCCTAGAACTGAACGGTCTGGTCAAATAAATTTCTTCTAAATTCTGGTTTAGAGTGAATACAAACACTTAAGTAGTAGAAGGAAAAAATCCTTTATCCACTTCCTCCACCTATAAAGATCAGTTTACATTCTGTGGTTGGCAATAAATACACTGATTGGCCACACTGGAGAACATTTCCATTAGACCTGAGAACATCTGTTTCAGAAGTCTCTTCATTCAAAAGTAGTTTGAAGAAAACTCACTTTTGGAAATAGATCTGTAGTAGACAGGACAAAACCCATTTGTTTCAAGTCATGTAGCAGAAAAGTTCCTGTTGTAGCAATCTTCATTTTGCCAAATTCTGCCCTCCCATCTATGCAATTATCAGCAGAGACTTTCAAGGGCAGTCATAGTTCACAGTTTATCTAAAACATTATCTAAAAAGTAACTTCCTCTTCTATAATCAGAGCTTTTTTCCTATTATTGACTTGCTTACTGAACACATGATCAGAGGCATGTAAAATTAAAATTAATTTGTTGCCAATTAAATATCAGTAGAATTCAGCATAGGACTTCAAGATTGCTGGGGAAGTTAAAAACACATACTTGGAAAATTGCGAGAGATAGAGGTATTAACTTGTGCTCTAAGTACTAGCACCCAGCACATCTCATTCTTCTTCAATTATAAAGAAATTCAGAACATAAAATTCCAAACCATTCAACTTAATAAGGGCAAATACCTTTCTTAATGATAGCCACCTACGTGCACTACTGCGACTGAACACCTGCTAGCCAGCTAATCCATCCAGTGAAGAAGTATATCATACTTCAGCATGTTTTCTATAGGTTGTATAGTCCAATTAAAGGGCTCAAGAAAACCCTTGGGTTTCAAGTCCCTCTCTAGCCAAAGAGAAAAGGTAAGAGCTACCTCATTCAAGATGTGATTAAACCAGACTTTTACTTCTGATGTAAATCTACAAAGTAGAAAAAATACTGGAAGAGAAAAAAAAAAAATTGTCACAAGTTGTATGAAACTACAAAGTTGTAAAATTTTTGAAAAGCATACAAAAGGTTTGTATTTCCATTTCTATTACGTCAACATCAGGATTTATGAAAATCTATATATCCTTTCATCAAATTGCTAGATTGACAGTCAACTTTTCTACAAAAGTGTATGTATGAAGGTGTTTAGTTTCATCAGTCCCAGACTGTTACTAAAAAAACTGTACATCTGAATATTTAATGCTACTGACTTAACACCTGTTCTTCCATGCTTGCCTTACAGGTTAAAATGTCAATTTTCACTGAAGTTAGAGGTAAGACTTCAGATACATTTCTTTTACAGCAGACACAAAAAGAGCTTAAATATCAGGCTAAGGTTTCCCCAACCCAAAGGAATGAAAAGCATCTCAAGCTTCTTCCGAATGCTTTTGCATACAAAAAGGCCAACTTCCAACATAATGCAGCATTGTGATGTGCTGTCTATCTCCAGGAGTTCCCTCTCTGGATCCAGAATTGTTTCAGCAGAAGATGCTAGGGTCCTTCATTCTTCCAGCAGAACAGTGCACAGTGCATCCTCTGTATCGATCATTATTGAAGCTATCGCCCCATCATTGAACTCAAAAGATGTTCCTCCATCCACAACCATACATGCATCCCAACAACGGGAACGGACACAGACTCTGCAAAAACCCAAAAAATAAGTTTTCATTAAATAGCTTAAAAAAGTTAAGTATTTCATTTATCTGAACAGTAAGACTGGTTCTTGGACACTCCTTTGTGTGAGTCAGTAAATGCTTAATGTTTCTTCTTAGAGAAGAATTTAGTGTACTACTAAGCACTAGAATCCCCCAACCTATCAGTACTTTGTATAGACTTAGCAGTGAGTCCAGAGAAGACTTAAGGACTTGTTCAAATTGGACACTATTGTTCCAAGAGTCTGAGAACGGCCTATAACATAACACTTGATACCAAAAGCTGCAGTTTAGGTGTATTTTTCAAAGAAAGCTACTGATGATCCCATTTAATAGTGATTTACTTAATCTTTCACAGAAACATTTTCAATTAACTTATAATTCTAATGTATGGTCTTCATGTTAAGTAGAACATGCAGTTTCAACTATTAATGCTTAAGATTCAAATAATTTAGATATTAATACATTCTATTTTGTTACATGAGTCATTCACAGAGAGAAGGGAATGTCATTTCAAACAAAGTTGAAGATCAGAATGCTTGTCAGGCAACATCACAAATGGATATTGCAGCATATTACTGTCAATATTAGAGTTTGACTACTATATCTTTAAGCTAATAAATATAAATTTAAGCTTATAAAATTTAAGGTGGGTCTTCTAGAGCTGGACAAGACAGAATAGAGCTACTAACCATCTTTCTCTTCGCTTACCTTTAAAAGGAAAATTGACTCAACCATTTGAATTCGTCCTTTCACATATGTAGAAAGTGAGAACACTATTAAATAGTTCTTCAAACTTTTTTCATATTGCTAGATGGGAACCAATAGTTACGCCAAAGCAGCTGCAAGACTGCAGTCTCATATGGATATGCTTGATTGCTTCTGACTTAGGCTTGATCTAGACAATATTTTGATCTCCAAAATTTAATCAACAATTATCTAGTGACTTACATTTTCAGGAAGACACATCTTTCACAAATATGAAAAGCTTGGAAGCACAGCCCAGTGTCAAAGCTTAATTGGCCTGTGCATGACTGAAACACAGCCAAGTCTGGACACTGCAGAAGAATGTGGAGGCATGTTCTACTCCTCCATTTCATTCTGGGTAGCTACTATGTCAGATACAGAACAGCAATGGGGAGGTGTCTAGTATCAAGAGCTAAAGATCAACTGTGACAGGCAGCAAATTCTACCTAAAAGAGGAAAAATGGGCAGATATCCCTCATAAGTATGCAGATGTTTGTAGTTCCAGTATAGTTTTTATAGTATATCTCATGCTGAGGACTCCAAATAAGACAAGACTTAGTCCTGTAGAATCCATCGATGAAAATGCAGTTATTTGGTCCTATTTTAACCTCTCCTCATTACTATCTCTTAAGATTTACTCAAGAACTCCCACATTCAAATGACTATGAAGCAGTAAACATTTAAAGACATGACACATCCACAGTGGGCATCAAATATGTAATATTTAGTCCCAGTAGCCAGAGATGTCCTTTATTACTAGGTCATAAAATGTTGTAACACTGATGTGACTCAAAAGGAGCAGAACTTGGGTCTCCTTTGAGTCAGAGCTCCTTTAGACATTTGTTTTGATATAAAAGGTTGAATTAACATTTAATTAATACTGAGATACTGTATTGTTCTCAGCATAGCTATTCTGAACATATAACTAACAGTAGCATGTGTTTATATTTAATTGTGGCAAGCTCCAGAAAAATCACAAAATCGTAGAATCATTGAGGTTGCAAAAGACCTTTAAGATCATCAAGTCCAACCGCTAACCTAACACTGCCAAGTCCACCACTAAACCACGCCACTAAGCACCATGTCTACACATCTTTTAAATACCTCCAGGGATGGTGACTCAACCACTTCCCTGGGCAGCCTGTTCCAATGCCTGACAACCCTTTCGGTGAAGAAATTTTTCCTAATACCTAATCTAAACCTCCCCTGGAGCGAGTGCCCTAAGTAAAAATGACTGAATTACCAAATAATTTAGTTTGGAAGGGCACCTAGTCCAACCTTCCACTCAAAGCAGGCCTTACTTCAAAGACAGATTAGGTTGCTTAGGGCCTTGCCCAGACAAGTTTTGAGTACCTCCAAGGACAGTGATAGCAGTCTCTGGGCAACCTGTTCCACTGCCTGACCATTTCTGTTGTGAAAAAAAATTCCCTTTTTTCATCAGAATCTTACATCCTATAAACATCATGGCTGTTGCCTCTGCTCTGAAAAGACTTTAACTCAGTCTCCTGAGTTAACTGGATCCACCCTGCTTAGTCTTGTCTCCTCCAGGCTAAACAAAAGCACCATTTGAGCCTCTCCTTTATACACCATGTTTTTTGGCCCCCTAATCATCTCAGTGGCCCTTTCCTGAATTCACTCCAGTTTGTCAATGCCTGTGTCTCATACTGAGGGAAATGGCACACACCCAAAACTGGGCACAGTGAGATTCTTTTATTCTGTAAGATTATGCATGGATCAAACATTTAAAAGGCATAACACAACTTGGAAACTTTTTCTTCCTGTTGTTACGAGAATAATACTTGAGCCCCTCAAAACACAAACTGGATGTTGAAACACTTCAAGGGAAACTCCTGGATTACTATTACTTTGACAAATACACAGAATTAAATAACTCTTCAGTGACTGCTACAGCCAACACTTACTTTGAAGAGAAGCCACGCTGCCTGCTACTTGAGAAAACTCTGTTTACAATAGGTTCTCGAATACTGAAAAACATCTTTGGTTCTTCTGGACTGTAGAGCAGGGACTCATTGTAATCATTTGTTACTGTAAATAGAGAAATCAGCCATTAGTTTTTCCAGAGAAAATTAGTTATTCTCAGAAACACGCATGCCTCCAGGAAAGAGCAGCTTCCCTACCAAGAGGGAATATTGAGTCTTCCCAGATGTTTAATAGCCTTCACCTGCAAAAAAAAAAAAAATTTTACAGAAGATTCCCTTCAGTTCTATTGCATGACGAATACTCAACAGCTCTCTTCAGGTGATTAAGTGTCATCCAATCTTAGAACTGAAACTCTCCTGTAGATCTATACATACTAAAGTCTAAGTAAGTACCTTCATATCAGGTCAGACATTTTTCACCAAAAGTGCCTAAATAATGTTTGTAAGAAAGACTAATATTGCAAGAGTGCTAAAATACCAAAAGCAGTGCTGAGTATGAGTACAAACAAAATGAACTGTCAAAGTTAAGATACCTTAAAGAAATCTTGCTTTTTTCACTAACCTTTTTGTACTAGTTCCGTGTTCAATGGCATAGTCAAACTTCCATGCTTTTTAGCTGTTGAGCCAAGAGAAAGAGCCCCAATTAGATAGGTGTATCTTTCTATAAACTTGGCCAGTAATGCCACACTGTTCACTCACCGATCTTAAGGATCTCTTCAACAGCTTGATGTGCTACCTTGTTAATATTATAGGACCTAGACAGAGAAGTAGAAGTCTCATTTGCTAATCAATACAAGTTGGTAGCAAAACAAAACAAAAAATCTTGCATACAGATGAAGAACTATGTTTAACATCAGGAAGAAAAAAAATAAAGAATGCTATTAAGTGTGACATGACATCAGTTTCTTCAAAATAATGCCTTAAATTAACTCTTGGTTTGACATCTACCTGTGGCTTTGCAAACCTTAATAATCCATTAAGTGAAGTCTTCAGGAAAGAAGAGCATGTAGTCTCCTTATCAATAATCCTCCTGCCTTAAAACACCAATAACTGCTGATTTAAGCCTGCATTAAAAAAACTGAAGCATGACATTTCTACAGATTGTGTTCTTATGCCTTCTAGACACCTCTTGCTAATTAACTCCTTCTGTTAGTTCTCATTGATGGGACCCGACACTTTTTTACAAATATTATGCCACTTTGTCTGTACCCTAAGGTGTGGGCTTGAATCTCACAAGAATCGGTGTATATAGAAAAGAAACAGTCAGATCAGACACTTTTGCATTTGCCACACTTGGATGCACAAGAAGTCAGCATAAAGCCTCAGTGTGAACCAAGTCTAAACTCCAAAAAAAGTCTCCCTCCTGTGCCCAGGCTCAAAAGGCATTAGGTACTAATCACAGTTTCTGTGCAGCAGTACCACGAACATCTCAGTTGCCCAGGTCTCAATACAGCTTTAAAAGCCTCAGTCCGGCACTTCTGCCATGGCAGTAAAACACCTCAGACTGCAACAGACATCCGCTGTACATCTAACAGACTACAGAGCTGCTGAGGGTGGTTGTCCAAGGCTCTTTGTCTTACACTTACTGCTCACCTGCAAGCCTGAGCAGATGCTAGCAAGAAACTGAGATGCAGTTTGAAATTGTTCTCTCTCTCAAATAGATAGCCTTTTATGCAAGTTTTGGCAGCTGAAGGAGGCACTTGAACATTTAAATGCCTCTCAGTCCCAGGAGGTCTGAAATCCCAGGAAAGCCCCTAAACCACAGGCTAAGAAAGATCACTCCACTGAGGCTTGCCCTCAGTTTAGAGAAGTCCAGCAGTACACACTGATTACAGCAATGGAGATGGGAAATCCTGGAGTTCGGTCCCTGGTTCTGAGATTGCTCAGTACAGAGTGTATAAGCAAATGAAATGCGTAAGAATAGCTTTGAACTAAGACTGTACATTCCCAAGGTACTGAACACTAGGAAAGTTCCCCTAGCAGTCTGCCAATTTCATCCTTGGCAGCCTCCAGGACTAAGTTATGCTGACTGAATACAAAATTCTGAATTACAATGAAGAGTAAAACCCAGTAACCATGGTTACAGCATGAATATTCATTTCTGAATTTCATTAAAAGCTTCAGTTTTAGTTCATCTTAGCCTGCCACGTAAATCCTGGGCCTGTTGTACAACTTGAAACTATAAGCATAGCCAGATTTCCAAATGAAAGAGGCTCTCACTGTACACATCTTTCACATCTCAGAACTAAATTGATTAGACTTACATGCAGTACTGCAGCTTGTTTAAACTGAATTTAAGATAATTTACCCCTTTGATTAAGCTAGCACAGCTCTGCTTAGATATGCCCATCTTTGTTTAATGGGAATATTTTGGCAAAGAGACTGGTGCCCTTTCAATTAAGTCTGAAAGAGGCAAGAGGCTTGGAAGGAGAATGGACAGTAGATGAGCCAGAGAACACAACACTGTTTCCAAGTACATGTTTTCCCATTCTTCTTAGAGCTTAGATTTTTATAAGTTTTCTCAGCTACTTCATGTAAGCATTTTAATTTTAGCCCGCAAGAGTAGTTCAGAGATCCTCCCAATACGCTCTGCAAGTCCGAGCAGAATCTTGTTCCCTCACCACCCCCAACCATTCATCTCCATGTGCAGCATGCATCACCAAAATCACACCTAAGGTAAACTTCTGTCTCAACGCCTCAGCTCCTCACCCTTTCAACTCCTCTCTCCATACCTACAAGTGAGGGGTGCTCTGCTCTTCTCACACACCTGAGAGAGCTTTGAACCATACCGACAGCGAGAGTATTTGGACATAACTGACATGCATTGACTTACCCATGGCACAAGAGAGTCTCAGTATGGACAAGATGCTTAAGCAAAATAGGTCTATCTAGCTTATCTGAAGTGATATTTTATATCAAAGCAGGAACATGTACTTACCATGCTTTTGATCCTGTTCCAGTACACACATTAAGCCCTGAACTCTTCTGTTTTTCCCAAGGACCATCATCAACTGATATCTCATAATAGGAGGCCCTATGAAGCGAGAATTTAAAACTGGGTTTGCAGGACTTAAAGTTCTCCCTGAATAAGACAGAACACACAGCCTTATCAGGCACATAAAAATTTAGAGGGGCTAGTTTCAAATCTGGATGACAATTTCACAGGCTTTGCACAGTGTTTCCGATTTGGCAGCCGCTTTTGATTCACTGTTTCATAGCAGGTTTTATAAAGGACAAAAGAGATTTGCAGCATGAACTTTTAGGCAGTTTTTCTGCAGCCACTTTTCTTATTAAATTATGCACAATTCACCTGGGAATAGCTTTGTATACAGGCAGGGTTTGCTGGACTTAAAAATGAAACTACAAATACATTACCTTACTTGCATAATTGTTGAACTACCGAAAAACTGTGTTTATGCTGTAATTGGGTCTCATAAAATTACATCAGGGAATACTAAGAGGTAAGGCACTCCAACGTCAGTAAGTAATAGCATGGCTTCAAGCTGAATTCTTGATCACTTCAGTAATTAAAAATCCACTGTGATTCTTCATGAACAGTTTTAGTTTACAACAGTCAGCAGGCTTACTTTTCTCTCCAGGGCAAATTCTTCCTAGAACTCCAATGTAGTAAGTCTTGGGGCACAATCATCATTCTGCATGGTATTATTCATATATCAGGGGATTCCTAATGTTAGGCCTAGCGAGACTGGACAGTCTCACTCTGTAAGCTTCAGAACATCCAGGGGAATATTTATGAACTAAAGTTGTTGATGTTCATTGTGCCTAATTCAAGCAGTATAGGACAGAGTCTTCAGACTAATAGATACCCTCTTAGAAAAACACCACATTCACTGTGTTCAACATGACTGAGTTTCACCTTTCTTAGTAAAAGCAGCTGAGCTGGTTTAGGTGATGAATGTTTAAGTCTGGATCAACTAGGAAAATACCTCTTGAGTATTTGGTGTCAAACAGTTTAGACTCTTAGTAACTGAGGGCATTTTGTGTACTCACTCTTGAGAAGATGGGAAGATGAAAGAACTTCAAGCAAATTAAGAACACAGGTGCACAGCTTGATTCAGTTTAAGTAATTTTTGCAAGCTGGGTATGAAAGGTGGGGTTTTTTTCCTTCAACTTCCTTGTTTTCTTAACTGACATGCAGAATAATACCTTGGAAGAAGCACTTAGAGTCATTTTATGTTAATATACAGCAGAATTGTGTATTTGAACCTTACAGAAGATTCATCTGTGTGACATCATTATTTAAGTCTTCAAGTGTAAGGTCCTATTAACACAATATTTATTACTAGAGATTTGTTCCTACAGGCATTGTGTTCCTCAATGCTTCTCAAATATACTGGAACCAAAGATCACACTGTATTTGTGACACTCAGAAGTAGAGAGCTATTATAAAGTGTTGGAAAGCAGCTTTGTGTTCCTCTATCACTGTATGTTAAAGAAACTTTTTAGAATCTTGAAAAAATTAGGTTTGATTTAGTAGAGAGCAAAATTTTTATCTCTTTGAGACTAATTCCTTCTGCCAGTCTGAGGCTGCAGTCCAGATGGAAGATAAAGCACTCATGGAACATTTATACTGTTTCCAGCAGCAACCACAGTGTCCCAGGCACTGTACAAACACAAGAAGATGTTACACTCTAAAGTTTAAAAAAAAAAAAAAAAAAAAGATACAGAATAAAGGGAAAAGGGATATAAAATACAAGTAAAAGTTTGGCCAAATCCTGACCAAGGATCAGGTTTTAACTCCTTTCCCACAGCCCCAGTCACATTCCCCACATCCTTCTTGTTACTGTTTGGCTGGCAGAAATGCATTGATCTTCAGGACAGAAAGGCCAGTTAAGTGTATCCTGGATAATGCAGTACCAGGATTTGATACAAACTCATTTCTTAGAACAAGGAGATAAGTGTTTTCCCACAATAACAAAGCTTCTGCTAAAGGCAGGCTGATACCTTTGCATCTAATGACAGAGACGCAGGGAAACAAGTACTTGGTCATGCTAAAAGCTATTTCTGCTTGCTCATGCTAAAAGCTTATGAAAAGATACTTCAGAAGAGATGCAAGAGACGAGGAAGTTTAATGACAGACATTTAAATCTGCAATCCGCTATAACGTTAGGAACTGAAGGCATTTGGTTACATAAGAACTAACCACGAAAAGACAAAAACAATGAAGAGGAAAGAAAACCGGCAGGAATAATGAAAGATGAAAGAATGGCCAGACAGGAAGGTGGAAAACCAGAAATTAACATCACTACACTTACATCTCTGAAAATACACTTTGTAATCAGCAACAATACAATCAGTGTTATATAATCATGCACTAGAACTAAAACTGACAGCAAAGACATCCCATCACTGATTGTCCATTGCAATGTCATAAAAAGAAATGAAGTCAATTGTGCCTTGCTGCAACAACAAATAATTAAACATACCTGGATGAAAGAGATTCCCCAATGAAGACTTCATTGAGTGCTCTCACTGGTAAAAGATGTGGACCAGAAATGTCAGATCCTGCAGATATTGAATATAACAAGTTTTGAATAATGGTTCTAAATCCCAAATTTTCAAAAACAATCCACAACTCGTTGAAGGACACACTCTGCTGCCTGGGTTTGTATTCTAGACCTAGTGCTCCCTTTTCTTCAAGGACTCAATTTTTTCACTGATTCAGTCTGTAGCCAGTCACTGTTCTTTACTGGAGACTACAAATATTTGAACCAAGGTCAATAAGGCAATGACACTTACGTTCAGACATTGCTTTCCCTGAAAACTCACGGGCAACCAGGCAGATTGAAGTCTTCTCTTCTGTCAGTCACTCTTCCACCCTAGTTAAATTCACTGACAGTGACTTAACAGACATTTCTGATCAAGTTCAAAGAATTAGACTTTATACCACAGGGTAATGAAGGGGGATTAACAAATTGTTCCTGTTGACTAAGGATGGCTCAGTGAGGAAATGCAGTGCTAGACACAGGTTAAGGATAGAATCATGCATCCTCAATCCATCATAAAGAAAACAGTCAAAGGTGTCTGATGACGGAAGAATTACTGAGGGAGAGATTCTCACTTCTAATTTTTCATTTGATGGCTGGCAGTCTGTGACCAGCTTTTTCAATTGTGAAGTAACCTACCTCAAATTTAGCAGAAGTTAAGAGTGCGCAGACACGCACACACGCTTTTAGTGTGGAATAGCTGAACGCATGGCAAAATGTTCATGTGGTAACCCCCAACCTACAGTAACCCTAAGAGACAGCATTTTAAAAAAGTTCAGGTATTTTGCCAGCAGATAATACTATTTAAAAACATCTCTAAACTAACTGTTAATACTAAAAACTGGTTCTAAGCGTACAGTCCAGAATAAACATAGAGAAACAAAAAATACTCTTTTCTAAAAAACCTTAATCTGGGTCTTCAGCTAATAAAAGCTGTCTCTCCCTGCCTCTCAAATACAACAACCAGACTTCAAAGACTTCAATTCTTACAAATCTTTATTTCCTATTCCGAGTTATCATAGCAAAGTGATTATATTCTTGTCAGATTTTAACCTACTTTGATCCTGGAATCTTTCACTTATGTGAGCCCTGCTGTGTTGCTCTTGGCTTAGCTGCTGTTCATGTAAATCTACAGGGGTTGGGTTAATACCAGTTCCTTCAAGATACAGTCGGATTCTTTGCCGCCACTGCCACCTTAGAGAGAAGAAAGAAGTTGGTATCAGTAGCTGAAATATTCATTACAGAATTAGATAGGATCAGAGTGTCTTCACTCTCAAAGCAGAGCATCTTAAGATTAAAAGTTAGATATATTCAAAGTCACATTTCACACTTCCACAATCATTTCAAACTTTAGAAAGTTAATCATATTAAATTATAAATACACTTACCAATTTGCTACCTGATGTTTTTTGAATGTGTAAACTAAGAGGACACTGGCCAGAAGTAGTCTACAAACAGTATAGATAACTCATCTTTTTAGGCATGAGATCCTAAATTGCGAATTCATGACTGATGCTATAATTTTGAGAACAAGCTCTCAGGAATTTATACAGCAATACATGCTGTATTTTTACCATCTTTTGTTTGTATTTGTAGATGTTCAGAAAAGCAGCTCTACCCACCCCTTTATACAAAAGGGCCACAAGTATCCTCTCATTTTAAGAATCTCTCCTCGGCTAGGAAGTTTAGGATGCTTAAGAGGAATTCAAATGAAGAAAGAGAAGGATGTAAAAGTCATTCTTCCTTAAGCTGTTACAGCATTCAGATTTTTTTCCTAGAAGAGGTATCAATTCCTTTTTCCTCGTACAATTTAGAGATTGCATAAAACAAAACAGTAATAGCAGTTTTGACTGAGAAACCAAATCACAAGGGAGTGTTATGAGCACATCTTTTCCAGTTCATACTGTTGATATCTGGGTGACAGCAACCAGCTTACACGGTTCCTGATATTACAGCAAGGAAGACTTACACTTTATATGACTACTAGTTTTTCCTCCTTGTCATCCTTGTACAGCCTCATTCAACACATCCTTAGTATAACTACCTACTTGCCCTTAAATTCCAAGTATGGTTTTAGGTAGTCAGACAGACAGCACACAATGAGTATCATTATGTTAGCCTCCTTACAATACTCCTGCTAGGACATGTCAAAAGCCCTACAACGTTAGAAAATGGGACTGTACCCCTATTATACCCCTGTTCTGAGATCCTGTTACACCACTGACCATTAAAAAAAGAAACATGGGTAGCCTGCTATAGTTTGTCCTTTATAAATCAATAATCTTGGTTGTTTCACAGGACTACAAGGTAAGTGCTTACACAGATTGTTGCACTGACACATACTTCAAGAATAAGGGGAAAAGACAAACCCCCTTTTCCAGTCTCTGGCACCTCGCCACACTTAGGCAAATCTGAGCCACGAGAAGCTGTTCCAGACAGGCTGATCCAGTTACCCACCTATTTTAAAGTTTCCTTAGGGCCAAATAAATCTGAGAACTGCCAAGTGAAACACCCGCTCAGGTCCTTGCTTAGGAATATCAATTCCTATTATTCTGGAAAAACAACCAGGGAGATCCTTTCTGTTTTACTCTGGTGAGGCTTCAACTCCACAATGAGCAACAACAGGAGTGTCAGCAACAAAAATATAACATGGCATCCAGCAAAACATTGGCAATGCCTAGGTTACCAAGGGATGCTCCCTGTATTAGCACTACCAGCTCTACCTAAGCAACTTAGCATGATGGGTAGTTAAAAGCTTCTGTTTTCGAACTCTCAGAACATGTGAGTTAAAAGTACCTTTTCATTTAGCAATACCTACTGAAACCCCTTCAGTTATTTATAATCAGTCCTGAAGACTCTATTCACCTCATTTCAGGACTTTTCTATGGCACAAATACAGTTAGACTTCAAGCTACAAATTAAATATGCTAGAAGTATAAACTAAACCCAACTGCAATATATTTTCACATGAATGACTTCTTTCTGTTTGATGGTTTGCCATTGTAGAAGTATTCTGGAATGTTAATACACCACAGAACAATGTCTCTTTTTAAATAGTTATTAAAAAACTCTTCCCTAGTCTGTCCTTTAAAATTCAGCTTGCTTCCTTCTAAATTCAAGAGAGATTCTTCTATTTTAAGAATAGCCAGTACTGAAAACACCAAGCTATCTTCAGCATAAAGAAAAGCTTTGCCTTACACTAATCTGTTTACAAAAATTGAAGCCACTTTACCTTAATCACCAAAACCCCAGATGCAACACACTGACCAGTTCCTAACTGTATAGGCTTCATTAGCTTCTATTAGTATGGCCCATCACAGTACTACATATGCTTTCGAGTGTTAAAATATGTAAACCAATACACCCTTTACAAGAACGCAGTTGCTCATTTATGAATTTGCTAAGTCAGAAAAGAAAAGCAATTATTGAAGGCCATGACAAAAGTCTTTTTGCTGGAACTGGCAATTTTATCCTTTGCATTCCAATCTCACTCTTGTCCACAAACCCATATTTCAACATGGTGAACATCTACACAGGATCCATGATTTGAGACATTAAGATTTTACTAAGCATTGTCTACTCCTTAGGAATTGCACATCATTAAGTATTTTCCAATCACATGTTTTGGAAAACCAAAGATCAGTGAATCCTACCTGAACTCACCACGATAAAGCTTCTGTAGTGCTTCAGGGAACGAGTGCGTGTATCTCACAGGCAAGCATAAGTGACCTTCCGATCTGGTAGCAAAAAAGGACAATGAAAATGACAGGGTACTATTAAGATTTGGTACCTTTAAAAAAGAAAAGAAAAGAAAACAAACATCTCTTTCTGTTACACAAAGCAAAGCTACACTTTGACCTTTATGAACCTACATAATATCACATCAGCAATGGGGTGTATGTGTGCGATATAGGATATTTCTCCCACATTTCACCTAAAAACTGGCTGTTCAGCTAATAATCCTGTCTAGGTACTAACATAGTTACTGTCAGCATAGTTCTAGGCCAGGAATTCAAGCTGAATAAACCCTGCAGGTTACAAAGAAAATTTCTTCCATTTACACACAAGTTCGTGATATGAAACAGGTAAGCAACATGCCTGAGATCAAAAGAATCTCATGTCAAAACCAGAAGACTAAGCACTGCTCCCCTTTCATAAGTGATATTTGATAACTTGAAGGCACTTGTTATTTGAACCCTGTTATTCAGGCTTGATGCTGTAGAATATCTATTCACAGCATCTGAAAAGTTTTGGAAGAGGAGTAAGGTATGGAAGGAATTAAAACTTTTGGCCACCACTTTCTCATCTACTAAGATTATATTAACTGGTAACATCAAAAGCAGAAACCTAAATCTGGATACCTCGGCAGACAGAACCTTGGTGAACTCTGAGTTTTATTTGCCATGTGTTTGAAGGTTATACCAACCAGGCAGTACTAATACACTGCATCCACCTGCCCAAATCAATCTTATGGCTAGGTGGATGCAATTTGTGTGGAGTTTATAATAGGACAACTAAATGCCATTAATTGGCTGAGGAGACTGTGTCCTCCGAGGTATGACATGGTTTACATGAAGAAACCAGAACAAACTTCTTCATCTGAGGCCCTACTGGATTTCCAATAGGATTCGCCTTCTTCACAAAGAAACCAAGTTTCTGTGTGTTCAGGCACCACACTTAGCTGCTTTTGTTAAGTCCCTTTTCCTGTCTCTGTTCTACATTGCCATCTCTAGCCTCAAACTTCTGGTTAGTAATACAAGCTAACTAGCTGCAAGTGCTGTTACACTGGTGTGTGAAAACAGCTGTGGCAGTTTAACACAGTCATGCTTATCCAATACTACTTAATGTCCTCTTAGATGAGACAGGATAACTCATTGTGTAAACTTTTCTAATAAAACAACAGGTTCACTCAATATCTACAATCCACTAAACAGACATTTATGCTGCCAAATGCCACAGCCATGCCCCATGTATCATGAAAACAGATGCATATTGTGACGCATATTAAATAAAGCACTGCTTTCCCAAATGTGTTCTTACCTTTCAGGATCAGTATTTACTCCAATAACCGGTTTAAATTTATCAAAGACCTTACTGGCTGCCAACAACATTGTACCATCACCTACAGAAAAAGCAAAACAAAAGTTAGTTTCACTTCACATTCTAGTATGCCAAACAAAATATTCTCACATGCACTGCAGCATTACCACTACATGCTTTTGTATTGACAACTGATCAGGTAAGCTGCACAAAAATAAAATGGGACCACAAAACTACTGACACCTTTCAACGCAGAGTAGTGACAACTGAATTCAAGATGGCAAATGTGACTGGAAAAAGTACGACTTATCTGACAGCTATACAGGCCCAGACAACTGAATTTGGCAGAAGCAAGTTTGAAAAGAGATTTATGAAAATTTCTGTACGTTTATCAGCTGGTAAGAGTAGTTCTTTAATAAAATAAATTTAGAAAGTATCACTAATCAAAGCCACAAGAGACAGGAAACAATACCAAATTTTACTGTGAATCACATGACAACAACGATTTCAGTTCCATCTCAGTTTTCTCCTAGAAGGCACAATTTAAAGGTCTTATTTAGCCCCAAATAGGCACACTTGGAAAAGAAGTCTTAGATAAAACTGCTGAAGCAGAAATCTTTAAGTGTCAATGGTTTCTTCAGATATGGATATTCTTTCCTGTCTGTTAAACAGAATGACAACTGTAACCTGAATCAGTCTTTGCACCAAAATGATAAGCTCTCAAAAGTTCGGATCATGTATCACTTCCCAGCTGCTTGCCTCGTAACCATGACAAATGCCGCTACAGCCAAACTGGCACTTTAATCTCCAGTTTGGAGGAGTTCTTTGAAATCTACAGGAGTATATTAGGATGCTTCAGGAATCTACACATATCCCTTTCTACCCATTCTGCCTGGTAACTAGTAGCTAAGGGCAAAATGGACCAGTGGGGAGGAGAGAAAGGCAGAGCAGTGGTCAAGTCGAGCTGCCACAGATCATTGAACATGATGTCAGAGCCCAGCAACACACTGCAGTATTTGCAGCAAATCACAAAAAATAACACTGAATGAACTGCTGCGATCCAGTGTTAAAAAGAAACAACCAGGTTAGTTGCTCTGTTGGTTCATTTAAAAAGCTCTAATCAGTGGCACAGGCTGCTCAGAAGTTGCATACTTTTACCTGTACCACCCAAGTAGATACTCCAGTCACTGGAAATAAGTGTGAAAGCAAGAAAGAGAGTTTGACCAAGGGGAGGAAAAGGTAGCATCTTAGTCTCCACTTCACATACCAAAAACCAAAGAGGAGGGTTTAGGGCTATGTATAATCATGACAGCAAGCATTTTATCCTCTTCAGTTGAAAACTATAGTAAATTCCACAGCTTATACTGTTTTACACAAGACAAACATTTCCAAAGTGGCCATGCACTGGGATTCACTTCCTAGTGCAACAATTTTAGATACCAGAGGTAGAGAGGATGGTCACAATCACTGCGTTTTGTCATATTTTCTGACAATTAGATAAGCAATTTGTTTTCAAAATGTGCATATCTCCAGATGCTTCATACATTGCAAAATATTTTTTAAAAATGTATCTACGAGAACATACTGAAACAAGTACTTCCCTTCTGTAAAGTCGTACCTCCTGCTGATACAACAGCATCTGCCCACCGAACTGTCTCTTCATTATATTCTCGACGTTTAACAAGACGAACTTCTATCTTCTCGTTCCTATAAAGTGTAGAAAAAGCCTGAATGTGTCCTATACTGTTCTTTGTCACATCCTTCTGAAAAACTGACATGTAGTTAAGGACTAATTACAATAGTATTTGGTTTATAAGCATTTGACACTCACACAAATCCTTTACATCTTTTCATTTGTTTTCAAGATAATAATGCAGATGTGTTAGTTAACTGAACTGAGCTAGTTCACCTCACGATTGTTTCAGGAATGACTGTTTATCTGCATCATCCTGTTTTCAGTATTCCTATTTTAATAGAGCTTGTAACACAAAGCTTCCTTTTGTTGTTTTACACAATCCATGGATATTTGCACTGTGTCTGAAATTCTCAACATCCATACATTCTTACCGTAAACTGTCTACAACATGCTCCACGTTTTTTGTATGAATGCGGTGCCGCTCCAGCAGACCAGCATAGTTAGATCCCTTCAAGGCAAGCTGTAAGACATAAATTGATTTTGTAGAAGTTAATCACTACAGTAAGTGCTCTTGAGTAAAACAAATAGAAGCTATAAAAAAGCATGTATTTTATCTCAATAGAGAAACCTGCTTTTATAAGCATTCCATTAATTACCTCTCTATATACATAAAAGTCAGCTTACATTTAGTTACATGAGTTACATGGCCAGAGCAGCTGAGAACCACAGACTTTTAAAGGCTCTACACAAATATGCTACACAGACTTCTGTGCCACTTCAGAAACTTTAGTTTTCCCTCAATCTGCTAAGTAATTTAAATTCTAGGTAAATCTACATAAAATAGTTATATTAACTATACTCCTGTCATGTGCTAAAAGCACCCAGACAGTTAGATAATTACCTTAAGAATCATAAACATAGCACTGTAGAGAAAGAGGTCAAAAGAAAAAGCAACAGGAGTGATAATTAAGAAGACAGGAATCTTTGAAATACCTAGAGCACTGACCTTCAAATTGTATTTGAGCTAAAATGGAAGACTGCCAAGTGCTGACAAAGGTGACATTTCCCCTGTGTCAAAAAAAGCTTAAGGACAATCTACCTACTACCTTTGATACTGTCCCCTGGATTATAGACCAGATTTTTCAAACAACTTCACATCAGTAACAAGACAAACAGTATTTAGCAGTTGTATGCCAGCACCGTTCTTCTTGGAAGCTGGAGAATTTAAATACTTAATCTTGACACACTCTTTAGACCATGAAAACATTTTCTAGTTCATAAAGAGAGACTCTTCTGAGCAGGCAGGTGAGACTGCTGGCTGAAAGTAAGATTTTTTTTGCAACAGGTTTCTGTGCAAGTAATTCAGTCACCACCTATATGCATCCATTCTTCACCTCACTTAGTGCGCTCATCTGGGGCTGGTACTGCCAAATACATGTTTGCGTGGAGATTAAGCAAGTAGAAGAAAGACAGTGAAAAGGATGTTAAGCAAAAGGAGTTTGTAAATACATTCGTAGCCTGCTTCCAGCAGCAGGCTAGGCTAGATGACATCCTGAGGCTCCTTCTAGCCTGAATTCTACAATTATACTGCCACTGCTTCCTTCTCCCCGGCCAGTTAAAACCAATTTACCAGCACAGAAACAGAACTCCTGGAGTTTGTGTAGAGAAATTAATCTGTGCCAGTAGCTTTGAACAAGCACTTCCAGCAATTTATTTAAGTGCCTTTACTCAAAGTTGCACACACTTACAAGAGAAAGTGGTGCCAGACAGCCACATCTAATCCCATTTCCATAGAGACTCCCGCACCACAGAACTCCACAGCGAAGGGGAGAGGACTGGCAGGATATGACAATTACAGTTAACTGCAATCCAATACCCAACAAATGCAATCAATCTTTCTTCATCTGACACCTGTTGATGTCAAGAATTCCAATCATGAGCTGAGCACAAAGACAGACTCGATGCTGAAGAAATTACAGGAAAGAATTGAATCGGCCGCTCTGGAACTGCATCACTGTCCTGCTCAGTGTGTTTACAATCAGTGATTAACTTGGAGGCACGAATCTTCAGGTGGTCTTACAGCTAGGATCAGGAAGCCACCTCCAACAGAGGGACTCTCCTAGACATCGCCTGGATGCCACCAACAGCACTACACGCAGACAGTGGGAGCAGCTGCCAGCTGTGCTTGGTCACACACACAGATAAGCATGTGGGTGATCAGAGAAGATACAGACAAAGCTTTCAGGTCATCTGACAAAGCTTGCTCCTCCAGAGCCCATGGTGATGCACTGGGAACTTGAATTGTGCTACTGTGCTGCTGTGGGGAGGGCAAGAGTATGCAAGGCTACGGCCAGTTACAGCACTGCCCAATGCTGGGTCTGCTGTCAGTCTCTCACGGTCCATTTGGAGCAGAAAGGAGAAAAGAAGGTATTCACCTCCCACAGACAACATCTGCCGCTGAGCACCTCAGGTCTAATTTGCTAGAAGAGGGATTTTCAATTGCACGTTTGAAGCACAAATTGACTTTGCTTTACCACCAGAAAGAACAAGAAATCCACAGCAAATAACCCCAAAAAACTGTTAACTAAAAACAGGGTTCCCATTCATGCTCCCTCTAGAAATACCTGCTGTGAATGAAACACAAGCACCTGACAAGCAGACTGCTGCTGCAGCATATGTTTTTCGGGCTGCTATTTCCACAGGCTATTACTTCCACACACAACAGAAACTGCAAACTCCATCTTGCCATTTTATGTACCTCATTTATTTGGCTGAGTTGTCAGCACGCCATCTTTCAACCTGGTCAAAGAGAGGTTTTGTCTCAGAACAATGACAGTGTAATGAATCTCTCTAGGTCATTTGCAGGCTTTTGAGGCACCAACATCAGTGCTGAGCCTACTGCTAACATTTCATTGGCACTGCAAGCAAGGATAGGTATGGGTACTGTCATTGCTGTGGAACAGTCTGTTCTGTAACTTACATTTGCCTTAGGTTAAATGTGTTTAATTATTTTAAATGTGTTAAATTATTTCATCAACAGCTTCAGAAAGCAGAAGAGGATGCTCCACAAAGAAGCTGTCAATATCCTGATGACTAGCTGAACAATTTCCATGGATACTTCTACTCTTGCTAAGAGCAGCATGGCAGAACAGGTATCTAATGCGTAGAGGTCTCCTCTTTGAATTTTGCTCTAGAACAACTACGTGGGTATCATTAAGCAACAAGATAAATGAAAAGTTAGGGCCTTGAGTTTAAATGGCTAACCTACATCTACAGAGTTAATGAACCATCCTAATTTGCAAAAGGCTCCAGAGGCTAAAACTGTCTGCTGATATCTAGCCTCATCTCTCTAGCTCAGAGGTAAATAACTCACAAGTTCATTAATCTAAGTACTCACAAAGGGACAGCCTGCCTGAGCCTGACCACAGTCAAGTATATCAAACAGGAATGCTAATCATCAGCTACTTTTCACGTAACTGCTCCAAAGAACCAGAGAAGTGCCTTCAGCCCTTGTGGTCAGAAGCCACAGAATCACAGAGTGGTTGAGGTGGGAAGGGACCTCTCTGGAGGGTCATCTGGTCCAACTCCCCTGCTCAAGCAGGGCCACCTGGAGCCACCTGCCCAGGACCACGTCCAGATGGCTTTAGAAGATCTTCACAGATGGAGCCTCCATCACCTCTCCGGGCAACCTGTCCCTGTGCTCAGTCGCCCTCACAATGAAAAAGCGTCTCCCAATATTCAGACAGACCTTTCCGTATTTCAGTTTGTGCCTGCTGCCTCTGGTCCTGTCTCATATCCAGGACTTGAATGCCATACTAAAACTATGACAAACGCTGCTTCTTAAAAGAGCTCTGCACAGAGGATAAAGAATAAGACAAACTGAGACCACGACCTCCTTTCTACTTTAAAAGAGCTGAAGGCAAAGATCAGACAGTCCAGTTGCTGTGTGCATGACCACCTCCTCAAAGAGCCTGGGAGGAACTTGTGATGTACAGAAAACCCCAGACTGCAGGACAGCCTGGGTCCTGAGCCCGCTGATCAGACAGGCCCACGAACCCATACCAGGCTTGGGTCTTACCAACCAAACCCTCAAAAAGGCCCATAGGTTTTAGCTTCTACATGATGAGAACTTGCAAATTCTTCTTTCAGAGGAAGCTCTGATTTATAATTCTTGCAGCCGTCCTTCCGAAAGGAAAGGGGTTGACAGGCCACTCTCCACTTTCAAAGTCTGAGAGCAAGTCTGACAAGTCTTACAGAGCAGGTATCTTTATACCACGTATTGACATTCTTGGCTAGAATGAGAAAAAACAACTATTATGACAGACCCGTGTTGACTTTATTTGGTATTTCATGCTGTACAGAGTAGCACTTTGATCCGAGTATCAAGTCTACTGGAAGAAAAATGGAGTTATACCAAACATTTATGTAAGTGACTTTATACAAAGTAGTTTCTTCAGGTTTTCTTTTTTAAAATCCTCATGAAGACTTAACTGAAGTAAAACAACAGAGCTCTGAAGTTTTACACGAAAAAGTTATCATCCAAAGTAATCCTTCTACTTCATTTTACCACTAACCGTTTGATGAAAAGTCACTTCCTTCCATAGAATAAGCAGCTATGTTTGGCCCATGAAACCAAAGAAAACCTCATAAAATTGAAAAAAAACTAAATTAAGTGTCATGGGGTAATAGTACATACTCCTGCAAAACTTATACTAACACAGGAAACCTAAAAAATTACAATGAATGTTAAGAAGCCTGCCAGTAGAGTACAATGAGTATACTGCAAAACACAAAGCATTTAAACTTAGTGCTATTCTTCCAGAAACTGTCAGACTGCACACTGACTTCCCAGACATGGGCTAGAAAATAAAAACACTATTCCTACAGAGCTCAAGATCTTCAAACTACAGTATGCTTGGCATTTCTTGGTGTTGAAGTTGTAAAAGCCTACGTGAGGGGCCACACACAGGTCTGGAGCCCCGCACTGCAGGTTAAGTCATTTCTTCCAGCGGCTATCTGGAAAGATCAGTAAGAGCAAAGAAAACTGAAAAGTACTGATGAATGGAAGCTATGGGTCTATGAACACACTGGAAGCACGGCGTTTGCCGAGTCCCACTTGCTGAGGCTCCTAGAACAGGAAAAAATAAGGGTAAAATGTACAGGAAATGTTGCATCAGAGCACAAGGGCAGTCAGCTACGGGTCGCATTAGCAGAAGTACCCAAAAGCAGTATTCATGGAAAGTGGGAATAAACAAAAAGTACACGTGTAAGCCTATTAATCTGACCTCAATAGTATGCAAGACTGTTAAATAAAATGCAGGAATATATACATGAGAGCTATTCTAGCTAGAAGTGCATTAGCATATGAAAACAGGGACAAACTGGCCAAAAATACATTCAGGCATAGCTTCAATAGTGTTCTTAAACCTCGCAGCAGAGATGCAATGCAAAGCAGGCTTCCAGAAGAGCTTGCGTTGGAAAACACACTCAAGTGAGCAGAACATGTTCTATGATGGAGTTGTTTTTCCTTAAGAGCCTGAAGGAGAAAAGATCTAGACCAAATGCCTAAAAAAGCTCTTATTTTCTAGCCTGATCCTTTTTTAATGAAAGGATAATTTTTCACAGAGCCCCTTTAACAGTGATTTAGGCAAGAGACATTTGCTTGAATGCCTTCCTTCTGGAGTCTTAGCTCTCACCTCTGGCAAGTCTCACCCCACCAGTTTGAACTGTGGGTCTGCTGTCCTTGATTAATATTGGCCCTCCAGGAACAACGCTGCACAACGAGGACGCGGCTTGTAGCCACAAATACAGAAGCAATACGAAGCCAAGCAACATCCGAATACCCACTGTTGTCTACATATGTGGATTATGATCCTTGATTTAGTGAATGGGGAAAAGAAAAGCTGTAGCCAAGTCTTACTGACATTGCTAACTGAAGCATTAGGACAAAACAGCATGCTCTCTCAAAACAGTAATGTGAATGTTGTCCAGAGTAAAATTGCGAATTGAGCACCTTCTACATCTCATCCTACTATACTAAGATTAACAGGAACTTTTCAGATGCATTTTTGCTATCTATCTATCTATAAAAAACATATATATTCATATTCTGATCACTAGGCTTATCTTGAATTTACAGCACTAACCTTCACTTTGCCTTAAACTGCCACTGCACCAGGGTGGAGTTAATGCCTCTGTGTATCAATCAGTTGTTTTACGACTGTTGCTTATTCAGGAGTTAAACTAAATGTCTGACTAGAAGGAAAAAAAAAAAGCATACAGCCAGAAATGATTACTCTGTCAAATTTCCACAATGAACTTGCCCACACATGCACCCCGGCAGAACAAGAACAGGTCACTGCTTTCCAGTCTACCTAATTTCTACACAAAGAACCACCAAACAAATGGATTTAAAGAGCAACAGCTAAACACAGAAGTTTGAATTTTAACCTGAAGAAGAAAATACTATGACCACTATAGGTATACTCATCTAACCATTTCTAAGCAGAGAACAGCACTATTAAAAGTCCTATCTTTTCAGAAATTGTGTCTCTAGACTAACCACATCTCCCAAGTATATACAAAGGTAGTGCTCTCAGTTTTGCTCCCAGTTTTAAAAGAAACAAGCACTTATTGTGACAGGAATATGGATAAAAGTATCTTTCCAGAAGAACAGTTTTGACTATAGCATGTGCCTCACATAATACATTCATCTCAGCCTCCCTGATAAATAAGAAACACTGACTCAAAATTTGCATAAGTACCAAAGTCAAAGACTGGCAATCTACAGTTGCATGCAAGTAATTTTCCTACGTTCTTTTCCTATGTTCTAGTAGTGTTAACTACTAGTTCACTTAAATCTTCATCTATCATACTAAACACAAATGCAGTTTTCCTCACAGGCCAGGCAGACACTGAACTTTCTGATTTCTTAAGAGCTCCAATCACATATTAAGCTTTCCTATTTCGTAATGTAAAAATAATCTGCACACAAATAAGTTGGATTAAAGCGTGATTCAGCTTCTGAATCTTGGATAATAAAGTGCAGAAAACAAAAGAGATAAAAATAAACCAAGCAGGCAGCCATGGCAGAGCCCCAGTAGAAATCTGCACCTTGGAGACACATTTCAAGCACTCCATAGAAGAGGGTCTGCTACAAGGACAGCCACAGCAACCTTGAACCACAACCCTGAACCTTCAGTGGGTTTTCCAGCGTCAGCTGAACTGATGGGGGAGTTGAATTTGGTGGTTGTATACAACAGATGTCCAGGTTTGGATATAACACCAACTTTCACAGCAAGTATATAGGACACGATGCCCACCCTCAATTTCTTCTAATTAGAAAAGAATTATCAAGACAAATATCATTTATGAGCTTCAACTGCTGTATTTATACTCATGAGAGCAAGTCTGCAGATGACACCAAGCTGCGTGGTGTGCTTGATATTCTAGAGGAACAGGATGCCATTCAGAGGTACCTGGACAGGCTTGAGAATGAAGAACTGCCCACTCTAAGAGGAGATCAGGTTTGAGGCCATCTAAGCAACCTGAAGGTGCACAAGTCCATGGGACCAGGTGAGATGCATCCATGGGTCCTGAGGGAACTGGCGGATGAAGTGGCTAAGCCACTATCCATCATATTTGAGAAGTTCTAGCAGTCCAGGGAAGTTCCCACTGACTGGCAAGGGGGAAACATAACCCTCATTTTTAAAAAAGGGAAAAAAGGAAGACCTGGGGAACTACAGCCCAGTCAGTCTCACCTCTGTGCCTGACAAGATCATGGAGCAGATCCTCCTGGAAGCTATGCCCAGGCACATGGAAAATAAGGAGGTGGTTGGTGACAGCCAACATGGCTTCACTAAGGGCAAATCATGCCTGAAATAATTTGGTGGCCTTCTATGATGGGGTTACAGCATTGGTAGATAAGGGAGGAGGAACTGAAATCATCTACCTGGACTTGTGCAAAGCATTTGACACTGTCCCACGTGACATCCTTGTCTCTAAATTGGAGAGACGTGGATTTGATGGATGGACCACTCAGTGGATAAGGAATTGGCTGGGTGGTCGCACTCAAAGAGTTGCAGTCAATGGCTCAATGTCCAAGTGGAAAGCAGTGACAAGTGGTGTTCCTCAGGGCTCGGTATTGGGGCTGGTGCTGTTTAACATCTTTGTTGGTGACATGGACAGTGGGATTGAGCGCACCCTCAGCAAGTGTGCTGACAACACCAAGCTGTGTGGTGCGGTCGACAGGCTGGAGGGAAGGGCTGCCATCCAGAGGGACCTTGACAGGCTTGAGAAGTGGGCCTGTGCGAACCTCATGAAGTTCAACAAAGCCAAGTGCAAGGTCTTGCATGTGGGTCAGGGCAATCCCAAGGACAAATACAGGCTGGGGGATGACTGGATTGAGAGCAGCCCTGCAGAGAAGGACTTGGGGGGTGTTGGCTGACAAGCAGCTCAATGTGACCCGGCAATGTGCGCTCATGGCCCAGAAAGCCAATCGTATCCTGGGCTGCATCAAAAGAATCGTGACCAGCAGGCTGGGGGAGGTGATTCTGCCCTCTGCTCTGCTCTGGTGAGACCCCACCTGGAGTACTGCATTCAGCTCTGGGGCCCCCAACATAAGAAGGACATGGACCTGTTGGAGCAGGTCCAGAGGAGGACCACGAAGATGATCAGGGGGCTGGAGCACCTCTCCTGTGAAGACAGGCTGTGAGATTTGGGGTTGTTCAGCCTGGAGAAGAAGAGGCTCTAGGGAGACCTTACAGCAGCCTTCCAGTACCTAAAGGGGGCCTACAAGAAAGCCCAAAAGGGACTTTTTACAACGGCATGTAGCAATAGGACAAGGGTTAATGGCTTTAAAGTGAAAGTGGGCAGATTTAGATTAAATATTGTGAAGAAATTCTTTACTGTAAGGGTGGCGAGACACTGGAACAGGTTGCCCAACAAAGTTTTGGAATTTTTGGGGCAAGTTTTGGATTTTTGGTTTCAGATAATATAGTAGCTAAAAAATGCAATCCATAAACTCAATGTATTATTATAAGATGGCTTTAATAATGAGCATTTGCCTTAGCTGAAGTAGCAGAGAAACCACGCAGCTTCCCAAAATAAAGTCCTACTGAGAATCAGCATTACCCAGGCTCAGGTTTAAGCTCTCTACAAAGCTTTAAACATGAATCAAGTCTTCAGTTTCAAACTACTGATGAGTTGCAAGCAACATTAAGCCCAGTTCCTCACCCCTTCTCAGTTTGGGTTTTTAGATACTATACAGGCCATTAATTGCTTGCTTATAAAAAAAACTGTGGTAGGTTAACCTATGCAATAGGTCGGTACCTACCATAAAAGAAAGGTAGTAGGCTGGCCCTACCCAACCACCACACTTGCCTGTCTACTGTTGACCGATGTACAAACCAGCTGTCAATTGTTCAGAATTGTTCCTAATATTGTTCCTGACCACTTGCTAGGTTTCTACCAGTTTGTTGAATTTTTTTTGCTTATGCTTTCCTCACTGTTTTCTTCAGCAACTTAGACCTCTCACTTTCATTACATAGTCGTGGAAGCCTTTCAGTTGCTGCCTTTATATCTGCTATAGAGTAATGATTATGCAGTGTTTTGCATATTGTAGCATTTTGTTTGCCATTACTTCTGTAGTAGCTGACTTCAGCAATTTCTTCACTTGGCAAGTGAAACTGGCAACATGATGCTCCTGAAGCTTTACAGAAATGCCGCTTTGGGGCAAGAGTTTGATTTACACATGAAGAAAAGTAAAAATGCCATAAACTGTTTTCTAATTCTTCATCTACCACATTAAAGTATTGTCATTTTAACCACAACTGAAGAATACACATAGTGGTTTGTAATTCAAAGGCTAATGCAGAGCAAATTGTTAGCTATAAACAGAGCAGTAACTACTTTCTGTACTAACAGGTTTCTAGAAACCCAGTGCAATCCAGGCAATTCAATCATTCAGTTCTCATTAATTCAGCAGGACACCAACATACTGTCACAAATCACAACTAGCTAAGTACTTAAAAACAATATTAAAGTCACATCCAAAAAGCAGGGTTTTTTCAGCTGTATAAAGTATCAGATGCTTGGTGAGACAGTCCATGAAGTTTAATTTAGGTACACTGAAATGCATTTTGCATTTGCAAAAATACTTTTGCACTTACTTGCTATATATGACTAAGTATGTGCTCAGAAAGAAATGCTATGGAAAAAGGAATTCCTGCATCCCATTTATTTATTTACATAATTTTCCAGACTCCTCTTATGACAGAATGACAACACAGAATGAACTTATTAATAAAGCAGATGTAAATGAAGTTACTTAACATTGATGTAAGTACATCAAATTTCAAAGGTAAACAAACACACACTGTGGTTGTGCAATGTAAAAAAACATTTACACCTATCTCAGTTTCCAGTGGACTAGCTGAAAAATTTTACTTCTGAAAAAAAGTGTCTTTAGCTTTGTATAATCTTGGTGTACTATAACCTGTGTCTTGAATTCTGTATGCTTCAAATTCAGTAGGTTGAGATGGTATTTTTTCCCCTCTTTTCAGGGTGAGGCAGAGACAAGCACCGTCCTACCAGTTTTTAAACACTTTATGTGCTCCCTAGAAGAACATCTACTGAAATAATTCACATTACAAAATAAGCAGAGATGGGTAGTCTGAATTCAACAGAACAATGAAGAGCTTCACAGTAGCAGTTCATTCATTAAATGTTTCTATTTAAAGACACTACCTTCAACTGTACCACTGTACATTTGGATCTACAAGAGAACACAGGGGTGAATACCCTAATGTTTACTGCTTTTTAGAAAACCTCAATTTTTTTCAAGAAAGCAATTTAAACACGATTTTTGAAGAAAAAACACTCTGCTGACTTATAAGATTTCATTTTAAAATTATAATTCAGTTGAACTTTGAAGTCTGCATATTAGTCTTTCCTTCTGCTACCTTCCTTGAATCTGTAAAAATCCTAGTGTTTTAAAAATATTTGAGCCACATTTTCTAAACAGAGTTCTGGTGGATCACAGGTACCTGGATTTTAAGTGCAGCTCTCTAAACCAGAAATCTAAGAATTAAATACCTGGCTAGTTTCCAAAAGCCTACCCTGAGGTGACATTCACAAACCTAAAACACTAGTACTTAGGAAAGGTAATTCAAAAGTGATACTAAAAATGTGTCTTTCACCATTTAATATAAAAGAACGTAAAGATTCTTTTTTCTGTAAATAGTAATATTTAAAATAAAATCAATCACCTACCAAATTACAGGTAAAATAGTACACTTCCCCCAAGAGAGAATTTTCTAAGAAACATGAAAATTTTAATGTGCAGATTAGTAACAGCTGGTGCTGTAAGCATCTAAATTAGGAATTGGGGAGGAGTGGTGTTCTTCTACACATACACTCCCCACACCCTCCACAGTTCTGTGGGTTTTGGTTTGGAGCACAAGAACATACAAACTCCAACTGAAGCTCTCCTACCTGCTAAGAGACACTCCTTCCTTCCTGACCAGCCCTGCCCAGTATGCTGTTGGTGCCTGATGCTGAAGATGGGTCCACATTGTGCCTCTTTTAGGGGAAGCAATATCCTGCTAACAGGTTATCTGTTCTCTACCCAGATACCAGTTTTCTAGCAAGCTGTATGAACTTCATTTCTGAGATGACTACCCCTGCCAATTTGTTGCAGTAGTCCAAAAGAGCCAAAACTTGTTCTGCTTTCCCTCCCTGCTCCAAATAAAGACACACAAGCCAGCCACAACAGAGTATCAGCTGTGGTCCACACTGAATCATTTTCCTCCAATTAAGACCAAACCAAACATAACTTTTCACCTGACAAGACATTTTCAAAGGTAATTAAAACTGCATATGAAGTGTGTTTGGACAGCTAAGTTGTTGATCATCCCTAAATACCTTCCAGCAGTGTGAAGTCGGCAGCTGCATCTCAACTGTGCTACCACACAAAAAAACAGGACTCAGGAAATTAGCTTTATGTACTACTGGGATATTAACTTCTCTTAGTTTACGTAAGGACAACAGCAATGCTTGCTCTACATGGGTTTGCTGAGAGTAAAATAAACAGTCAGGACATACAGTAGCCTTCAGTATTAGTTGATTTGATCATTCATTTTTGTAACCAGCCATATTTAGATGCCAATCCCAATAACCAGGTCACAAGAAATTAAAATTGCTGTCACTTCTGGTAAGCAAACTGTTTGTAGGGACTTAGGAAGATGATTACTATTTTTATTTAACTTAAAAGCTGGTGACTGCAAGTGTTAGAAATCCAATAGTCTCTTTAAATCTCATGAAGGCAAACAAAATTATTCCTTGTGTGATTTAATACTCCCAATTTACTGATGCAACACTTTTTTTTTTTTAAGTGCTGCGTCATTTGTGGGTATTTTTCTTTCCTGGTATTAGAAGAGAAATCTCTCATTTTTACAGGTCTCTAATCTCCCTTCTGAACTAGACTCTGAAAACCTCCTGTGTACAACAACGTTCAGAGCACTTAATTATGCTGCTCAGAATCACAATACTAATTATGATAGTCAGATGTGTTTAGGTACAGTTATAAACAGATTTAAAAGACTTATTTGTAAGTGTGTAAGAGCTCTGCCACAATATCTGTAAAAACAACCACCTGGAGCAAATATGCATACGATGTATGTAGCGGTGCAACGCAAGATTTAATCTTCCACAGATCTACTAAACACTCTTTCAAGTGTTTGCCCTTGCTCTCCACCTCTCCCTCATCTGTTCTACTCTTCTGTCTAGACTGCCTCTACCTCTCCTGTCCGTTTGCACACAGAAAGAATTCGGGAATCGTGACCTTGCATCTTTCACTTTACGACATTTAATAGTGTTTGTATAGTTCAACTCACTTAGTGTGTCCAAAAGAAAGGCCACAGAAGTATTTAGGCCACTGCTGCTCAGGCCTAAATGTTGCCTATTAGAGGCGTCAGCCAGCCAGCTTCAATACTGCGATATTCTGCTTCTTGGAGTACACTGTGATTTATGCAGTGTATCATATATATGATCATGCTATGATCTGTATCATATTTTAATATCTATTGGTGTATGCCAACAGTTTATCTTCAGTCTCCCTAAACACGGACCACATCCCAGCTAATTAGGACATGCACCCAAAGGTACACATGCAGTGTCACTTCTGCATTAAGTGACTTAACAGCATTTTCCGTCTTAACACATAAACACACTGATTGTAACAGCTAAGTTCAGGTCTGCTCTCCTGCCTCAGGCACAGCTCTCTGGTGATCAGGCATAACTGCTTAAGCCCGCAACGATCATTATTTGTGCTACACTAAAATCTGAAGCTTCCAAGTAGAGACATCAGTTATCTTCTAGGAGCTTGCAAGCATCTCCTCCGCCCGCAACTGGCAGGCAAACAAGCCCAGGTAGGGCTTCTCAAATCTAAGCCTCCACCCTTGCCTTGAAATTCAGTTTCTGTATTTCAGATGGCCAGCCTCTGGCTCCCTGAAGATCCCTGACAGGTAACAGCACCGTGCTCCTCCACTGGTACGGGCTCCCTCATGCTGCAACAACGCTGCCACACCACAAGCCAGCTCTAGGCTCACCTGAGCTTCAGTCCCTGCAACATAACACAATCCCCACCACTGCCACCCGTCTGGGCTAGCTAACAGCTTTCAGCATCAGGGGAGCCAAACCTTTCCTGGGCGCTTTTGCTTTTATTCTTCACCGCTACGCCAAGAGCAGGCTTTCACGTGAGCCTCGACTCACACCCTGCCCTCTGTGTGACCGTTCGGTGCGACTGAGCTCCCATGCCAGATTCGTGGCCGCTTCAATTCACAACCTTCAGGATAAACTGAGCATCACCCTGGGTAGCTGCAGTAGGGACCCAATGCACGTCCAAGGGCAGCGCCTCGGGACCAGCTTCTGACATCTCCCCAGGAGAAGCAAGGACACAGGGAGCACAGGGTGCCGCTAACCTCAGGAAGCAAAATCCATCATGTTCCCAAGCTGCCCTCAAAGGACGCAGCACAAAGGGGGAAGGAAACTTGGAGGCGATCGCTTTGCTAAGAAGTAATCCCTGTCCAGAACAGAAGGGGCAAGAGTCTCCTGAACCTGCACTTAACATATTTACTGAGGCTGCTATTAGCTCAGAAAGGTTGAGGGGGGGGGAATCAGAGACCAGAGTCACAACAGAATGTAAATACAGAAATCCTTACGCGTCACCTAAAAAATCTGAGAAACAGGCAGTAAGGAGAATTCCTTCATTCTCGTATTTCCTATTTCAAAAATAGAATTCTGGAAGAGCTTTTCAGTGTGTTCTTGCACAAATCTTTCTATTCCCACCCGTACGGCAAGAGCCTAACCTAATATTGCTACACACAGAGGCAAGTTAGGTTTCGTCTGCCCGGCAACACTATGAGTTTTATTGCTGCAATTCCTCACATGGAGGTATTTTCAGGGGAAAGATAAGATTTAAAAAAGCACCAGTCATAGAATAAAAATTTTAGAATTCTCCCAAATATAGAGAATTATCTTACACCTTTAAGCTCCTCCAAAAGGACAAAGTCTAAGGTGTTTCCGCAACTACTACAACCAGACACTGTGCCCTGACAGTTACCTTTTTTAAAACGCTTCTTGAGATTGATACAGGTTACCAACCTTGCAAACCATGCACTCTTGTCAGAGGAGGAACTGCAGCTATCGCCGCATTCAGTTGAGAGCGCCTTTAGGGATGTGCAACGCTAACACCGCTGCTCACTAACCGATTCACTGCCCCAGTCCTGCCTGCACACAAGCAGTTAGGGAAAGGTGACCAAACGCGCCATTTTGTTTTTCTTGGCTTTAGCCGCACACTGAGGACAACCTGATTATACTTAACAGCAAGACATGCTTCCTCAAGAGAAGCTTAAACGAAGACAGAATAGCAGTCTTACAGCTGAGCTGTGGGAGACATTGCTTTTCCACAGCCACCACATGAGAGGAAGTACAGGCACCTCTCAGCAACGGGAACCTACACGTGGGTGAGAACAGGAACACAGGCTTATGTTTCCACATTAAACTTGTTGCCATGTGAAATTTGACTAGCAAGCTTTACAAAATACGTAAAAACGTTTAGACAGGAATTCCACAGGAGGTGGATGACCAACTGAAGTATGCAGAGAAATGTAAGCACCACCCGGCTTTAGATACTGTACTTTGTATCCTGGTGTTTTACAAAGCAAGGCTGTGCAACCACAGCATTTGTCCCTGCTACATAAATTCAGCACATTTGCAAGTTTAATGCAAATGTTGCAAACAAATACGGTTCTAAAATATTTCCAGTCGTAAGAGACCAAAGACTAGACAGACCCAAATTAACGGTCTTATTCAGAATAAAGACAATCATACGAGCTCATGACCTGGTCTGCACAGACGGCTGGCGACCAAAGTGCCTCCAGCAGGCACCATCCTTTATCCTTTAGCCCACCGCTGGCAGACGAGCTCTGGAAGGAGACAGCCACAGGCTATATGGAGGACAGGATGGGGTCGCTGTGCTCGGTGGAGATGAAGACGCCAGATGCTGGGCACACCTATCAACTCTTGGAAACACCTGCTTTCCTCAGCATACCTTCACTAACGGAACAGCCGCCTGGTTTTGTACCGAATGTTTCCTGCAGACCAAAGAAAAAGGCTTGTCTAGAAACTGCAGCAAGGCAGATGGATGCGAAGGAGAGATTTGGCCGTCTAGCTGGAGGAGCGATCAGGAAAATACCCGAAGGATGAAGTGAGGAAGCGAGGCAAGGGTACGCAGCAAAGGAGCAGGAGGAAACGAGAACGAGTCCCCTCCGAGCCTCGGAGAGGATCTTCAGAGCAGAGCGCTCTCCTCAGACGCGCTCCTCTAAATATAGTCTTCGCACGACACGCTGCACGAAAAAACCTGCAGCTCGGTGAAGGCTGCTGGGGCCACTCCGAGGATAAAACCCGGACGCGCTTACTACACGAGTCCCTCGGTCAGCTGCAGCAGCCGAACGAAGGGCGGTTAAGCGGCGCTGCCCGCTCCCCCTCTCCCAGCTCCGAGTCGGGCTCCCGGCCCCGGGGAGGCGGCGGGACGGGGACAGCCGCCCGGCAGCG
>NW_010972630.1:451104-491269 GCF_000737465.1 Haliaeetus leucocephalus
GACACCCCCCCCCCCCCCCCCCCCCGGCGGGGTCCCCCCCCCCCCGCCACTAGGGAAGCGCGCCGCTTAGCCTCCCACCCTCCGGGGGTGGGGGGGGCGGGGCAGGAGCGGTTGGGAAAGCTGCCGGGCCGGGCCCGGCCCGGCGCCGCCTGCGCATGCGTCCGTCTCGACCAACGGCGCCGGCCGCGGGGAGGGAAGGCGGGGACAGCTCCCCCTCCCGCGCCTCGGGAAGCACGAGTTGCGCATGCGCCTGGCGCATAAAGTCGCCTGCCGCCGCCCGCCCGTCGTCTCGCGGTCCCGCTTCCCCCGCCGGGCGGGGGGCGGGGCTCGCGGCACCCGGGTGGGCGCGCGTGGCGCCTGAGGGGCCGTTGTGAGGGGCCGGGTCCCCTCAGCCGGGCGGCCTCGGCTCCCCCTGCCCCGGAGGGACACCTCCTGTGTCCCCGGGCGGCCTCCCGCCCAGCCTCCTCCTGCGGCGACGGCTCGACAAATGAAGCCAGTTGCGTCCTCCGTGGTAGCTGGCGGCGGCGAGAGTTGGTAGCTGAGAGGGCTGTGGAAATCCTGAGGTGGCAGCTCCCTGAGGGGCCTCGCGGGGAAGCTGCCTTGCTACCTTGTTAAACTTGTCTGAGGAAAAGGACTTTGGAAGTTAGAAAAAAAACACAACGGGTTCCACTAAATACCGCATCTTGGGCGGAGCTGATGAGAAACGTGTGATTTGAGAGGTCAATCTCTTATTCATGACTGTTCCGGTCTTTATTACATTTATCGGGCTGTCTGAGGAAGCGCGGAAAAAGGCAACACGGTGAAAGCAGCAGCCTCGGGAAAAGACCTGTGAAACAGCACTGGGAGTGTGCGTGTCTGCATTTTGCAAGTCCAGGTTAAAAAAAAAAAATCGATCCTGTGTTACTTTCTAGTATTGTAAGCAAACTATCTAAACAGGGCGGGGGGGTGGCTACATCATTATTAATAACTAACTGCCTTTTCAGGTATTGACTTTCACAGACAGTACTTCTGCACTGAAAGCCTCGTTCACGCACGTTTTTCTCATTACTCACCTTGTGCCCGTTCTTTCCCTGGAGGAAGTCACAGCCTCTCCTTGTGAGGAGGGATTGAAGCAGCAGCTTTTACCTGTCAGCGCAGCACCCACCTACGCTGCTCTGCTAGGAGAGCCTTAGGAAATGAGAAGAGCTAAAGCCATTCAGCCCTTCCCTACTCTTGTATAACAATACAAAAGCTCCATCCAGTCTTTACTGACGGGTAGGAGGATTTTCTACCTACTGATTAGCTTAGCCTTGAGGGAAACTACCACAAATCAGATTACCAGGAGAGTAATTAAACATAACTAATTCCCTTGCTAACCAGCTAATGCCTCATTCTGTATAACTATTAACTTTTGGATTGTACAAAGCAGTAGATAATACGAGATCCCGGAGACCAAGAGGATAAGAAGAGGTTTTGAAAATTTACAGCTGTGTTCCAAATTGTTATCCTTCTGATAGTTTATTTGACCATTGAGCTGCTCCTCCAGGATTCTGTGCTTCGTGTATTACCTCTTTATACTGAACTGTTTTGATCCTTGAAAGGCAAACTTGACTATGGAACAGTATTTTACTCTGAGGCCACGCAATTATTACGTTATGGTCTTTTGAATTAATGCCCACAGCAAGCATTATAAGCATAAAATATGAAATACTTATTTTAAAATGTAAATTCAAAACAGTAGATGATATCTTAAATGTTCTGGAAGTAGAGCTGAGGCACAGAGTAAGAAGTGATTCATCCAGGGTTCCCAGAAGGAAGTGTCTGACAGACTAGCTGAAGGGTGCACAGATCACCGTGCGACACCCCATTATCTATGTGCAAAAAGTTTTAAACATTCCGTAACACAGAAAATAGAGTTTGTGAAATGTCACTTACAGATCACATCTTACTTGTGAATAGGGCTACTTACTCTCCCTTACTACACCTTTTGATTTGAACGTACAACTGGTACACAGGAACAAGGCACAAGTATTTGTCAAATGACACCTATTTTGAAATATATTCACAGTTTGTGACATGTCTTCACACCCCATCTTCAATGACTTCAGAGCAATATAATACCCAGTGCATTAAGGGATAGATCTGTTCATACAGAATTAAATTAATAAGCACAGGCATTTTAGCCTGGTATTCCTACAGGATACAAGTATGGAGCACAGGTGAATTCCCACCGTAGTAACTTTTCAGACCCTTGGCTAACCATGACCAGCTTCATTCTGGGCAGAGAGTACTTAAAAATTCCTCATGCAAATGGACACCTCAATACTGCCTGCAGTATCAGAGTAATGCACATTTTAGATACCAAGGAGTTATAATACATGAGGTAAATGTCAAGACGCAAATCCATAGAAAACCAGGCATCCTTAGCTCTACGTTCTTCAAATTATACAGTGGACTTAAAAAAAACCCCTGTGTAATAAAATAATTTATTCTGTGTTAAAAAAACAATGTAACTGGAAAGTTTTGTATGTAAACACTAAATTAGGAAATTCCTAAGTTATCACGCTAGCTGCAAAACTGGCAACGCATGACTGTACCAGCCAGCGGTTTTACATAAGAAGGTCTCCAAATGTAGCCTTTTTTCATCCAAAGGAATTTACGTATTGCTTCTAGAGCAGTTACAGTGCGGGACAACTGTTCATTTCTACTCCTTATTGAACTCTGTGAGTAACGCCTTCTTGTGATCATTCAGGTAATCACCAGTTATATAATTAATCCAATCATTCACATTCTCTAAACTTTCTTTATATGCCCCTACGCACTACTGATACCTGAAAATGACAGTGCTGTCTTTCTGTTGAAAATGTTAATGTTGTCAGCGTTGGCTGCATTCACAGAGGAGGAGATTAACAGACCATCACGGTAACATTTCACAAAACTGAGCCCTCAGATTTTGAGCCCAGCTGACCACAGCTGTCAATTCTGATTATCCAGAGGGAAACTCCAGACTAATGCTTAGAGAACACGTCACTCGTGCAGCACGTCAGAATCTTACAAGACAGGTAGATGAACATATTAGCAGGTGTAGTCTGATTAAATTTCTGATCCCAGATTCTACCCATGTGTGCTTCCATTTTGCTCGCAACGTATGTACCCTCCTCAGTGATTACATAGCTGGGTCATACAATTGCTTCATAAATTCCAAAACAGAGGAGAATACTTCAGAAAAAGCAAAATAAATGCAGTTATTCTTACGAATGCAAATTGCTGAAAAATTTTCACACAAAACCAATGGGAAGGGTCAAGCTTTCTTGTCCACACGTTCATTAGAATATGTTTCAATTAACAGAAATCTACTTTTCTACTTTTCTTCCCACTCTTTGCTTATGCAAAGCAAACTACACTGTCCTGAAGTGGACTAACACAACTGACTTCACCATTGCAGAAGCAATCTGAAGATGCTTAAACAGCTGCAGACACATTGTTTTGTAAGAGTAACTTTAGTGTTTGTGCAAGACGACTCAGGAATCTGAACCCCACTTTCCAGACAGACAACTGCTGTAGAACAGGCAATGTATGCTTCTTCTAGATTTTCCTGCCAGCATGCCCCAGTGGTAGGTTCTCTAAAACCCAGGTAGGGAAAAGAGGATGCTCTTCCCTCCCTGACCATGTCATACTGGCTGTCAGCAGCATTGAAAGCAGTATCAGCTGTGCTAAAGGTTTTCCCTGTATTCATTCATTCAACAGAGACATTACCCAACTCTTAACTTCATACAGTCTGCCAAAACTAATCGGGAGGTCACTGAAGATCATGATGTAAAAACCTGAGTGACAAGATTTAGGGAGATACAAACACCTCCAGAACATAAGCCACTTAGGCTCTCCCATCCAAGTACATTTTGCTAGAAACTCATAATCTTAGTGGCAGATATCTGCATATGTATCCTTCTATGAGGAATTGTTAGTCTTCCCTCCTTTTGAAAATTATTACTGTACTCGTATGTAAGAGCTTCCAGCTCTGCAGCCCTCGCATATATAAATTAATCACTGGGATTTGTTAGAAATAAGTAAGTAACATTCATCTGAAAAAAACCATGGAAGAACAGTTTGCTCCACAAACAGCAAAATTAATGATATCTACTTTCATATGGATTTGGGTCATATCCCTACACCCATCTTCAGGACACAGTAATCCCAGGTATCCATCCTGCCATGGTTTCTTTCTCCTCCCTCCCAGCAAATGCTGCAGCTTGTTCAGAAGCAGGAACGCACCAGTCAGCCCCACAAGTCTCACAGAAAATACCAAGCTTACTCTGAAACTTTTTCCTCAAAGGATACCTTCCTCTGAGTTCTGTCACTCAACAGTTGCCAATTTTCACGAAGAACTTAAATTGTCTTTGAGCCTTCTACCTCCCATCCAATTTTTCTGAAACTGAACAGTGGGCTCTAAGTGGGCCTGACAGATGGATAGAGTACGCAACAGTTTAAATCTTGTTTCCTCAGGAAAACAGGGTTGGAAAGAACTGTCTGTAGGAAGCTCTAACTCGGACACAAAATAAGACTAGTTAGATGGAAATTAAAGCTGTAAGAAAGTTGTTTATTGCTCAGGCATAGCAATCGTTGCTCTGGCTGTCATAAAATGACAATCTTCACATTTTTAAAACCAAGTTAATATATTACATATTAGCATACTTTCAGTCTTGAGAGACAATGAATTTTAGTGCAATGAGACTGAATAGAATAAATAACTAGGATCTCAGGAGTAAAAATTCATACCATAAATATGTCTGCACAGACACCTATTTATACGTCATCCATTACCACAGTATCCAAACTCTTCAAAACAGTTAAACATCTCTTTTCCTCCTCAGCTTTTAGGAGATGTAGCTTCATGTTTGAGAGTGTGTGTGTGTGTGTGCATAAGCATGTGTGTTTGCATGTGTACTTGTGTATACATGTAACAATCCTAGGAAGAGGCAGATCAAAGGAGAGTTCATATGTGAATGATCATAAGCCTTGTTCCTTATGCTGTGGGAGCAAATGGCAAAGTTTAAGTCCTGTGTCTGCATCAGTTCTGTTGTGCCTGCCCTGGAACGCTGCTTCATTTGACAAGGATCTTACAGCTGTAGTAGAATTTAGAGGGATATCGTGACACTCGGGTGCTTAAATCCTGTTTCATGGAAGGCTTTGATTATCAGGACAGACTTTGAAATCAAACTCTGCATTCAGTGCATAGCCAGCTGAACTCCAGGGCAAAGTTATCACCATGACCTGTTGCTAAATACAGAGGGCTGCTGTGTTTTACAACTGCTGAAGTTTCTATAACATGGAGCTTTGTTCCCGAGTATGAGTTGCAGCAATGAAATATGAAGGTCAGTGATGCAAATACTGTTGTGGTCAGGAGCGAGGCCAATAGAAAAGGACACAATGTACAGGTAGTTATGGAAAGACATTACTCGCAGACTGAAGGGTCCAATCAGTGCTTCAGTTTTTGACACAGATGCTCTGTTGTGGAGCAGTCCCCTTTTCCTGAAGGCAAAAACCCAGTCCCACTTAAGCTTACTGTCATCCAGATGCTAAATCAATGTCAGACAAGTGCTAATTTTGGCAGGCTATTTAGGATTCAGCATAATCCCGATGCTAGTTCAGCTTCACCTGGATGCTCATCTTGACAGGGCACTGAGAATTCAGGAAGAAGCTGGTATTCTTCCAACTTCATACATATGTTCAGACGGGAAAACTAAATTGTAATTTGACTCCTCAGGTGCGACGCAGCTTTTAAGACTGAAAAATTGTTACAAATACCTTAATTAAAAGGACTTCAGGTATTTCAGAACATTGTTTCAGCTCTGAGGATGACAAAGAAATAGTATTTGGTAACCAACAATATACAAGGCAACAGAGAGTTGCAGCAGAATGATTACAGGCATATTTTCTTTCTCTTTTGACAGAATGAATAGAAAATACAGAGCGTAAATGGTGTCTGTACTGTGCACAGGCTTATGAGTGACCCAGTAACTCTTAATTCATAGGTGGCATTAGAGAGAATTGATTTTTCTAATTCCTCATGAGAATGGTTAGGTCAAAGGCAGTAGTTTGTGGAATCACTTTGATAGAGCGAGTGGGTCTTTGGCACTGCTGGGATTATTGCACACATTAGGATGTGTAACATATTAGTCTATTTCAAGGAACGATGCTGTTCAGGGATAGCTACAGCTAAGGCAGAAGTAATTTCAGATAATCTCACACATTTAAGAGAAATTTTTATGCAGATATCCAGCTATACTGTGCATGCATTTATTTGCGTATATTGAATGGACAATTAACAGTGCAGGTGCTTGTTTTGTGCAACTGAAGAGGTGTTCATGAGTACAAGTGGATATACTTCTAGATTTTAAAGCTCATATGCCTCTAGAACAGGCCTGCAGTTCCTCATGGTGAATTCTCCTGGTGCTTAGGGCTGTAAAGGCAGATCATGGTTCTTTGCCCTTTAACAGAATTCTATAACCAGTATGCAGCTCCAGGTATTTTCAAAACAAAGAGAAAAAAAAACCTTGTTATGAATGCCGGTTTCATAGGCCTTGGTCATGCTAAACTGCCATCCCCAATTCTGCTTGTGTGTACTTACAAACAGGATGCTGAATGCTACCACACAATTTTAAATAAATGTTTTTTCAGTGAAGCCTGATTTAAAGCTTTCCAACTGTATCTTTTAAATAACAGATGAAAAGTAACAAGTATCTCTTCACATACAGTATTAGTTCATGGTTATGTGCTTTTATCCATCAACATGATGAAGAAACATCTATTCCCTATAAAATTCCTTACCTTAATAATGCATCTAAATATATTTAATTCTAAAATCTGAAGCCTTGGTAACACTTCTTGAATATTGGAAGCCATTGTGTCATTGCCATCTCAGTGCAAAGCAGGCTGACTGGAATCCTCAAAAGTGCATCTGAAGTTCTTTCTCAATGTATTAAACTTAAGCCATCCTTAAAATTAATCTTTGCTTAAAACTCATAAAGGAAAATGCATCTGATTTCCTCCCTCCTGGGACTAATGCGTCAGCTTAGACATTTTGGGGAGATGAGCTCCCAGCCATGCTGTTGTAACCTCTGGTAGGTGTCAGGAGCAGACTATGGACTGCCTGTGGTTCCATCTAGAATGATCTGAAAAAGAATTTGAAAAAATCCTGCTTATTTGAGCATATTCATGTTTTGAAACAATCCGGCATTTCATAATACCAGAGCACGAGGTTAGAGTTTGGCTATGATCAGTTCCTGGTTTAGGTAAATATCTCACTAGATAACACAGGATTATTCACAAATATTTGAGCATGTGAATAGTGAATGAAGCCTGTGACCCCCCCATGTCAATAAAGACAAGCACATAAGCACTAAGGATTCAGATGTCTAGAAAGGACAATGTCTCTGGGATGCAAATCATCTCACTCTATACGGGGAACACTGTCTTAACACTTCATAATAGATGCTCAGTAAACTGTGAGAAAACCAGCGTATCTTCAAACAGCTCGTTGGTCATGATAAAGTACCCAGGGGTGTTTTTGGTGTGTAATCTCTATGACTTTGACTCATCTGCAAAAAAGCAGATATAGCTGACTAATGCCAGACATGTAACTCAGTATCTGTTTAAAAATTGCTGCTACCATCTGGCTCCTGCTAAATACTACTAAAAGTTTCAAACCTCTTACAGGTGAAATGAAAGGTCTTGCGTTTGGCAGAACACTAATCTGATCCCCCCGCCCCCCTTTCCTAATATGTCAGCATTTAAAGCCAATCAGAGAGTTGTCTCTTCTTCTCTGCTTTAGATATTGCTGATATCTGCTGCAAAGAATACAGAAACTTGGACTCCAACAAAGAAGTTAATTCTTAACTTTTCCTCAGTTTTAATCACTATCAGGTATGGGAGTGTGTGTTTGAGATTTATGATTTGGAATCCGTAACAATTGGAAAGAATTTAAATTAAACTGACAAGAAGCATCAAGCAAAGATAGCAGTTCTTCAGGAGTTCCTGTGGTGTTGCTGAACAGTAGTTCCTTTAAGAACTTTAGAAGTATTTTACTTAAAAATAAAAAAAGCTCTTGTAACATTTTAAATCTTAACACCAACAGATGACAGTCCTAATGAGGCCAACATGGGAGGTATTTGTATAGTGGACCAGAAAAGGTCTGTAAAGTAGAACAAAGGCTGCACTTCTGTGATATACTGTCTGGCTCTCAACACCAGTAGTCTCCAAAATCCATGCAATTCTTGGTGGATCCACACAGGACACACTATGTCTTCGCACACTGTGGTTTTCTCTTAAGGTCTATGGATACATACAAGAGAGACCTCTTGGGACTTACCTAGTCCTAGACTCCAGCATCTTTGAATTCACCCTAACAGCTTCTAAAAGAAAATTCCATGCCAAGAAAGAGAGGACACCTCGATCAAAAGAGAGGATACCTCAATCAGGATGAAGTTAGGAGAAGATTTAAGAGAATTATTGGTGAGGTGCGGCGTAAGAAATAATGCATAAAGCATTTCTTTGCCTAGTGACACCGTCGTCCTTGTCCCTCACATGTACTTTTCCAGCTTCTCTGTTCTCCCTTAGGGATACAAATAAATAAATTCCTGCAAAATCAGGAAAGGGAAAAGGATGGAAATCATAGGAACCATGCTACCTATAGCCCCATGCTATTCTACTACTACAACTGGCATTTCATACTCCCCTGTGAAAGAAATGCCTCGTGTCTCTCGAGGCATAACAGTTCTTTCTATATACTAATGGGGTTGCAGCACTTTAAGAACCTTCCACTATTTCTGATGACCATGATGGACCCGTTTCTAAATGTAAACAAAATGCATTCCTTTGGAGCAAGGACAGAATCTCCTTATGCCTCTGAAGAAAACACGGAAAAACTCTCTTAGAAGTGTCAGAAACAAGAGTAACATTTTCAGAGACATCTTGGTCACTTATGGGTCTAAGCAGTGACTTCCAATCACCTGCTACCAATGGCAAGCTTAGGTGTTGGGGCTCTAACAGTTCCATGTTCTGGCAGGACAGTTTTTTGAAGCTGACACAGGTACCTTGTTTGTTTGTGCTGCCAAGTGGAAAGAGATGGGCACCCTGCCACAGTGTCTATGTTAGAGAACTGTCTATCCAATAACTACACATGGAATTTATGCATATTAGCAGTGCAACTCCATACTCCCATGTGCTGAATTTGTAACTGCCTGTAGTCAAGTCCTTAAAAACCAAGAGTCAGAGGACTTGGTCTGCACAGACACCTGGCACAGGTCTGCGAACACACTGGAAAGCCCCAAATCGATGGTTGAGATCTATTAGCAAAGCAGCAGGAGGTAGTGGCAACAGTCTGACATTATGATACTCCTTGCAGAACAAGCCCTGGACACAGACTGACAGGGTGCTAAGTCCTCTTTATCCACAGGGGTCAGGACCAATTCGTTGTCTACCAGAAGGCAGTGCTCCCATACTAGGCTATTCTATATGTCTGGCTAAGGGTAATTCTCTGTTCTGTTTGTTGAAGCAGATCTACCACACAGCAAAGAATGTAAGGTTTCCAAGTCCAAGGAGAGGAAAAACTGAAGGGGAGAGTCATGGAACTGTCTCAGGCCAGTGGCATTTCCCTCAGAAGGGAGCACTCTTGGTCCAATCACTCACACATTGTCATATCAGCATTTTTCATTGTTTTATTTGTTATTTAGTGAGAAAATTTTTCATACGTGTAATAAAGAATTCTGCTGATCTGTTCTCACCTAAATATAACAAAGACAACTGGAGGCAAACACAGTTACAATACTTAGCAGAGAAATGAACTAGCAATGAGAGAAATGGAAGAAGAGATTTGCTTGACTTTGGTCAGCCTAGAAGTTTGCCGTCTAGTCTAAATTCATCTCCTCGGCTCACTCTGTATTCAGTGGGAAAAGATGAATACTTCGCAGAGAGTTATTGATCTTATCCACTCTCAAAATCTGCTTAAAGATTAATTGTTCTGTTTCTCTGCACTTAGATTTACAGAACAATTTGTTGGTAGAAATATCCAAGCTGTAACTGGTAAAATATTATCTGATCAAAAGAGCAGGTGCCGCAACTTATTCTTTATGGACTTTATGAAAATAGTATCTCTGCTTGAAAGTAAAGCAATAAAGAATTTAAAAAATGCTGGAGTAAATGTCTATACTGAATTCGCAAAATGGTAGAAATACCTCTACTACCTTATGCAGTGTCCTTATACATCATTAACATCCTGTTAATGAAGAATTCTGTGTAAAAAATTCTTACAAAAATGTCTTGCAAACATAGGATCACTTTAGTGTTCATCACACTTCACTTACTGCATATGTCATTTGCTTTCTTCCTCAGTCTCTAGCACGAAAGATAATTCATATCTATTTTTTCATGTCTTTTACAGTGTCATGAAATATATATCATAATCTAGGGAACTGTGTTATTTCAGTTTAACAAGAAGGAAATTGCCTGTATTAAGAAAAGAAAGAACTATCATTGATTTTTTTTGAGACAGAACAGGTAGAATGGAAGGAAATAAAATGCAGGCATACTTTCTATTTACTGTAATGAAGCAGTCACTAAGAACTTAGCTTCTTAACTTGTATGTGGTCTTAAGGAGAGGTAATCTCTGAAACAGAGTTACATCAATAAAAAGAAGATGACTTATTCACGCACATCCTTCAAAGAAAATGAACACATGAAAATGAAAGATTTAAACAAATGCTCTTAAATATGCAGGATCTAATCTCTTGCATCCAAATGGATGTTTCTATGCTGATATTTAAAACTGACCTCACCCTGTTCTAAACCCATGAGGTATATTTTTCTTCCTGTTTTGGAAATGGGAGTTCCAGGGATAGGCATGTTTAAGAGGTGAATGTCTGCAAGTAAAGTGGGACTTGGATACCAGTAACTGACATGTATGCAAAATTAAAACCTCGTGGCTCTAAGAATAATAGAAGAGATTAAGATAAGCAGGAAATGCTGGAAGTCATCGAAAAAGCAGTTGAAAGGGACTGTTAGAATTGCTGTCAGTAACTGGACATAAATGAAGGACAGATGCTTAAACTAAAAGGTCAAGAAAAAACAGCACCTGACACTCATATCTCAGAATCTGTTTGCTGGCTGCCATCTGAATATTTGTATCAGAAGTCTCTGCAAATCAAAATAAATATTTAATTTGTAAATCTGTGCTCCTACACTGCTTTGACATTCCCTTTCTCCTCTTTTTTTTTTACCCTAAAAGAACAGAGAATTCTTATCAATAATTCTGGAAAGGAATCAAGCTCCATCCAGAGTTTCCAAGTTACCAGTAACTCTTTGTAAAGTCAGTAGAGACTATCTAGGAATTACAGAGGGAATTTTTGATTATCTGGGAGCAATCCAGGGAGTTCTCACAGCTAACAATTTTCCCATTTCCTAAACAGAAAAAAGGTATTTGTGAGAAAATGATGTATAAGAGCATCATGCTTTGCTTAGAGCACTGAATGCTACTGAAATGTAGTTAAACAACAATTAATAATGGGAACAAGCATTGTAAACTGCAATCTGTTTGCCTAAAGGTGAAAAAAGACTTCCTTAAGGAAACAGTCACTTGTGGCTGTTACTCATACATGACTTAATTCTTGTTGAATAGTTGTTAAAAGGAAGAGTTTACAATATAAGGACAGTATGTTGCTCAGTTGCAGAGGGAAACTAATGCCATGAGCAACAACTCAAACATGCCCGCTGTAGTCCTTCTATTAGAAAACTGAATGTACTTGGCAGCTCCTGTATCCACTGTAGCTGTTTGGCACAAGCAAGTGAATTCGCCCAAGAAATGTGACTTGTCTTTTGCTAAGATAGAAAAGCTTTGAAGTCTGACAGCTGTTTCTGCCTTGCTTTCTGCAAATGTGACCCCAGCCTTGTTGTGAGTTGTATTAACAGCTTCTAGAGAAGGTTTAAGTCAGCAGCTTGCCCCTTATATCTTGTTTTAGTTGCATTCTTCCCTTTGAGGAGCCTAAATTTTGTGATGTTGAAGAAGGTTGGCAAAACTGGTGCATAAATCCTGACCTTCAAATTTCCTAATGAGGTAGCTGTTACAGCTGATCAAGAATCAGTCTTTTAAATCAAGTTAACCACTGCATAATAAATATCTGAGTAAACACATTACACTTCAAGCCGTTAGTAACTACGTAAGCGCTGATGTGAATGGACTCAACTTTCACTTACTCAAGGAACACCTAGTATCTCAATACCTCTAGTCATTTCTACTGAAATATACTGAAGAAACCTTTAGGTAAAGCGTGACAATATTAAAATTTCTTAACCTTCAGCCTTTTGTCAAAACAGTATTCCACTGCTATAAAGATGTGTAGAAGCTTGATCTGGCAAAACCTTGCATTTTAACAGTAGTAAGTCAAAATACTAAAAGGAATTACCGTCTTCTACGTGAAAAGGGGTATGTGTAACAGATGGAAGTTATAGTCAGCACAAAAAAAAAAAGTAGTACAATTTTCATTGCTTGCAAGAAGATACCTTGAAAGGATTACAGCATTCCCAGGAAAATTTCTGCTTACCATATCCACTGCTGCTCACTTGAGTTATTTTTTCATCATCTTCATCATCACTATCACAGTTTAATGGCTCAAAAGCTACTTCTGACTCTGCATCTACTTGATTGGCATCTGGCTCTTGCTCAGCAAAGCTTCGCAATGCCACAAGGCGGTGATGTATTGCTGCATACAGGTATTCAGCGTCTTTTGAGCTTGCCTGCAGAACATAAAATGCATACAGTCCAAACTAACCAAGAAAAACCTCTGTTTGTCATAGAGAAGCTGACTGAGAAATTTTCAAAAGTAATGAAAGAGCTGTATTTTGTCCTTTTTAATCAAAGCAATCCATTTAAGATTCACACTTAATAATTCATTTCAGAAAATAAATTTAAATACAAATAAGGTCACGTTTCTTTAAGTGGTCTGAGTTTTACAATATGTAGCTGTTGATTATTTTCCCTATAGTTACAAGAAACATAAGCTTAAAAATAATTTCCCCTGAAGAATGGCTCAGTTTGTACTGAGTAGTTGATATTCCAGACAATTCCTGAGTATGATTCGAGAAGTAAGAAAGCACTGAAATGTTAATATATGTATTACATTTTGGTTTACAGAATAAATAAGAATTTTAAAACCTAACTACAAAAAATTATTTGTGATTATAAAATTTAAAGATACTATGAATTCTGCTGCTATTTTTGAACAGAAGATAAGCGTCATCAAGAAGAGTACTGAGAACTAGACAAGGCAGCATTTTGCCAGTACATAAAACCTTCAAGCAGCCATGTCCTGAGTACTGTGTTCCGTTCTGGCCATCACATCTCAAGGATATAGCACAATTAAAGAAGGGAAAGAGAAGGCCACCAAAAATGATCAAGGGTGTGACGCAGCTCCTTATGAAGAATTGAGACACTTCAAGTTTGAAGAGAAGGATAAGAATGGGGTATAACTAAGGTTTTCAAAATTATAAAAGTGGTAGATAAACTGCATATGGTATGGCTGTTCATCAGACCACACAATAAACGCACTAGCGTACGCTTAATGAAAGCAGTAGAGGATCAGCGTAAAAGAAAGTGCTTCTTCACAGAGTTGAGTAAGAACTTCTACATTTGCTGTTTCAGGAGAGAGGGGGGATAGACAATATAAACTAAAAACAGCAGGTCAACAATATAGTAACAAAAGTTTAAAAAAAGGAATTAGAAAAATTCAGGGGCAATCATTTCACAAAATAGATAGCAAAGGAAACAAGTAGGGGTGCATGTTCTCACATCTCTAATACAACACTTATGGACGCTGGGGGTCAATGAGGTGAACAGACCATACAAAGTGCCATGCTTGCCTGGGCTTCCTAAAAGCACTGCATTTGGGCATTGCCAGAAGTGCCAGTAGAGTACTTCTTACATTGTTACGAAGCAGATCAGCTACCAGAGAGCAACTGCATATGGTCTTCTGTAGCCCAGCTCTCCACTTCTGTGCATCACGTAGAGTAATTTCTATCTGTATCGCTTGGCAATAGGAATAAATACATGTTGTTTGGATTGGAATGACACCTTTCAGTGTGTACAGGTGGAAAAGCATGCGAATTGGGAAGCAGCAGCAGATCAGGGTTGCCTTCTGTGCCACCCAGACTTGCAGCAGCAAACCATTCTCTCCCTACAGCCGAGCAAAGAAGAAAGCAATTCAGAGTTGTTGAGATGTCTCAACTGCAAACTGCAGTTCTCAGTGGACAAATCTGAGCTCTGAAGATAACAGGGCTTTTCAGGAAACGCAGGGTCATAAAGATGAAAAAGGCAGCTATTCAGTCTGATCATTCCTATCTGTAGCTTTTTACTTCTTCATTGAAAAGCCAGAGTTCCTTTGTCACTTTAATCTAGTATGAATTCTGGCTTCTGCCAAGAGGGGTGGACTCGCCTCCATACATCCTCTGACCTTTCATTTCTACCCTCTCTATTGTGCCAGTACCACCATCAGGGCAATCACAGGGTGAATAGAATCAAGCTGAAAAACGAAATTAGCAAAAACAAAAAAGCCCCACCCAGATCAGTTCTCTGATCTGCCTCACTCATAGCTGTATGAATTCCAATGCCACCAAAAGCAAGGAGGGAGAAACAAGCATGGGGGAGCGCGCAGGGTCAGCCCTCTGCGCAAACCTGGGTGAGTACTGTAGGACCGACCTAATGGAGTCTTGTGGACTGCCTACTTTGTAGTCAGCATCATATGACTCTTCTCCCTCACTCATGAGAAGCCCTTTGGATAATATCCCTGAACCAAATGTATCAATCATTCATGTGACATAGGAAAAACAAATTTAAATGGCAGTTAAAAATATCTGCTGGTGCCTTGGAGGAGTGGGCTCCACTGACTACTAGACCAACCTACTTACATGCCGAGGCTCTGGCAATGCCTGCTGGGTGTCTCACGCATTGACCAATCTGCCTTCCACACTCAAGAGTCTCAGTGTTAGTTTGGCTGGATACTAGCTATAGGGAAGGATACCAGCCGCTTCAGTGACGACTGTAGAAGTAGCTTCCTGCAAGCCTTGCCGCACACATACAGCTGTCATGTACCTTGGTTTTCTAATACATGTCTTTTTTTACTGTCCAGAAGTATCACAACAGAATTTAAGGGATATTTACATTTATATACACTAGAAAAACTGTGCAGCACATCTGGCAATCTAGAACATTTCTAGTTCTCACAGGCAGACCAGCTGTCCAGCACAGCCATAGATAAGTCACTAACTGTTTGGAAGTGACAGACTTACAGTGCTTGCGTATAAGGAGCATGGTGCTTTGCTTGTGTATGACATGTGACACTTCCTGGAAGTGGTGAGCTATTTTTCTTGCCCAGGAGGCTGAACCCTTCCCAGAAAGGTCTACTGGGGAAACCAGAGACATCCTTAAACTCAGGTGGGTGCTCTCACTTCTTAACCTAGGACATATGTGCTATTTATTTGCAAGTTAAGTCCACCATACTTCCATCCTCAACTTACCAGCCCTCGCTAGAGAAAACCTGGATTCCCAAGACTATTGTCTTACATAAGGTGACATTGCAAAATCTATGTTCTCCTCAACTGAGAAATGGAGGTCCTACACTGGATGGATTACTGCAGGCACTGTGTCGAGAACCATGGCAGAAAGCTGCTGCCTTGTACCAAAGTAATTTATGAATATGTAACTACCAGTGTAGAAAATACAGTGTTGCTTCTGTAAGAAACAGCAGTTGCTGCATATGACTGGAATGATATCCATTCCATCAGTGGTAGGTGAACCACAGTCTGGAAATGTCCGCCCTAAGGCCATATCCCATCTTCACACCTTTTTTTTGAAATACCAAGGGATGGCACTTTCTAACTCATTTCACAATAAAAGCCATGTAACAGCTAAGCTAAGCATAGCCTGACAGAGCGTAAAAGGCCATTTGCTAAAACCAAAGCCTCAGCAAGTCTTCACAATCCTAGATGAAATGGGGATTTGGCTGGGGTTTTTCTCTCTTGCTTACCTGAATTAGAAATACTTGAACAGAGCGGTCCTCTTGGTCTGTTGCAGTGAAGCATAGGCTCTTTCTGTTTGCTCTTTTTATAACCATGTGATCCCAGAGTCGGGTGTTGAGAATCAGTCTCAAGCTGCCTTGATTGCGCATAACTAAAAGAAGAAGGTTTATATAAGGCATTGGAACCATCTTCATTTTTACTGCAGCAGTTTTCTCTAGCACTTGTATACAACTAATATTTTCATGAGTTATTCTTTTTAATTAGGTCTAAAACCTGACATGATGAGATAACTATTTTTTAAAATACCAAAATATATTAGTTTCTTTCAATACATCTGGCATACAAAGCAAATAATCTGCTGCAACTGTGCAATACAGTACAAAAAATGACAGCACAGTAAAAACAACATTCTAGAAGTGACTTGAAACAGTCACTTGGAAAATCCTGGAAAAGCAGAACCAAAAAAGAGGAAACTGTCAGACTGGTGACTGAGCTAAAGATACACTGCAGCAGAATTACACAGGACCTAACAACATATGCAAGCGTGAGTGTACAAACAGTGAAAAATGCCCAGTGCTTCAGTTCGTAACACAGCTAACTTTATCAGGCAACGTTAAAAAGATGGTCAGCAATTTGACTTAAATGAAACTAGCTACTCCATTTTAAATGTTCTGAAATAAACTTATTCTGGCCAGCAATAGTACAAGTTATTTAGTGTTTTGTGTATGTGTTACTTCGTTATTTAATTCTTACTTAGCCTTGACTGCAACATTCCACATTTATTGCTGGAAGTGTCATTAAGCCTCAGGGATCCTCTGCCTCTTTCAATCCAGGTTAAAGAAAGCTTGTTAAATACAAAGAGCTTGCAGTTGATCTGAAAGAGAAATACATGATGGAAATGCCAGCCCATGTTAATATTATTGGTTCTGAACTTTATGTTTTCAAACCTTTTGATATGGTTTTTAATACATCCATATGCATGTATAGAAAGATATATAGATCTATCACCATTATTACTTAAAATGAAATGGCTCCCAGATGTGTGCTAAACTTTCTGCTAGTTATGGAAAACATTCATCATGAATCCCAGTTTACTTTTTCCATTATTTCATCTTCATTAACTCTTCACCTGTGATATCCACTACCACAGGTGAATTTGTTGCAAGTGTTCTACAATCTTATTCCCTCACTCATTAGAAACATTATGCAGACCAGGATACCAGTAGTACCACTACTAGGAGAGTACTACTCCAAAGAGAGTAAAACTTTCATGTTCTGACAAGACAGAAGATTGAATCAATGATGAAATAATGGAACTTTCAATGTTAAGATTTTTAAAAACATATACATCATTGATATTTTCTGAGAAAATAACATTTTGAAGATGAAGAATAGCAAGATACATCCTGGAGGGCCAGAAAGATAACTGATATTTTAGGTGAACTATAAAACTAACTACTCTGACAACACATTGCTTTTTTCCAAAAAAAGTTTTGTCAAAAAAAAAAAATCATTTCCCAAATCAGTTCAAATTTTGAAGTTTTAGTTACTGCTGGTACACTGTGTAGATGCTTATAAAATACAACTGTAGACTAAAGTTCTGAAGCAGTCACTTACTGAAAGGCACTATAAAATGAACAAATGTAATATGAAAAAGCAAATATCAGCCTATAGAAATAATGGGTTAGTAGAGTCATAGCTTAAAGAAGTGAAAATTCAAAATATAAACTGAAGTTATTTTCAGATCTGTAATAGATCCAGATGATCTTTTCAACCACAAAACTGCTCACCATCAAGGCTTTATGAAATACACACCTGTAACACATTGTGTTCTGCTTCTTCTCCAGTTATAACTTCAACTTTATCTAACAGAATTTTCTCTACTGGCTTGGAAAGAGAAGCAGCTGCTGATTCATTTAGTGTTGCACTCCTCAACAAAGCTGTTTCTGTAGGGGGCGGGGGAAAAAAAAAGGAAATCCTTTCTGTACAGGGAGTATTTTCAGAACAACAAAACTAGGACATAGGATGGCCTGCGACTTCAGTAAACCCTGTGGTATCTGATATTATTTAGTGCTAGTAATAAGTTTTTGGCCAAAGCAGTAAATAGAAGAGAAAAAGAAAAAGGCTGGAATAATGCAAAATGTCTCACTTGTTCAGACTCATTTTGAATTGAACAGGGCTCTCTGCAGTTGCAGAGGTTTGCCCCAAGGGACAACTTGCAGAAACAAGCCCTAAATAATTAGAAGTGGATTTCTGAAATGAAACTTGCCTGTCATATTGCTGTGCAGATTAATAAATAATGGCAGACACACGTCCCAGTATTCAGAATAGTAATACATATACAATGAATACTTGACAGGAACACGAAAGGACAAGATTTGAAAGGAACATAGTTACAAAATTTTGTATTTTGCATGATCTAGGTATGTTTTCCATAGGCTTTAATTCTTAATTTTTTTTACTTGTAAGAATGTTCATACAAAGCAAGAAGATCCAATACATCCATTAGTAAAGAGGGCGCAAAATTTGGCAAGAGGGCTCAAGATATGGGCCTACTTGGGATTCCCTCACAGCCTAGGTTTACGTGGCTTGCCTAGTAGAAAAGCTCACACCAGAGTCACAAACAACCCCCGAAATCTGTCTGTCTGGAAGTTTCAGTCCTACAATTAGGATACAAATATGGCAAAGTAATTTATATGAACAGTCACAAAATACAAGCAGCAGACAGCTTAAAACTGTAGTTCAAAAATGCGGTCCAAAAGGCATTCACAAAGTTCACCACATTTTTTTCAAGTAATAAAAAATAATAATCTGTAATAAATAATAATAATAATAATCCATAAAACTCCATCCTTTCCTGAGTAACTTAGATCATTCATTCTGAAGTTAGTCCAGTTCAAATGTCATAAATCAAACTGCAGCTGCTTTCCGAACACAGATTTTGGCACATACTGCCAGTGTACTAGTGACCGGATAACTTGAGAATAGATGAAAATTATTGACCACCACTCATTTGACATCCTCTAAAATACAGTGAAACATAGTCATAAAGCTAACTGTACTTGTTTGCTAAGTATACTTACTTGTTTGTGGACTGACATGAAAAGGTTCTATGCACATGGATGTTATTTCTCCATTGTATGAATCAGCTCCATTACACGGCTTGGGATGCTTTTCAGGACTCTAGGAAAAAACGGGGGAAATAAAAATTCCTATTTAAATAAAATGGCTATGTTACTTCATATCAGATAGAACATTGAATCATTTAATGCATGCTAGGCTGAAGATTAGAAAATGTAGTATCTTCAGAGTCAAAACTGACCCAGATGATACAATTTCAGTCTCAAGTGGAAGTAACTTTATTATCATAAAATCAGTACATCATTCTCCCACCAAGAAGAATGGCCTCTTTGTGTGGATCCTGGACTAGGATTTAAATCCACTAAAGGACTTAGAGGTTTAAGTACCAGCTAATTTCCAGTTTAAGCACTTAAGCCCCAGAAGAATAGTTGAAAACTTTCAGACACCACAAACTTAACCTCAGAAGAATTAAGAATTTCCATGACCTTCAGTTTTTGCAGATAAAGTTCCTTAGGCATATCTAAATAAATGCTTCTGGCTCCTGACAATGCTCAGTGGCCCAACTCCTACCTTATACCTAAATCCTGGTCAGAAGTCATAACCCAGACCTATGGTTGCCAAGCTTTTTCACTGGCAGATACGCATACTGTTTTCCTTCGACTTCTACTAGAAACTGAATTTCAATTCCATTTTAAATGGTGCAGTCCTCAGCTTGGGAACCACCTTTTTGTCTGAGTTTCCTTAAGGACTTGATCCACTAAGCTGTCTCACAGCACACACAACATAGTTTAACATGGACGCTATCTAGGATGGATGTTCAATTTTCCCCTCATACTAATTTCTCCCATCTCTTAACAGTTATGATGGAAATTATTAGAGCAGTATGGAGCACATTCTTTTATCTTGTATTTTAGCTGTCCCACTTTACATGGAATATAAAAAAAAAACTTTTTCAGGTCAAAAAATGAGCAAAAGAGAAGAGCATACTAGTACAGGCTAGTAATTAGAGTACTTATCTAGGATGGGGAAGATAGAGATGCCTACCCCTTCTACAACAAATATTTAGTTATTTTCTCCTCAACAGTCATTGGAATCATATTTACTCACATCTTTAAAAGAACAGGATGACCTAAAAAGAATCAATCTCTGAAAAAAATTATACTCATAAGTACATTAACTTTGATAAAAAGTCTGCCAGCATTTACTGATCTTACCAAAACTCTCTCAACCATGTTTTCTCCAAACACAAAATCAGAACTGCTGCTGTTTTGTACACTTTCATCTTCAAACAACTGACTTCTGTAGGAACAAAATAACATAAGAATGTGACTTAGAACTATTTAGAACTTTGTAAAGAATACAAATAAGTTCACGCATTTACGTTACCACACCTTACATTAAAGACAAACAAAAAATGACCACTTAAGTAATCAGACAAAATCTTTTAAGAGAATCTGAGAATATTCTCTATGTAACATTTCACTAAAGGAACAGAGTATCACACTGTCTTTCATGAAGGTTACTGAGGATGTTCCTTAAAAGCAAAGAATAAGAAGCAAAACAACATGCCGCCTCCTCCTCAGGTAAGTGCCTTACTCCAGAAACTTTAATGCGTTACATTTCTTTCCCCGTTTCCTTTTGCTCCATCAAAAGACTACCAATGATTAACAATTATCCCTTCATGTTCGTACAGCTCTCACGCCCTTCGGAATAATGTCCTCCCCAATGCCTTACAGGCACTCCTCGGTCATCCACCTAATGTCTTGGAAAGGCAGAGAAGCAGTGTATTCTAATGCACACACTTTCAATTCACATAAATACTGCAAAAACGTAAAGGCATGATAGCAGGTGGCTTATGATAAGGTATAACTAAAAACAAGAAGAAAGATCTTCTTTCCATTTTTCAATGACCTGTTTCATAGATATACTTCAAATAAGAAGTGAAGAAAACTAAACACTTGCAATCCTTTGGTACTGGCCAGCTATAGATTGGGGATACAGATTGAGGAGAAAATTTCATACAGTAGATAAATCACTTTACATTTAGGATCTGGAGTGTGACTGGTTCTGGCAGAAGCTACATTAAAACAACACTTGTCCTTCTCCTCCTCTGTCCCTTTTTCCTTCCTAGTGTCTCAGGTTTTCCAGATAAAAAACATCAATTTTTTTTTGCATTGCCACCCTGAGTTTAACTACTCTCAGTTAGCCTCTTACCTCTCAGGCTTTAAGAGAAGGTAGCGAATGCATTTTTAAACAGTAACATACACACAACTTGTAAAAAGTGTATTACTTGTGGATTACATTCAAGGATATTCTAATGTAAGTACAGTTGTGATTTGACCTGCTAATTACACAGCCACTTTAAATTTGACAGGATCCACTTTTTATAAAAGTCACTAGGAAGTCCTTGTAAACTTCTTTGTGTGGAAGTTGTTCTTGCTGCTGGTTTGGGGGGGGGGCGGGGGGGAGTGTTGTTAGTTGGGGGTTTTTTTTTACAAAAGGGTTATAGGTGGTTCATGCAGTGTGCCCCGGTGGCCAAGAAGGCCAACGGCATCCTGGCCTGTATCAGAAATGGTGTGGCCAGCAGGAGCAGGGAGGGGATTGTTCCCCTGTACTCGGCACTGGCGGGGCCAAACCTTGAGTCCTGTGTTCAGTTTTGGGCCCCTCACTACGGGAAAGACATGGAGGTGCTGGAGCGTGTCCAGAGAAGGGCAACCAAGCTGGTGAGGGGCCTGGAGCACAAGTCTTGTGAGGAGCGGCTGAGGGAGCTGGGGCTGTTTAGTCTGGAGAAGAGGAGGCTGAGGGGAGACCTTATCGCTCTCTACAACTGCCTGAAAGGGGGTTGTAGTGAGGTGGGTGTTGTTCTCTTTTCCCGAGAAACAAGTGATAGGATAAGAGGAAATGGCCTCAAGTTGCGGCAGGGGAGGTTTAGATTGGATATTAGGAAAAATTTCTTTACTGAAAGAGTTTTCAGACATTGGAATAGGCTGCCCAGGGAAGTGGTTGAGTCACCATCCCTGGAGGTATTCAAAAAGCGAGTAGATGGGGTACCATAGGACATGGTTTAGTGAGCATGGTTGATGGTTGATGGTTGATGATCTTGAAGGTCTTTTCCAACCTAAATGATTCTATGATTCTATGCTTTCTGTAGAGCTTAATCACTGCAACTCTTGCTGGCCACAAGGCAAAACCGTCCAAGTTCTAGTCTCTTCCTCTTCCAGAAGGATGACTTGGCAGGAAGACAATCTGATGTTCTGTCACAAACTGCATACTTCAGCACCACTTATCTGCTCTTCCAGATCATTTATCACCCTTGGGAGGGCTTAACAGCACATATGTCGTGCAGAGGATATTCCTGTTAAGAAGCTGGGTTTGCTGCCAGAACTTTGGCAACTGCCTCTAAAACTTAGTTTCTGTGTTCACAAATACAGTATGCTTGAAATCTCTTCACACAGGATGAAGGAATTCCCAAGGACAAGCTATCTCCATTTTACACTTAAAGAAAAAAATATTCCTTAACATTCTCGTGCTCGATGTGTTGCTAAGACTAAGAGCAAATAAGAAAGAGAAATCAGAAAATCCATCCCTTTTCAGCCTTGAAGCCTTCCATACGTGTTTTGGGCCATGAACAGGGAATCTAAAGTGTGTTTAAACTAACGAGTTTCTTACCCTTAAGAAAACTGCCCACTAAAATTGACTGAATTGTGATCAATTTGCATCCTGAAATTTTGTCTGCTGCTTCTAGGCTGCTCCGGTAGCAACTTGGGAAGGATAGCAGTCTGGGAGAGCTAAAAACCAGAAAGTAGAGGTTTGTCTCAAAAGAAATAATGTGGGAAATGGATTTTGATTATTTTTGGAAATGTAAGGAAAAAGTAATTGGTGCAGGATCTTTCTTCTTCTGGACAGTTAATTGGAAGTGCCAGCCTTAAAGTTGTATTAAAACTTCAATACCCTTATGTTGCTGCAGGGCAAGAACAAAGTGTGCCCGGGATGACGTTGCCATGGAGATTCAAAACAGAGGCACTGAATTCAGGGAATGACCGCTAACAAGGAAGAACAGGAGAAGGAGAAATGTGGATAAGATACTGGAAAGGGACTACGGAAAGGGAGTAGATCCAGGTACTGTCCTCAGAGTGTCCAGAAGGATCTGAGTAGCTGCCAGTTCCAGTGCCGGCCTTAAGCCCTGGCAGTTTTCCAAGCAAATCCTTCTGCAGAGCTGAATACACGACCAGAAGCCTGAGTTTTCCCAGCATTACATTTCTGTCACTTACGACACAATCTTCTCTCCAAGTTTGTAATCAGACTTAAGAAACTGCAAATTTCTTCTTTTCAGTTCATTACTACAGCCCGTTCAGGAAACAGAACTGTTGGTGGTTTCCTGGGACGTGGACAGCTGCAGCAGCTGCAGAGGGCTAACAAACCATTTACATTCATCTCTCTACAGAATCATGTCACATAGAGAAGAGGTGGGAGAGGAGGGAAAGCAAGAGGGACGTTTGCAGCCAGCAGCAATCCCTGCTGTTGAGTGTGTCTGCATTTTATTTTGTAATAAACACTAGCTACAGCTTGACTGATAAATAAAAACAAACTTAAAAAATTCTTTTCTTAGCAATGAGCAGGTCTGGCTGCAATGTTCACTACTGTTTAGCATGTATACGGAGTTTATAATAAAGTTGTTTGTTTGAATACTTATTCTCAAGCTATCTATGAGAAAAGAGCTATGCCCAAAAGACTCTACTGAAGTATTTTAAAGCATCAGTCACTTAATACAGATCGGAAGAACGGCACTTACACCCCCTGCAATCGCAGCAGAGCAGTAAGCACCTGGTTGTATTTAGTTTTCAACTTGTCAAATAAACCAACATTTACCACAAGTGCGATATGCAGAATTAATGAGGCATCAATACCCCAAGCAGATTAGCAATTTCCTTTTTAAAAAAGAAAAGGAAAAGAAATACCATAAGCACTTTTAAGTCTTGTAACTTGTCAGCACTCAAACACTGCATTGCATTTCTGTGTCCATCTACTTCACAAAAGAAAGCCACTCACCTATCTTTTCCTAGATATTGTGCAGCTGACAGAAGGTAAATAGATTTGAGTAGCGATAGCAACTGATTTTGAAGTCAGTACCACCTTCCCTTTAGCTTTTCTGGTATATGCATTACCATCATTTTGAATCTGCTAAAATTCCAGCATGCTCTGTAGGCTCCATGTTGTTCTCACAGGGCATCATCACTGTGATAAGACAGCATTAACTGTGATAGAAAAGGACAGGCTGGCTCTTCCAAAATCACAGTGAGCATCTGCCCTCTAATTATGCTCTTCTTGTTGATAAAGATTAAGAATCTAAGTTCTCTGTGCATCTAAAAATCCCTTACTTCCTCAGAACCCCAGCACTGTGCATCCCAAACTTTGTGTGCAGGAAGCTTTACCTGTGGCCCATCCAGCCCTGAAGGAGACTGGACTGGACTCCTTTGCAGTTAACACGTTCTCTGCCCTCTTTGGGTGGGAGGGGGAAAGGAGGCAACATCACAGATGTGCTATCTGTGGCCTTAGCCATTTTAAAATGTCATTCTCTCATCACAACTGATCTCAGGTGTATTCCTGATGCTCACAACTTCCAGGCAAACAACCCTCATCAACCATCAGCAAGCAGTATTAATACCTACAAGATAACCTGCTGGCTAACCACAGACCTAACATTCTCATGAGCCAGTCTCCAGAGAGAGGCAATAGCCCGCTTCTGCACTGGTATGAGCTCTTTCAGTCAGAGGCAAGGGCATGGGGCAACATCCTAGCCCAAGGAAGCCAGCTTCCTCATGCAGAAATTCAAGTCTGTTCTGGTCAACCCATGTCTGCACAAAGATGCCCCCCCACCACAATCATCACAGCCAGAAACTCTGGCGTGCGCACGGAAGTAGAAGTTGCAGGATTCACCTTGTCTTCCGGATCAGTCCTGTATGGTCGTCTTCATGTCTTCTGTGTCCAATATGCTCACATATTTTTGTAATTACTGAATTTCTCTGCATCTGTTTATGAGATGCAGCAGCTATGCAATCAGAATAGAGCTCTCCAAAGCGACACAAAGATGACTGTGAACATTCAAAACTGGGACATATTTTGAACCGCCAAAGCTGCATGACACGGCAAACCAAAATAGTTTCTGGCTCGGGGGTTGCTAATGAGAAACAAACTGTCCCACAGAGATTAATTTCCAGCAGGAGTCCATTTCTTATGGTGTACGGAGCTCAAGTCAGTACCCACAAATCCTGGCACTACACACAAACACCAGTGAGCACTGTGTGGGTGTAGATACCATGGGCTTAGTACCATGTTAGACATGCAGGACAAAAGGGCATGCCATAGGCCAAGTGACAAAATGGGGTAGGAATATAATAAATAAAAACTTACTGTGTTGTTTTAGAGCTAGAAAGATTCATGGTAGTAGATGACCTCACTGCTGTTTTGGAACTTACTGAATTCTCAGCTGAGGAATAAGACCTGTCTTCAGATAGCTAGGAATGATAAAACCAGATGAATTAATTAGACCAAGCTTATTTTCTGCTATAAACAGGTCTGCTAGAAGTCCAGAGTCACTGAGGTGTATATATATATATGTGGTAGTTGGCCAAGCTTCCTCCAGCTGTGTACTAAGCCAGTGCCCTTAATCAAAATGCTAAAATGTTACTTTCTAAATAATCAAAATCCAAAAAATCCCCAAAGCTGATTTGCCCACAGAACCCTGATATCTGAAAGCTGAGACAGCCTGCAGAGAAGAGATGTTTTTTCAAATACAGCCAGCATGAGTTTAACAGTTCACACCATGTCAGTGATCCATCGATTCCACTGAAACTGATATGGGAACTTTCTGGAAAATCAGGCAGTGGAATAATTAACTGCTTTAAGACAGCACTGGTTTTTTTTATTTGAGCTGCAAACATACATTAGCCAGTAAAACTACTTTTCTTTTTACCTGAACATATGCTTCTTTCTTAGTCACTAGAGATACTACAGGATTTTCAGGACAGGCCAGGGCTTGTGGGGGTTGTAAAATGGCAGGTCTAATGACATTCCGCAATTGACTTTGTGACAAGGATCCTTGCAAAATACAAAGACAAAATATTTAAACAGAGACTTTTTCTTCCCATCTAATTCATATCTATGTGTCTTGCCTCTTTCAACTGAAAGCTTCAAAGCATATTTAAATAGCATTTATTGTTTACTTGCTACATATTCTGAAAAATTGTAATCCATTCTAAAATGCACAACTCTGTAGTGACACCAACCCCATTATCCTATCAGAATTAAAAGAGAATGTGTTATATTAAAAAAATAGTTGTTTAGATGTATAAAATATATTTGTATTTATGTATTTAAATATGTGTTTATATTTATACTGATATTTACTGCTTTGTGTTAGATCTGTCTTCTGGTATTTCAAATTTAATCCTGCACCTGCAGATGCCAAGACAGTTCTTCACTACCTTCTCCAGGAGCAGAGTTATTCAGTTAGGAATGTAGAATTTCACTATTCAAGGTTATATTCAGTCCACTCAGGAACTGACTAGTCAGAGCAGAGGCTCAGAACAGAGCTCACAAGATATTTACACTGTCAAACAAATAACTTATGAATGTCACAAAGATCCTTAGCCTATCACTCAGCATAGAGAAGAGTTGTCATTTTTATGTCTTCTTGATTTGTTAAGAATGCCTTTGTGGAAGTACAGTGAATAAATACTGCATTGACAGTTACCTTCTTTTGTACTTCTGATCCAGTCAGGGTTTCTTTGAAGAAGAGCTGAGGTCATGAATATGTTATTCTTCTTTACTACAGAACAAGGAATTTAAACTTTAATAGTGAGTAGTAACAAATTTTAATTCTTAATTCACATTTCTGTAACCCCTTCCTATTTGGTAGTACCTGAGCAATATTCAAACCTATTAACCTGAACAAGATCTCTGAGATAACTGTTACTGTCTCCATTTTACAGGTGGGTAGACTTAGGCACAGAAAGCACCATGGGTTTTCTGGCTATGTCAGAGACAGAAATCTTTGGATACTAACGGATGTTTTAAATTCATAAAATCCTTCTACAGCTTTGAAAACCAGGTGCTGCTGGTTTGCAAAAGCTATTGAAATGGCAATGCTATCTGGTTCAGTCTTAGGCATTTTTAAGATAAGTAAATGACGCCCAAGAACATGGGAATAAATAAATGTGCCCTGCCCTGTTCTGCTGAAAAGGCTTTTATAACTTACTATAATGGTGCTGGTGCACTACTGATGCTTTCACCATTTTAATAAAGATAGCAAACACCAGCCAGAAAGTGATGGCAACCATGTACCACATCCTGTAAAATGACACAAGATAAGCACTACTTTTTCACTGCAGAAAGAGCACAGTTTGCTGCTAAAACAATCTTGTGTCCTCTTAAGATTGTTTAGAAATCCTTTATGCCAATGTCTGCCAAGGACCTGTAAAACATTTTGGAAACGCAAAAAACATTTTTTCTATTGAATTGCCAGTCCTCCTCCTAAAACATTCCTTTCTCCTGTCCAAATACCAGGCTAGTCCAATGCACCCCAGCTCTGTCCTGCAGAAAAAGCATTTCTGTACACCTTTCTATTTTAGCTAATACCTGCTTTTCTACATAAATATTTATTGGTTTTGTTTGGGTTTTTTTCAGTTACCTGGCTGGCAGGGAGGGAAAGTAGGAAGGATGGTAAAGGAAGATGATCTCCCTCTTTTCTGAGCAACAGTTGTATCTGAAAGGATAAAAGACTGAAATTATCATTTGTTTGGAGAAAAAAAAAGATTAATGTTAAGGTTAGCCAATTTGATGTCATGCCTTCATTGGCAGTAGAATAAATTATTATCTGCTAACTACCAGCTTTCTGAAGTACACTGTTAGGTTATGCCTGTGCTGCTGAATCAGAGAGGTCTCTGAGGCCAAGCAGCACAGCCTGGCTCAGGCACGCTGCTTACAGCTAGTCCACTCTGTAACAGCTCTGTCTTGGAGACTGCCAGTTCGGGAGGTTCAAAACAGAAGCAGGGAGTTAGCTATCAGTTAAGCAGTGTGGACACTCAAGAGGTCAATCACTCAAGCTTCCTCCTATACCCTGCTTTGCTTTTTGGAATAGGCAGACCCTAACATTTCTACCATATCTATGATTTTTTGTGTATGATCTCAGTATAATTTTCAGAGTAAACCAAACTTAGGTTCTCTTAAATCCTCATAGCTACATTCAGGTGTGTCACAGGACTACATAAGACAAAACACAGTGTACACATATTAATGCCTGAATTCAGAAATAACTTTCTGGTCCCATCCGTATGTTAAATAAACACTGTAAAAACCAGATCAGCCCTTCTGCACAGTAGCCTCAGTGACTTGTGTGCATTTCCCATGGAAGCACTACATAGTCCTTAAAGGGCCTTCCAGGTGAGCTGTTGGCTGAATGAAAGGAGGGGCCCTTCTGGAAACTGCTTTACATTTTCAGGGATTGCCCAAGGAACACTGATCTCTTCCACAAACCAGGGAATCTCATTCCTTTCCAGCCCTCCTCCTCCCTTGACTGTGTGAGCAATTCAAGGAAACAATATGAAACGTACAAATTTTTCACTACTTTATGTAATACTACGTTAGTATGGAAAATTAATATATTTTTACTTAAAAAGGGATTTATTGGAAATTACCAGCGAGTTTATATCGATGTTTAAGTTTTCATGACTTGCAGCATTTCTACAGTGCAGAAGCTTTTCTTAGACAGTAAAATTCCTTCTCTTCTTTACCAGACGAGAATACAGAACTATAGTAATTAAAACATGACTGGAGCTAAACATCATACCTGTGTTAGACTGAGAGTCAGACTTCTGGAAAGTAAAAGATGATGATCTTGCACGCTTTCTGGAACAACTAATGAAATCTAGAGAAAAGTACATATAACGTTCTGCAGGGACAGACTGGCAGGAGATTTCAGCACAATGTTATGATACGAAATTAAAACCTGAACACAATAAATTCTAGGAATGACTTACAGCAACAGCTTTAAGGCAGTACCTAAGAGCACAAGGGCTTTGGAATCTCAGTCAACACCTGGCACAAAGACCTAGGGAGTCTTCTTTATTTCCACTAGGTTCAGAGAACTTAAATCAAGGACTTAGAATCAGTTCATAGCCCACAGGCTCAGAAGACATTAAGAATGTTAACTTACCTTATAACGTAGCCTAAACAAATAGAAAAGGGCAAATAGGAACCCATACAGCTGATGAACATACTTGGCCGCTTTTCAGGGCTTCTGGATTTTGACTTTCTGGTAAACATGAGAGGTAAGATGGAAGAATTCTTGAGGTGAGACAGGGACATATATATTAGGACATAGCAGGTGACTCTACAACCCACATAGCCTTAGTCTACTAACAGCGATTTGTCCCTGCTCAAGCGATCTGTCCCTGCTCATACAAAGTAAGGGTCCGAACACTATATTCACAGGCAACAGTCAGACCTAAGAATAACCCAGTGCATTATTATACTGTTTCAAGGAGGTGGTTATTACCATTTTCAGCTTTGCAAGCCAGGTCTTCTGCAGGCCGCTGGAAAAAAAAATACAAGCATGGCAAGGTCAAGGAGAACAGAACAGCCATTTTCTAGACCAGGACACAAAGTATATCAATCCAGCACACATGCATTGAAAGCAGTCTTGTTTCTAGTTTCTACTCTTCCTTGTTCTATTTTGAGACCATTTATTACAAGTCTTAACCTGGGCTAAAATCTTTTATTACTGCTAGGATTGTTGTCTATAGAATTCTCATTTCTCAGCATTTTTTCTCAATTATGAAAAAAAAAAATGCTTTTTACCTTCAAAGGACGGTCCTTCTTTTCAAAAACAAATGTTGGCTGGGCAAGCACCGATCTCTCTGGAAAAGAGAAGAGATCATTTGTAATAACAGTTCTTGTAATAGCACTTCTCAACCAGTTCTCAAAGTGCTGTGCAATAACACACAGGACTTTATCCTTTGGTAACAAAGGAAGAAAATACAGAGCTGCAATGATGTACAGCACGGTCCGTAAATAAAAATAAAGATGAGTCCTCAAATTCCAGTGTGAGTTTTGCCTCACTGGATGCCACAGGATTTGGCCTCATACTATTTTTCACTTCTTTTAGTTAAAAAGAACAAAGAAGTACTTTTAGCCTTTACAAACAACATCTGCCATCCCTTAAGCACAAGGGTAAACTGCAGCTTTTGCTCTCAGAAAACTGCAAGGAGGTGAAATGCAAAATGATCCCAAAAGGAAAGCAAGGAAAGGTGTTACATTGGCCTCTCAGCTACGTGCACACACTTGCCATTCTTTAGGCTTCATGTAAGTGAATGCCTAGTGCCAGTTTTAATGTGTGAGTATGATATATAAACATGAAGTTCTATAGAGCAAATGCCGCTCTTGGGCATACCTCTGCATTTCTTAGGTATGACTGAAAACAACTTTGGATCCATGGTTTGGGTTTTTTTTCTATGAAACATATTTCAGCATACAGTTGCCTCACATCAAATTTTTTGTTGATGTAGGGTTCACTACTTCTACATCTTACATGACTTCTTTGGGCTACTTACTTTGCTAAGAATGAGACCTTCACAGCCTCTGCAACTCTAATGGACTAACTTCGGTTGCCAGTGTGAAAGCAGAAGTTGTTTTCAGCAGTACCACCAATTAATGACACATTTATTATGCCAATAAATGGCACAATTAATGAGCAAAGCAGCAGACACAAAGAGATTTTTTTAGACCACCACATACAGGATTCACCTCATGCTAGCTTGAGATGTCTGTAACGCGTAGTCAATAGAAACAATCAGCTTCTGAGCACGAGCATATTTTAGCTGTGTACGTTGAGAGACGAACGGAGAATGAAATGCATGTATTTCTCTCTATGGGTGATAAGGACAGACTAGGGTGACTACTGAGCTGTATGACTGGCCTTTGGCCAGAGAAATCCCACACTTGATATCTTGTTAACTGACAGTTGACAGAATATTTATCACGTACACACCATCTTTTTCCTCTGTTTTCCAGCAGAATATTTACCTGTTCAACAAAAATGTCCGTGGGAAAATACATGGATTGACATTTTTACCTTGGCTTCCACACCCACCTGTGACCAAACCACTCCAGCATTGGTATCAATTACTTAACGGTTTAATAAAGCAAATATCAACCTGTTGATATGGAGGTTTTAAAATTACTATATAAATATATATTCAACAATCAAGAAAAAAGGAAACATTATTAAAATAAATGTGTGTATGTAACCTGGGGCAAGAAGCATGAAACTGTTACTCAAATCCAGTGATATGCAGACACAGCAGTAAAAACTAATACAGTTTTGCTGTCGTTGAGGTTCATTTTGTATTTATTTGGGCATTATGTGTGCGCAAACGACTGATTTTAGCAAACTTGGCATGCTTTGCAATGAAGATCTGCTTTGTCCTTAATAGAGAAAGCAGAAAAAAGTTCATATTGTTCAACTCCAAAAAAGACAACTCTCTGTGACTGAAAGTTGAAGAAAATTTCCATAATCTGGTTGCAGCTGGGGGACCATGGCATCGCATGAGATGGGGTAATTCCACTTCTATTCACTAGAGGGGAGTGGCACACATAAACTATAGTACTTCACTGAAATATGTTTTACTCAATATAATAGCCTTTTTTCTGGTCTCCTTAAAAAAACAAACAAACAAACAAAAGTCTTGTATTCTATTGAATCAAGGAAAAATAATACAAAAAAGCATGACTACAGAAACCTCCATATTCTCCACAGTACCTCTCAAAGCTCAGAAGCTAGCACTATTTCTAAAAGTAGATTTACTACTCCAAAGCATGGAACTAGCAAAGAGTGAATTGCTGTGAAAAAGGAACCGCCTGTCCGCCACAGAGTGAACTTTTGCTGGAGCTAAAAGGCTGTAGGGAGTCTGAAGGAATTAGGAAAGCTCACTACAATTTAAACAACAACAGAATTCCAGCAGTAGTTTAAAACCCAGAAGCTCCTCTAGAAAAATTGGTAACTGGTTGATTACCAACAGAAACATGTGAAGCTAGGGTATAATGGTACCTCTTACAGAGAAATGTTCCTATTGTGATACTGCAGTAGATATAAAAGACGTACCGCATCGACCGCTTCTGAGCGAAGGGGAACACTTTCTTTCCGTCTGCAGATGTAGTCAGAGGCTGCTGACGCTGCCAGGGCCATTCATCGTTTTTGCGGTTCCGTACTGCTTCCACCCAAACCAAGAAAACCTTTTTTGTACTTCCTGCGACGCACTCCCTGTAGCTCATCAGCAAGACCTCCGCTCCTCAATCGGGCCACCCACAAGACGACCTTCGAAGACGTATTCGCCCTACCTGCGTACGTATCCTACGCATCCATTCCCCACTGCATTTTGAACCTCCCAGGAGCGCAGGCCCAAGGCACCTGCAGCCGGCGGCCACAGAGGCAGCGAGGCGGGATTACCCGCGGCCGCCAGACGAGGCCGGCCACCAAGGAGCGACCACCGCCGTGCCAGCGCGCTGGTTTCAACCCCGGCAGCAACTCCGCCGTCCTCGCCTTCCTCTTCCCGCTCCGAGGCCGCCGCCAACGGGCCGCACGGCCGCCTGGGCCAGCAGGAGAGGCCGCTCCGCACCCTCCTCCCGCCGCGGCGGCCCCGGCGGGGGGGACGGGGTGGGATGGCGCCGCCCGCCCTTCCTCCTCCTCCTCCTTCTCCTCCTCCTCACCCTCACCGGCGGGACACGGGCGGGCACAGGCTGGCTAGCGCCCGGTCGAGACTGGGCCGCTCCAGTCCCCAGCAGCTCGGTACTGGTGGGTAAGAGGGGCTGCTGGAGAAACGACCAGAAACACCTGCCAAGTGGGCTGGCCGCCCCTGGCTGCAGAGGCTGGACTCGCCCCCCAGCCTCAGCCACGAGTCCGGGCACGGGACCCGTCTGTCAGCCATCACCAGGACCGTCTGTCTGTCCGCCCCTCAGCAACCCCCGCGGCTGGGGCTCTCCGTTCCTCGCTAGGGTTCCCCTGACGCCGCTGAACTCGAAGGGTCCTGGCCTAGCGTTTGCTGCGTTCGGAGAGACGTCAGAAGCGTCGCCGCTGAACTCGAAGGGTCCTGGCCTAGCGTTTGCTGCGTTTGGAGACAGGCCAGAAGCGTCGGGCTCCCTTGTTTGAGACCTCGCCTGCACGGCCTCCCTGCCTCCGGCCTCCCGCCCCGGCAGAAGCACCACCACACGTGCTGCGACCTCCGCGCCACGACGCCAAGGGCACCCGCCGCTCAGGCCTGCTGCCTGCGCCCCTTGGCTCTGCTCACATCTGCTCGGCTTGGCTCGGATCGGCTCCTCAGCTCGGATCGGCTCGGATCGGCCCGCGTCGGCTCCGTCGCCCTGCTCGGCGCTCTGCCTCGCGCTGTACGTGCAAGGCAACGGGCAAATGACGGCGTGCCCCGATGGAGACTGCATTTACCGAGGTCCGTTTGAGAAACGTTACAGAGGTGCATTTGGGGAAAAATAATTGCTGGCTGCCGCCCAAGCCCGGGAAGCGCTAGTCAGAATGACACGCAAGAAATCACGTAAAATTGCTTTCGCCAACTTGGCTCGCGTCCCAAAAGCCAGCATTGTCCATGAGGTGTGGGGGTCCTTCAGCCTTTGCTGCGACACACCACTCTTCGCTTTTACTGCTACTGCTTCTCCTAAAGCTGCAGAAACTTCGCAAAATGCATACGTTAAAAAATAAGCGGGACGCTGATGGTTTTGAAAATTTCAGAGTTGTTGCTGTTATTACTGCTCCACCTTGCCCAGAGAACAGAGAACGATCCTGTGAGGGCTGAGGACCCAGTGGAGAAAAGATGAGCCCAAATCTCTCCCCAGTTTTCAGGCAGTCATATGCCTGAAGTTATATGTCAAGAGTGGCTGACAGTGCAAAGCAAAACAAACTCAAACCTTTAAGAGGATAAGACAGGAGTTTGTGACCTCAGTAAAAGTTTTTTACTTCTGACTTTTAAACAGTTAATTTTGACATTTTCAGGTTCAAAAGAAAATCAGTTCTGTTGCATCTTCACCACTGCCAAACTTGCCAGAAGTCAGAAAACATCTTAACTCATATTCATAGCAAATACTTCCACATTTTTCTATCTAAAGTTAGGAACCCACAACTATAAAAAATAACAGTAGAAGGTTTCACATCACTCAGGATGGCTGACTCCAGTGAGAGGCTGTGAGTGCCCATCACATCTAAAAATCAAACCCATTTTTATGCGCATTAAAGTGCCAAAATGCAGGCATCGGTGTTTGGCAGCAATCACAGTTCTTACACATCAATCCTATTTTTCTCTTCCAGTCTTAGCAATGTATACTGTTACAGAAATCAAGTACAGAAACTCATTTTCTCATTCAAATTTGTGTTCTGTTCAAATCAATTTCATTGATTAGTGATCCCTTTTAGCTAATTACAAAACTGAGTAACTGTTTAAGGAATTGGGCCTTCTGTGGTGTCAGAGGTATGCAACATCACCTGGATTTCTAAATTCTTGCTCAGTGACTAGACAATACCTTCTTCAGGGACTAGCCAGTCGGTGTTGAAGCAAGCTGTAACTACTTTTCCAGTAAATTAACCTAGTACCTTACCAAATGTAAGGTTATAAGCTCTACATGGTGTTCTGCTTTTCTACTTTGTATTAAATTTTAAAACTAGGGTCCACTGAAAGTCATATGAAAAACTGTAATTTAAATATTTCACCACAGAGCTGGCAATAGGCATTTTTTATTCTATTTGTCAATTGAGTGCCACAGACGAGTTAGGTGGCAGGATTCTCATGTCTCTGTTGTTTCTTTCAACAGTTTCATCCAGAGAATTTCCATAAAGGCCTAATGCCAATCCAATGGATTTTGCCTGAGCTTCTACTGTTCCCACAACTTTATATATTACTTGTATAGCTCTTTACAAGTAACTACCAATCCTGCAATCAGGTATTAGCTACAAAACTGAATCCTTCACACAAAACCTGAAAAAAACCCCACCTGGTAGTTCATAACTGCCAACAAAGATCTAACACTGATAACAAAAGCTGACTTGTAAAAAATGACATTTTTCTCATAGTTCCTTGAATTAAAGTAACAACTTGAACCTCTTTGGGTTTTGTAGCAATCCCATTTGCACCTCATAGGAAAACATTTAATTCTGAAGCAGAAACTACAATTTTTTACTTTTACACAGTAAAAAAATTAAAAAAAAAAAAAAAAAAGAAAATACCTTCTTAATCAAAGATCATTTTCTCAAATAGAATAAGATTCTGGAAAATTATATCATCTCCAAGCAATGTCACTGACTTACAAAACCTTTAACTGCATCTAGCTTTCCCTCACAACATCCCAGTAAGTGTTACACAACACAAAAACTACTACATGAAATTTTATAACCTGATTATAATTTTATCCTGTCAAAAGATAAGGCTACAACATAGTATTAGCAAGTTTCTGCACTCTAATACCCTATAGCATGAATTTTACTAGCTTTGTATATTACTGCTATAATTTGCAAAAATAAAAGCAGAAACACTTCTGCATTTTTATGTTACTGCTTAGATTGCTGGTTCCCAAGTCACAGAACTCACACCAAATAAAGTTAAGAAATAACAACACATTCTTGCACATAACATTGCCGTCTTGTTTGTTTCGCATACAAATTGGCTCAACGGGAACACGTAATTGGGGAAGATGTTGAAAAGAAAAGTAGGTTTACTGTGACTTTAGTTCCGACATCCCCAGAGGTAGTTTTACATTACTAAAATACCAAGAAAAAAAACAACAACAAGGGAGAGCTTTGCCTCTGCTATTTATGAATAGATGCTGTTTACAGCTATTACTTGAAAAAAAACACTACGACAAAATATTGTGCCTGGTGTTTTGTGGCAAGTGAAGAAAAAGAAAGCAACAATGGACTAGCATGTAAGTGGAAGACATGGATCCAGAAATTTGTATCGTCACGTTAAAAAAAAAAAAAGGAATTATTTTGACTATGCTAGCTGATGATCTGTCCCTTAACGTGTTGTCTCAAGGAGCATCAGAGATAAACTATGTACTAATATGACCAATTTTTGTTCAATATGCTGCAAAACCACAGAAAACTACTTATACGTAAGATAAACTGCAACAACAGGCAGAAGAGAAATACATACAGTGAAAATATGCAGTAGGATAAATTAACAAAATACTTTGCTATCCAAGCTCAGGCTCATGTTTAAATATTGTGTCTGGGTTTTGATACAAAAAAGACATCTGTCAGTATTTCCAGAGATGCACCATTTTCATCTAAAAAGAGGTGAAAAAATAGTAAAAACCTTCTGGCTAAGAACAGGATTTGCCAAACCTGCAGTAGAACCGCGGTTTCTGTTTCCTAAATACTGAACTTCGCAACATAAAATAGAGTCAGTTCACAGCCAAGCGAGAGCGCAACAAGGCTGCCAGCCAACATCGCGGGTCCCTCAGTGACCTCGCTACGTAAGCCAGGCTTTCCTCTGCCAAAACTTAAATCATGAAGGTGACATAAGGCAAAATGGGGATGTCCTAGAACAGTACTTTAGGCACCCAACTTAATAAAATTGGCCAACTTTAAGACATACCGAAAAAGCTTTTTAAAAATTTTGAATTGCTGACCCCGAGTAACAGGTCTGTTTCTGGAAGCGCTGAGCAGTTGAGAACTCAGGTGGAATTCACATGCATGGCTGGCTGCTCAGCACCTTTGGAAAATCAGGTCACTTATTTAAGGCTCTAAATATGGACCTGGAAAGCTACTTTCAGATTCTCGTTTATTACCCTTCACACTTTTGATTTCTGCTTATGAAGCAGCATATTCAGTACTTTCTAGGACAACTCCATTAAAAATTAATATCAGTTTTAATGCTGAGATGGCAGGATTTTCCAAGCAAATTTACGGTTCGGGGGGGGAGGGGTGGGAGGGGGGGTGAAGACACTGTGAAATAAGATTGATTGATTAATTAATTTGCATCTAAATCCAGTATACGTACATGGTGGGGGTTTTAAATCAATAACCACTAAAAACAAAATGGGAAAATAAACAGGGTCATAAATCAAACTAAATTCTAATCTGGTCAAATCTTCAATGCTAATCAGAAGAGTTCTCCATACGCAGAGGTACCAGAGACGCATGTTGCTATACAGGCAACAAATTCTTAAGTTCAGTATCTTAGTCATATTTCCAGACTTGTAAGCTAACTTAATTTTTTCTTTTAGAATACTCTTCTATTGAAGAGTGTCACTGAATCAATAAATTTGCAACAAGTTCTCATGAATCCTGATTTTCCAAAAATGTTCAATAGAAATTGTTCCGAATAACTGGTCCAAAACCACGCTGAAGTGTTTTATGAGAAGAAATAGTTTCAGCATTATTAAAATAAAGTACTTCAAACATATTGAGATGAAATTTTGGACAAAGCCTTTCATTTTTTGAGAAACACCATTCTCGAGAATTTTATTTCTAGAGAACTTAAACATACACAACAGTCATTTGGCCACCTGGCTGTGATTGCTACAGAAGTGACTGTACTTCAGTGGCCCATGAAGAGACTACTGAACACAGCGCTGCATGCTGTTCAAACACTGTATTAAATACAAAGTGTATGTTGCTTATCTTGGGTTCGGATGGCATCTTGTAAATACTGCTTGGGGAACTGATAAATAACTTCACATATCCCTGTTTGGATCAACAGAGGGTGCATCATCAAAGAAGTTTCATCGTACTCGGAAAGAGGAAAGGAAAAGTTCACCCAGCTGACTATTGCAAAATAAAACTCCTGGAAGAATTTCTCCTAGGACAGCTTAACTGTACTGCTAAGGCTCCACTCTTGCACATTCTTTGTCATACAAATAGTTCATAACCCACATAAATAATTTCACTGTCCTCAGTGAGACCAGTTATGGGAGCAAGGATTCTTCATCCAGGCACAGCTATGCAGAATCAGCCTGAACTTTTTACGGCCTGTTCAGCCTCTCTTCAGTCACTCTTTGCAATGCTACAGATTCTAAATACAGTTTTCTTATCAGTGTGGAAAGGGTTCTTTTACCCCAAAATTCCATTTACTACTCCTAGCTTCCACTGCGGGTTTACAGCATGCCATATGAGATCTAAAAATGAACACGCTTCTCTTTAGCCATGGAAAACTCAGCTGACAGCCTGCAAAAGTGTTTATAAATACAGCGTATATCACACCCATTTATCTCTGTAAAGCACAGTCCTCATCTTTATACAGGCAAGACATAAATAGGCATTACAACGAAAAATCCCTACCCCAGCCAACACTTTAACACAATTCCTGGGAGAAATGAAACCTACTTGGCTTTATTTCAAACGTTAGAGTGAAGAAAGTATTTTTGGGAGTCTCATCACTACAATGTAATTCTAGCAGTGATGCAATGACAGAAGTAACCGTGTCACTAGATCAGCAGGACTGTGCCAAAGTATGTAACCAAAAAGTGTTTTATAAACACTGAAACTTCCAACAACCCAGCACTCAGCATTTTTAATATATCAGAAAAGCCTGTAAAATACTCAATGGAACGGCAATAAAATTCATAGGCATATAAAGCTTTACCATTTTCAGGGCATTGTACCAATATTAAGTTTCATAAATCCCTACGAAGTAGCATGGAAGTAACACTCGGGGATTTTGTGCAGAGCTTGAACTATACAGGTAATCAAGCCGTGATCCAACAACACTCACACCCCCTTAACTTTTAGGCACGTAAGCTGGACTACGTGTGCTCAACACTAAGCACAAACTGAAAGGCTGGTTGACTCATCAATTAGCCCAAGCACTCTAAACTGTATCAGTCATAGCATCGGGTTTAGACCTTGAAAGCGCGTGCCTCCTTTTGCTGTTTTGGCTTCATTCGTCAAGCTGCGTGGTAAAAAAATGGTCGGTGGCATCACCTGCAAAATACCCTTGATATTAGCCCTTGTTTCTTCATGCATCCTCTTAGAAAAGGTTACCATTGCAATCTCACATAAATCCTCCTCAGTTCTTGGCCCTCCTCACTACCGCGATGATAAAGGATTTTGCCGGCCGCCTCTGTAGTCAGGCTCCTCGCCGGGGAGCCAGGCTGGGCCCGTTTCGCTCTCCCTGCCCAGGGGTGACGGGCAGGGAGGAACAGCCAGGGAAGCGAGCGCTGTTCCCACCCGCTGCTGGGGCCAGCATTTCGGAAAGCTGCAGAAAGCCGAAACAACGGGGGGGTCAAAGACGGAGAGACCGCTCTGGGGTGCTCTACGAGTAAAACCCCAAGCGTACACTATCGGGCAGTGTCTTTTCTTCAACTGAAAGAGAAACTGGAGATTCCTGGCAGATTACCACTAAAAACCTGCAGTAAAGCACCTACAGCCAGCCGAGCTCTTGTTCTGCATCACCCACAACGCTGTTACCAAACGGGCACATTCTTTGGGTTTAAGCCGTTCTCCAGAAACCTCCTTGCAGGGGGAACAGGAGACACTCCAAAAACGTTACCCAGCAAAACCCACCTGCGCAGCATTCCTCCTTGGGACCCAGCCTTCCGCTGCGGGAGCCGGACCTGTGGGCCGTCTGTTCTTGCGGGCGAGCAGCTTGGTGCAGAGCCCCGCGGTCACCGGGCCGGTCTGGCCTTTCGGGGAGGCCAGGCTGGGCTTTCGCATCGTGCCGGGGTCGGACGGAACCGCCGCAGCCTGCACAGGAGCGCCGTATACCTGCATGTAAAATGCTCCCTTTGCAAGCAGGAATTGGCTGGCTTCTCATTACGAGGTTCTCAGAAGTACCCTTATATACGTGTATATGCAGTTATACAGGCATATATTCTGCGTATTTAAGCCGCAGCTGAGCCTGGAACTTTGGATTTGGTCCTATGAGGTGCTGCCTAGGCCGCCCTCCCCTCACGACGAGTCAGGCGAGGCCCCGCGACGAGCAGCCCTCGCAGCCGCCACCGGAGGGGAAGGGCCGGGCCGCGGGGGGACACTGCCCGCCGGGCAGCGCGG
>NW_010972630.1:491380-491648 GCF_000737465.1 Haliaeetus leucocephalus
GCGGCGGCGGAGCCCGCGGGGCAGCGAGGGCCCGGCGCTGCCGCCCTGACAGCTCGGGGCAAGCTCTTGGCGGGGGCCGGGCGTTGGGAGGGGATATGTAGAGCCCGGCCGATTAACATAAGAGGGCGGGCGGGGAAGCGGCCCTGCGCCGTCTTTACCGGCGACGGCTGAGAGAAGGCGGGGGCGGGAGCTCGGTGGCGGGCGGCCCCCTCCGCGGAGAGGGGCGTGAGGAGCTTCCCGCCCAGCGGGGGCCGCGGGGGGCGGGCTG
>NW_010972630.1:491836-492063 GCF_000737465.1 Haliaeetus leucocephalus
CTCCGCAGACCGCCGGGATCGCCAGCGCCCGCCCGCGACCCCGCCAGCCGCCCGGCGGCACGCAGAGGAGGGACGCTACAGGGCTTTCGCCAGGCTGTGAGGGCTGGACGGCGTCGTCCGCCGCCGCCTCCAGCCCGGGAAAGGGCGGGCGGGCGGTGGCCGGGCAGCCGCCTCCGGTGGCCCGTCGCGGCGAGGGGCGCAGCAGATGGGGCCCGCAGCCCGCGGGC
>NW_010972630.1:492341-557055 GCF_000737465.1 Haliaeetus leucocephalus
TGCGCTTGGTCGTTGATTTCTGAGGCTTTTTGTTTCCAAAAGGAAGGCGAAACATCGAGCGGAAGAGCCAAGCGCTGTGATTATCCCCATGCCGACATGAGCCCAGTGCAGTGTCAGCAAAAAAAGGTGCTGCGGTCCCCTCCTTCCAGATGCGCTGTGCAGCAAGTTTATAAAGCCTAGCCTGTGTCTCCCGTTGTTCGCTTAAATGATAACAGGCCCAAATTCTTCAAGTGGGAGCAATTTCAGGCCGTTATATTGCAGGCCTGGTGTTAAACTGCCTCTAATCCTAATAGCTCAAGACAAAAAGGAAGGAATTAGCTAAAAGTTCATCAGAACCGTACATCCAGTCTAATGCAGTTTCTCTGTACAGCCAGTATCAGATGTTTCACAGAAAAAAAATGCAAGAAGTCCAAGAGCGGGCAGATGTTGAGTCGTTTTCCCTCAATAGAGCCCCAGCGTGTGTTGGCATAAATCCTGAAGTGTGCTGTCTTACCCCTACTGCAGTAGAATCATACAAACACTTAGGCTGGAAAAAACCTTTAAGATCACCAAGTCCAACCGTTAACCTAACACTGACAAGTCCACCACGAAACCAGGTCCCTGAGTGACGCATCTACACGTCTTTTAAATACCTCCAGGGCTGGTGACTCCACCACTTCCCTGGGCAGCCTGGTCCAATGCCTGACAGCCCTTTTGGCGAAAAAACTTCTTTCCTAATATCCAATCTAAACCTCCCCTGCCTCAACTTGAGGCCATTTCCTCTTATCCTACCTCCAGCAACCTGACAGAAGAGACCAGCACCCACCTCACTACAACCTCCTTTCAGGCAGTTGTAGAGAGTGATAAGGTGTCCCCTCAGCCTCCTCTTCTCCAGACTAAACAGCCCCAGCTCCCTCAGCCGCTCCTCACAAGACTTGTGCTCCAGGCCCCTCACCAGCTTGGTTGCCCTTCTCTGGACACGCTCCAGCACCTCCATGTCTTTCCTGCAGTGAGGGGCCCAAAACTGAACACAGGACTCGAGGTGCGGTACCCTCAGCCTTAACTGTTACTACCAGGTGTTTTTGTGAATCCCAATTAACTGTGCAGCTTCTGTCTAAACCTTACTAAACCCTTGACTTCGTGGGTGCATTATGTCAGCAAGTTCCACTGTATTGCGTGAAGAATCGTTTGCCATTTTTGATGTTGCCAATTTACAGTTTAAGTTGAATATGGCCTTGTTACTGGCATGTGCAACAGTCCCGTTCTAGCTTCTGAACAACATTTTATACTTTTATTATATATTCTATTAATCTTCTGAGATAAACTCTTCAAAACTTTTCAGTCGTTACTCCTCTGAGAATTGCTCCTGATGCCATTGCAGCTCTCAATTCCAGAACACCCTTCTTTGGACTGAGGTAGCCTACGGTCAACGTTGCAGAAAAGGCAACGGCACAGAGCTATGCCTGTTTTTTCCAGAATTATTTTTCAGTCTCTCCCACATGTTTCCTACCATCTCAGTAATTTTTCTGTCATACTGCAGATTGAACAGAGCTGTTATCACACTGTTTGGGGTAATGCCCAATTCCATTTTTCTTTTGAGATTATCAAAAAGTTAATTTAGAATCCCATAACATGTATTTATAAAGGATTTTTTTCTTCAAGACAGTAATTTGTCATTAGTATTATGTCATTAATCATAGTATTTACCATTTTAATGACTATTCGCTTAGTAGGGTGGAAGACTTCTTAACTTCTTCAATGTCTTTGCTCAACTGACTGACTTAGATAACCCATTTTCAGATGCTGCTGCTGGATTGTTGGCCCCTTTCCAATTCATTTACACTAGAGGGCTTAATATGAAATCTGTTTTTCATCCCTGCTCAAAAAAATAATCATTTCTTTCTAGTATGTGTCCCTATCTCTTAGGTAGCTTTTGAGTTATGTCAATACTTGGTCTGATCCCAAGAATATATTTAGTTGTGGGCTAACTTTAGACTTAAAAATGTCTAAATAATTGACATAACTGCTTTTTTTAAATTTACTACATATTGATACCTGCCAAATATATGAATTCTTAGAAATTGAATACTAATAAATTGGTGATACGTTTTGTTCTGTGTATTCATACATTGTGATCTACAGATTTTCTAAGTACTTAAGAGTTTTTAATTATGCTTACATATATGCATACTGTACCATATAATCTTACTGTGTACTCTACTACAGGATCAAAACCCTTATGCTTTTGGTGAACAATCTGAATAATATGGTGAATAAAGACATAAACCAACAGACCGTTTGCATGTTGGAAGATGCTGAACACTTTCTGTTCCAGATAGATGTGTCTAATATAGCTTAAAAAGAAAGGGTTTTATATGTTGTCTTGCTAACTTGGCTGAGTTGAAAATCTTAATCCTATGGGCCACCTTTAGAAGGTCAATTCTAAACAATAGTAAACTAATTTATGTTGAACTCAGTGATTATAAGGACATCTTTCTTGCTCTTTTTGAGCAAGCTTTTTCTGAATTCTGCTTGAGTTGCAGTTGCTTAGTACATCTGAAAATTAGGACATTGTCATTTGACATCCAAATTATTGTCTTTTAAAAAACTAATGTGAAACCCTGTTTTTACTCTTAAGGTACTGATACGTTAAAAAATCTGTGAAGGTCACAGAGGTTAGCAACAACTTGCAGGAGTCTGAGAATGGACTGAGACCGATCCAATGGTTCTGAACATTCTGTTCTTGCTGGCCATTGTTTTGGGTTCTGTTGTGATCAGTGTGTAATCACCCTTCCCCTCAGCAGCTTATTATTGTAAAATCCATTTAGAAGACTGTAAATAACTGTATTTAAACACCAAGTGTGGCCAAGTAAAATGAAAGTCTGAGTTTAGAGGTGTATGAAATTAAATGTGATTGTTTTTATCAAACATGAGCTTGATTTGTAATCTAAAGCCCTAGTATCCCAGAACATTTGGAAAACTTGGACCCAGAGGTAGATCGTTGTCTCAGCTTTGCAGATGGGGCCCATTCCTAGTTGAGAGGATGTTTTCTTCATATATCACCTACGTTGGATCACATTAATTTTTTATATTTAAATCTGAAAAATCTAAACATTTTTATGGCTGAATTTACAGACATTTTCCCGTCTTCCATTTTACCAACTTAAATTAGAAATTATGCATTGCTGCAGCTTAGCTTAACTTTTGGCCCACACTTGTTCAAAACAATTACAGATATTAGGATGCAATTACAAACGTTAGAATTAGTTGAACTTAGGTGAGTTTAAAATGTTGTAAAACTGCAGAAGAGGCAAGATTTACATGGTGTTACATTTAATTGTCAGTACATTGGTTTATGTATATCCAGGCAGTGATCCCCAAAAGCTCAGGATATTTCAAAATGTAAAATAACACAACTTAAATAGTAGTAAAAAAAAAAAAAGCCCAACAAATCTAATGCTTAAGTTTCTTCTATAGAATCACAGAAACAACAAACATGCAACCATAAAATTATAAGAGCAAATGAAATGAGAAATCCTCCAGTTCCTCCAAAAACAAGCTCTCAGTATTTCTACTTCATTTGTTTTTCATGTTTCCATCAGTTTGATGTGAATTATGCTTTGATGCTTTTCACAATGTGAAGAGTTGTAATTAATCTTTCCTCACACTGTAGGTTTTCTTCTTTACTCAGTAATGCTCAATTTGGCCATGCCTTTCAAACACCTACATTTTGTTTGAAAATGCAACAATTGTCTATCTCCATGTTTCACTCTCTGATTCTGAATGTCTCATTCCACTGTAGCAGAAGAAATGCTTTATTTCTAGAGGTCTTATTTTTGTCAGTTGAATTGAACATTCAGGAAAAAAATGCTAAAGGCCAGAGTCCTTCTCCCTGCCAAGTGATATGGTAGGTGTGGAGAAAGGAGGCAGAGCAAAGCGCGGGCAGCCGGCGCTGCTGTCCTGGTCTGCACCCTGCTATTGCTGTGACACCTTCCCTGGCATTGCTGGTGGGCTCACGTGGAACCTGCGGGCTATTTTCTGTCATCAGTGACAGGAGTCCCTCCAGAATGGGTGGGTTTGAATGGTCACAAAGAACACATGATTCTTTATCTGTTTTGTGCATGCAAAAATTACTATGTAGGGACACCTTTGAAATAAAACACAGAAAGAATGGCTGCCTCAGGCATGTGGTAGTTGAGCGTGCTGAAATCAGCCTGCGGAAACACCAGCCCTGAGGGCAACAGAAAGTCTGCAGTGAAACCAGCTGCACCGGCTGGCAATCAACAGATACAGATGTTTGAAATGAATCCCTGTGACTCCCTGTGACAGATTTTGTAGAATCCTTTGGGATCATTAGATGTCCCGAACTACAACTGCCAGAGAAGGAGAGAGTAGTCTGGGAAAGCATCACATCGTCTCGTCCTCTTCTCAGCCTCAGCATCAATTGCTGGCCACTGCTGAAGACAGGATACTGTGGTCCAACCCAGCATCGCCATTCTCATATCCATGTGCTAATATCTTATTCATTTTCCTCGCAGAACTCCTTCCAATAATAAAATCTTTAATACACTGTGACAGCCAAATGAGTGCAGAACATCATCTGAAACTCTAAACGGAAAGTAAAAAAAAGGCAAAATAATTTGTTTGGAAGTCATAAAGCACACATATCCTGTACTTTTGACATTTTGTTTATAAAAATGTGAATTAACCACCAGTTAGCTTTTCCACAAGTAGTTTTTGTCACATCATGATGAAATTAATTTTGGATTAAGAGAGACAAAAGTAAAAACACAGAAGTAAGCTGTGCTGTAGTGTTAGCTAGGTCACAAGATAAATTCAAACCTCCAAATGGTGCCAGGTTCTTTTACAGGCAAAGTAACTATGAACTCTAGACCAAAGACATTATAATCTAATTATGAGTCTGACAGTTTGTGAACACTCAATTATAATAAACAAAACCAAGTGTTTGCAGTTGGTGTTCAGTCACAGTCCTGAAAATGCCTGCATGTGCCCTGCTGTCATTGGCAGGGATGGCACTCTCCTCTGCAGGTCAGTTCCTCTGATTAAACAGAACCTCCAAGGATAGCACAGATTTTGTGAATGTCAGCATGATGCACTCACATGACTCCCGTTTATCCAAAGATAACCTGGGAGCGTTCCTTATTTAACATGAATAAAGCAAGCACAACACATTAATTTTAATTTTCAGATATATTAATCACTCAACCAAAAGGCACCTATCCCGTACTCTGAGCACTCTCCACTTATTAAAATTTTAGGAGGGAATATCATTCCTATCACAGTATTGATCACCTTGCCCCCCACCCTCATGAACAAATACAGTCTATAATGGCACCCTGCAGCTGCAACATTTCTGTTCTCTGAACAGAACAACAAAACAATAGACACAACAATCTGAACAACAAAAGAATAGACATGAGATTTTGATAACAGCTGACACCTGGTTTCAAGGAATAAATACTTAAAAGCAGTTTTCTTAGTGCTTTACTCATTGACTTTACTAATTTCCCATAACCCAGAGTTTACGCTCTGTTCACTTTGGCCTAATGCAGCGGCGCGTTTAATTGATTTTTAACACCTTCCCACGTTTCTTTTCTCAGACCTGTTCCAGTGCTGTATTTGAGAGGGGTCTGTGTGCCGGAATTTCTGGCCTGCCTGTCCGCTCAGCGGGGTGGTGAAACAGCTGAACAGCGGGGAGCTGAGCCAGGTAGCCGAGTCTGTGCCTGTTGGGCTGTGAGCGCTGACGGCGTGTTCTCCCTTCACCTGCCCCAAAGGCAGGGACAGCCAGAGCCAGGGTCGCGACGTGCTTGGCCTCTGAATGGGAAGGAGGCAAGAAGGTAGTGAGAGAGCATGTCTGGCTGCCAGCTCTGGTTACTGCTTACGCAGATGGGGAGAGCTACTGACTGGATGTTTACGGCAGCCGCAGGGCTGGTAAGTGAGATCTAGCTCCTAACTTGGGCAGAGTCACGCAGGAGGAGAAGGAAAAGGCTCCGAGCCCTGCTGGGTCACTTAGCACAGCTGCCTGCCAAGGGATTAGGAGATACAAAGCTTGGTGAAGACTGTTGAAACTAGAGAGGGGTGTGTTTGGCAGTAAGCTTCTACTTAAATTTCCACTATAGTATTCCAGAACAAACATGCGGTGCAAAACAAGAGTATTTTTAACATTTTGGGGCCATATGGTGTTCTGCTAACCAACAGCTCAGGAAAATGAACTGACTTCCCAGGCGTGTTGCTCATTCAGGACATATGTATTCATTTTTTATCCCCAGAGCTGCCAAATCAAACTCATTAAAGACTAAGAGACATCAGCCAGTTCACAATCAACTCTATGTTTGTTATCCTCCAAATACTTTGAAGTCCAGGAATGAAAGACATTATAAAAATAAAATGTATTATTACTAGTAGTACTATGTAAGATTTGGGGGAATGCGCTTTATTAAAAGGGCACATTTTCCACAGATGTATGTCCATGTGAATGTGCATGTGCAGTGCTTCCCGTGTACTAATTTGTGAAAACAATGTGTGCACTACAGAATCTATTTGTAGTACATATTTTGCACTAAAGAAATGGAATTATATATATGCCTAGATAAGTAATCTTTTTCAGTTTTTAAATCATTGGCTTGGATTTTTTAATTTCTTTTGTTTTTCCACGTCAAAAATTATGTATCAAAGTCATGGAATAACAGAATGATTCCTATTAGAAAGGGACCTCAGGGAATCATCTACACCAACCTCCTGCTCAAAGCAGGGTGGATGCTGGAATCAGACCAGATTGCTCAGGGCTCTATTCAGCTGGGTCTTGAAAACCTCCATGAATAGAGATTCCACAACTTCTCTGGACAACCTGTTCTTTTTTCTTTATATTTACTATGATCCTCCCCCATTTCAATTTATGACCACTCTTGTCTTGTTCTCTTGCTGTGCACCTCAAGTAAAGAGTCTGGCTCCATCTTCTTAATAAGACTGCTACAAGATCCCCTCAAAGAAAGACTGCTACAAGATCCCCTCAAAGCTGTTTCTCCAGGCTGAACAAGCCCAGCTCCCTCAGCCCCTCACCACAGAGCAAGTGCTCCAGGCCCCTGATCACCTTCATGGCCCTGTGCCGAACTGACTCCATTTTATCGACGTCTCTCTTGTACTGTGGGGCCCCAAACTGAATGCAGTATTCTACATATAGTGTAGCAAGTGCTGAGTAAGGGGCAGTAATCACCTATGTTGCCTATACCAATCACCTTCTCCTCCTTCATATATTGCGAATATATTAAAAAACATAGTATGAAATAATATGTACTATCCAGTATCTGGTCATCCATATTTCATAAAGAAATACAACTACCTCTTTAGCCTGCAACACCAATTAGCTTGTTTTACAATGTCTTGTAAAACAACCTGCAAGTTTACCAACTGTTTCCTAAGCAGTTCTGCTGTTACATTCGTGTTGTGGTACCAAGAGCATTTCCCAGCTCTTGAGTTGCTGCGTGTGTGTTCTGGCTGCATGCTGACTTCCTGTCTTGATAAAACCTGGAAAATCACTGTTGTCCTGACTTTTTTTTCCCTTATTCTTAGAATGGAATGGAATGGAATAGACTATTTCAGTTGGAAGGGACCTACAGTGACCATCTAGTCCAACTGCCTGACCACTTCAGGGCTGACTAAAAATTAAGGATTGTTATTGAGGGCATTGCCTCAATAAAAGAAAAATTGAGGGCCTCTGAAACACTGACAGGCTTGGGGCATTGACCATCTCTCTAGGAAGCCTCTTCCAGTGTGTGACCACCCTCTCGGTAAAGAAATGCTTCCTCGTGTCCAGTCTGAACCTCCCCTGACACAACTTTGAACTATTCCCATGCATCCTGTCACTGGATCCCAGGGAGAAGAGCTCAGCACCTCCCTCTCTGCTTTTCCTCCTCAGCAAGCTGTAGAGAGCAATGAGGTCACCCCTCAGCCTCCTTTTCTCCAAACTAGATGAACCCAAAGTTCTCTGCTCCTCCTCATAGGACATTCCTTCCAGCCCTCTCACCAGCCTTGTTGTCCTCCTCTGGATGCACTTGAGGACCTTCACATCCCTCTGAAATTGTGGGGCCCAGAACTGCACACATCACTCAAGGTGAGGCAGCACCAATGCTGAATACAGCAGGATAATCACCTCTTTTGGCCGGCTGGTGATACCGTGTTTGATGCACCCCAGGATGGGGTTTGCCCTCTGGGCTGCCAGGGCACACTGCTGACTCGCATCGAGCCTGCTGTCGACCAGCACCCCCAGATCCCTTTCTGCAGGGCTTCTCTCCAGGCAGCCGTCTCCCAGTCTATCCTTGTGCCCAGTGTTACTCCATCCTAGGTGCAGAATCTGGCATTTGGACTTGTTAAATTTCATACCATTAATGACTGCCCAGTGTTCACACCTATCTCGATCCCTCTGCAAGGCCCCCTGTCCCTCAAGAGGATCAACAGCACCTCCCAGTTTGGTATCATCAGCACACTTGGTAATGGTGCATTCAACTCCCATATCTAGATCGCTGAGAAATATATTGAACAGCACTGGCCCTAGAACTGAACCCTGAGGAACACCACTGGTGACCAGTCGCAAGCCAGATGTAGCCCCATTCACTACATTGAGCCCTGCTGTTCAGCCAGTTCTTCACCCAGCGCACCATGAACCTGCCCATCCTGCAGTTGGGCAACTTGGCCAGAAGGGTGCTGTGAGGGGCAGTATCAAAAGCCTTACTAAAATCCAGGAAAACTACACACACTGCCTTCCCTTCATCCACTAGACAGGTGACCTTATCACAGAAGGATATCAAATTAATTGAACAGGACTTTTCCTTTGTGAACCCATGTTGACTGTGCCTGATGATCACATTGTTCTTTAAATGGCTTGACTAAGCAGATACAGCCCTGTAGCTAGCTCCAGCACATCCTCTGAACATGCAGGGCAGGAGAGCAGGACTGCTTAAACACCACATTACAAGTGCACCCTGTATGACCTCTAGTCCTTCCAAAGTTAGGACTCTTCACAATACATTTCCCCACCCTTTGCAAATGCACACATTCCTACTGCTAGACTTTCAAGTTTTTATTTTGCCATATTAAAGCATTCTTTATTTAAATGGGCCTGAGTTACAAAGCCATCTAGACAACCTCCTCCAAAATTGTTATGCCATCCATACACTGTTGGTGTAAATGTAGAGCAGCTGCAGGCTTCCACTCTCTAGAAAAACACACACATGTTCACTGGTCATTCCCTAAAGACAGCTACTTTTTGAGCAACACCAGTCAATTTTTAATTCATTCTACATGTGCTCTATTTATATTGTAGCGTACAGCTTTTTAGTCAGGACAAGATGCAGTACTAAATCAAAAGTCTTGCAAAACTTTAGTTGAAAATATATAAGGGCCTTATCATTAATCTAAACACAGATGTACCAAACAGCTTTTACTGCAGAGCCTAATTTTATGACTAAAGTCTAAATATTTAGACCTTTATTTTAAATCACTCATGATAATTTGCAGGACAACAATACTCACCTTGATCTAACATTTTAGATTACATCACGAATAAGTATCCAAGAAAACATTCAGTACAGTAGAAAACCTAGCAAAATACTCCTGAAATTTCTGGGTTTCAAACAGGAATCAAGAAAAGAATTGTTAACAAATATTGTGGGAGCTGTTAATACATTGTAGTTACTCAAGGAAAACACAATCCAGTTCTCTGTGCCCAAAGCACTATTGCCTGAAATTACACCCATCTAATTTTAGGCACTTAAGTAAGGCATCTAAATTAAGAGCCTCATTGCTTTACTTCTACATTGTACCTCAGAGAGGGTGATTTATCCCTGTGATCTGAACTGCCTTTGGACAGACACTGTCCCTCCACTGACTGCAAAAGGAGCCTAGACTCTCAAGGTTTTCCTTCAGACACCTCCAAAGTGAGATAGATGAAATCACATCTATGGAAAGATAGAAAGAAGAGGAAGCTTAGTTAAAAGCAATTAGGTCGATACACCCTGCAAAGTCTGGGAAGGGAAGCTTTGTTACCTTTCTCTCTCCATTGACTCTCCTCCTCTCCAGCAAATCATCTGTGAGAATCTCTCCTGTGAACACCTCTCCTGTGAGCCAAATGTCAGGCGTTGAAAGCAGAGCACGTGCAGGGCTTTATTCTTATACGTAACAAAAATAGATATAAAGAAAATCCCATTGCTTCTACAAGTGGACGTTACTGTGCTGCTAACTGCATTGCTAGCTAGGATTTTAACTCATATTTTGAAATGAGTTTGTGTGGCAGTTTCGTGTTTTATCACCGCCCAGCTGTTCACCCATCAGAGTTTACTGTCCTGCAATAGACGGAAATTTGTACTTGTGTGGCAGTCAATAGGCTAGTGTGTGTTGGTTTAAGTGGCCAGTGACAGTGAGTTTCATGCCAGACTCTGAACTGTGATGAGTGAAAACATAAAAGTGTACTTATGGGGTTAGTAATTCTACTGGGAGCAGGGCATTCTTATGCCATTATATAAAGACTCACCAAAGCCCTTCTGTGGTACCTCTCACTCCAAAAATAAGAAAAGGTGGCACTGTATCTATAGTCATTTAAAGAGAGAGGTTTGAAAAGGGTCAGATGACTCATGCCCTAGAGATGTAAATTTGCCTGCAGTGACTGTAAAAGAAACCAAGAGTCATTGCCCCAGACGTAGATGCCCTCCAACTGTAGTCAGGTTGAATGGATCCCATCCTCAACATGAAAATTCACTACGTAGAACACATTTCAGAATCAGTTTAGGAAACTGATTACCAAGCAAAATCACCAGGGCTTGTTAATGAAAACCAGGCCAATGTCTTCTATTTCCAAACTTCAGAAAGCTTCATTGTAATGTCATGAACAACAACCAGCTCACTTGGAAAAGTATTTTAATTAAGGTACAAGGAGAATGTGTGCATTACATTTCTTTAAAAAGAATTCTGAGGCTAGCAAGTGACTTTCTCTGTAAAGATTGTCCTCTTTGTGTTCTCTTTATGGCATTGTGGCATTTAATAAACTATGCAAATCTTGAAAGTCATTACAATCTTGAATAATCCACACCTAGGGAACTGTCCCTCTGAAGTCTGTGGAACATTTTGCTATAGTTTATGCATAAACATAAATACATGAAAAGCCAAGAGTTTTAAGTATTTGTAGAATCATACCTACTTTTTATATGCATTAAAATGCTTACTGTCACTTCGTATTGTAAAATGAGGTCGATTACAACAAGACAGGCCTTCTTCTTAGGGTTTTATTTTATTTGTTGGTCATTATCACTGGAATACCTTTGTGTGTAAAGATAAGGTATAAAGATTAATTTCTTGTTATTCTTCATCTATCTACCTCATCCAACTAATTTATTTTACACTATATTAACAGCATCATGGCATTACAAAGTGTGAAATCAGGCTGTCTGATACTGTGCTGCATCGTCACTGTTACGATCCTGTATGTTCTGCTGTAGGTCACATGACAAAATTAGCTCCATTCAATACCCTGGCAACTTTCTGGTGTTTCTGTAATAGGTATTCTAGGGCATTGTTAACATTACTTAGTGCTATGTACAACAGGCTTGGTTTTAATTAACCTGCCTCCAGTAATTATTGCAAGAAAACTGAAGGAGAAATGGCAGAAAAAACTGCTGTGCTCAGTGGGACACGATCACAGCATGGGCTGTCTTGTTTGCTCTTCCAGGGAAGGAGAGGACTTGAAAAGGTCCTCTGTCTGCTCTATCAGCTGACCTCAAGCCATGTTAACAGCCACCTTAAAGATGTCTGTAGGAGCTAGTCCGGAGATGGAACTAAAAGAGTGGAAAGCAATGAAGAAGAAACATTTAGAAAACCAAGAGAAAACTGATTAAAACAGAAGTTAAATTAGTATGTCATAAGTCTAGTAATGAACAGAAGCTTAAGTCCTGGAAACTGATTACAGAAGACAGTACTTTTAGTTAGGAATATCTGGGTTTTGCCTTGCTGTTAACAACTACTGTGTTGTCTGTTGGTATCTGAGTCTGCTTAATACACCCCTCTTTGACTGAGTTTTCATTCTCTTCCCTGTTTGTTTTGTACTCCTTCCTCCTGGGATAGGAAATGGGCTCGTTACCATCAGACCTCTAATCAAATAAGGCTGCACAATGAGCTACAAGACTCACGTGTAAATCTCACTTTTATGCTGTAATTTATATAACATTTGAGATCTCTGTAAAGTTTTGAATTTTATTTAAAGTTGCTTTTGAGTAGCAGAAACTTCACTAATTTAACAGGCCACTTATGTTTAATAAAGACTGTTATGAAAAATGTGTCTTAAAGTGAAAACATAACACTGTTTGCAGTAGGTTTGTGTCTTCTCTTCTCCTACTGGCACTGTTTAATGTCTTTGTTGGTGACATGGACAGTGGGATTGAGCGCACCCTCAGCAAGTGTGCTGACAACACCAAGCTGTGTGGTGCGGTCGACAGGCTGGAGGGAAGGGCTGCCATCCAGAGGGACCCTGACAGGCTTGAGAGGTGGGCCCTGCAAACATCATGAAGTTCAACAAAGCCAAGTGCAAGGTCCTGCACATGGGTCAGTGCAATCCCAAGCACAAATACAGGCTGGGCAATGAAGGGATTGAGAGCAGCCCCACAGAGAAGGACCTGGGGGTGTTGGTTGACAAGAAGCTCAGCATGACCTGGCAATGTGCGCTCATGGCCCAGAAAGCCAATCGTATCCTGGGCTGCATCAAAAGAAGTGTGACCAGCAGGTTGAGGGAGGTGATTCTGCCCCTCTGCTCTGGTGAGACCCCACCTGCAGTACTGCATCCAGCTCTGGGGCCCCCACCATAAGGAGGACATGGACCTGTTGGAGCAGGTCCAGAGGAGGACCACGAAGATGATCAGAGGGCTGGAGCACCTCTCCTGTGAAGACAGGCTCAGAGATTCAGAGTTGTTCAGCCTGGAGAAGAAAAGGCTCCAGGGACACCTTACAGCAGCCTTCCAGTAGCTAAAGGGGGCCTACAGGAAAGCCAGAGAGGGACTTCTTACAAGGGCAAGCAGTGATAGGACAAGTGGTAGTGGCTTTAAACTGAAAGAGGGTATATCTAGATTAGATGTAAGGAAGAAATTCTTCACAGTGAGGGTGGTGAGACACTGGAACAGGTTGCCCAGAGAAGCTGTGGATGCCTCATCCCTGGAAGTGTTCAAGGCCAGGTTGGATGGGGCTTTGAGCAACTTGGTGTAGTGGAAAGTGTCCCTGCCCATGGCAGGGGGGTGGAACTAGATGGTCTTTAAGGTCCCTTCCAACCCAAAACATTCTGTGATTCCATAATTCTCTTCTTGTCCAGACAATAATTTTGGAGGCTTTTGCAGATGATTTGCAAATGGAACAATACTAAATGCCAGGGGTGAAAACTTAAGCCTTTGGACAAACTATGCTATTTTTTAACAAAAATTTTGAATTAAAATAAGATTTTCCCTATGAAAAACAAATCCTTTATGTCCCCTTACTCTAGTCGAGAAAATCTGAACTGCTTTAGAGTGAAAATTCCTGTACCTTCTCCTGCAATGCCCTTTCACACCTGTTTTGAACTGTGTAAATACTATCATTATTAACCACATAATTTCAATCCCATTTAGCTAAGCAGCCTTTGCTTTCAAAATGGTGTAGATATTAAATGCAGAAGCTATTTTAGCATAGCCTTAATGTTGTAGAGTTTATGTTATAAAAAGAAGATCTGTGCTTGATCAGTAAGTAAAAGTGGCTATTATTAGCCACATTAAACACTATATTAAGTGTTTAGTGCATTTATTAAATAAGGTATACCAAGGTAGTAATCTATGTATTTAGCCAGAGAAACAGGAACAGAAAGTACAGATCAGTTGTAGTAGTGGTGTTGTTAGAAACATCATGTTTTCATTTCCTGGCTTTTGTGATTTGAACTCTGCAACCTTTATCTTGAGTGAATGGAGGGTCTTTTTGTTTATCAACTGAGCTCCAGAAATGCTTCCACTCTACAAGTGTTCATCTCCCAGAATATCTCTGGAACTCTTAAGCTGTTCGTCACCATATCCCAGTTCCCACACCCAATCAAGATTCAAGGACACTCTTCCAAATCTGACTGATGGGAATATAATAGCCGTTTTACTAGTTGTTGTACAACAGTGGTAAATGTGATTGATAGATATTGAGAAGACAAAACAAAGCACGACTTTTTATATTAGACAGCTTCTATTTTCAGAGATCTATCTTGTTCAGCTACCTACCTTTTTAAAGCCAAAAACCGCCAAAGAAATTGAGTTCTGAAACAATGCATTCCCTCCAGGTTATCCACCTTCCTTAGATATCCTAGAAAACAGAAATAAGAGGCTCAGCAAATGAGCCTTTAGTTTTATTAACTGTGGAATTTTCCATCTTCCAAGAGTCATAGAATGGTTTAGGCTGGAAGTGACCTTTAAAGCTCATCTAGTCCAACCCCCCGGCAACGAGCAGGGACATCTTCAACTCGATCAGGTTGCTCAGAGCGCTGCCTAAGCTGAACTTGAATGTTTCCAGTGATGGGGCACCCACAACTTAATCTGGACAACCTGTTCCAGTGTTTCACCACCCTTGTCATAAAAAATTTCTTCCTTCTATCTAGTCTGAATGTAGCCTCCTCTAGTTTAAAGTCATTACCCCTTGTCCTATCAATACAGGCCCTATTAAAAAGTCTGTCCCCATCTTTCTTATAAGCCCCATTTAAGTATTGAAAGGCCACAATAAGGTCTCTCTGGAGCCTTCTCTTCTCCAGACTGAACAACCCCAACTCTCTCAGCCTTTCCTCACAGGAGAGGTGTTCCATCCCTCTGATTGTTTTTGTGGCCCTCCTCTGGACCCGCTCCAACAGGTCCATGTCTTTCCTGTGCTGAGGACTCCAGAGCTGAACGCAGTACTGCAGGTGGGGTCTCACCAGAGCAGAGCAGAGGGGCAGAGTCACCTCCCTCGACCTGCTGGTCACGCTTCTTTGATGCAGCCCAGGATATGGTTGGCTTTCTGGGCTGTGGGCGCACATTGCTGGCTCACATTCAGTTTTTCATCCACCAGTACCCTCAAGTCCTTCTCCACAGGGCTGCTCTCAATCCCTTCATCTCCCAGCCAGTATTGATACTGAGGGTTGCCCCGACCCAGGTGCAGGACTTTGCACTTGGCCTTGTGCTTCATGAGGTTCACATGCTCCCAATTCTTGAGCTTGTCCAGGTCGCTCTGGACGGCACCCCTTCCCTCAGGCATGTCAGCAGCACTGCTCAGCTTGGCATCATCTGCAGACTTGCTGAGGGCGCACTCGATCCCACTATGTCATTGACGATTAAACAGTACTGGTCCCAATACAGACCCCTGAGGGACACCATTTGTCACCAATCTCCATCCGGACATTGAGCCATTGACCACTACTCTCTGGATGCAACCATCCAGCCAATTTCTTATTCAATGAATAGTCTATCCATCAAATCCATCTCTCTCCAATTTAGAGAGAGGGAGGTTGTGGGGGACCACGTAAGATGTGTGAGTCATATTTCTCTGCAAATGAGAAGTTTCACAGATAATCCATGTCTAACAGTTACTGCTTCTGAAAATCAATTATAAATGTACTGTTTCATTTTTTAATGAAGTGCAATGCCTGTCCTAAGGTTTACTGATCTAAAGAACACACTCAGATCATGTGTACTGCAGAGGTTTTAATACTGACAATGAGTATCAGATGCATTGTATTCTGTAGCATAGTGCAAAACAACAGAACTAGCTCCTAATAGCTCAGGTGTGGGGAAGTATTACACTTCCAGGAACACATATTTCTGCATAGGCAGATATATTCTACTTCTCTACACGTTAAAGGTTCCTTGGGTATTTTTATACACTTCACAGAACTGGGAGATGTTTCCTTAAAGCTCAGCGAGCAGTTGAATTACTACTTACATAACCTAACTCTAGAAAAAATTGTTTCCAGAGATGACTGAAAGAATTCAAGAGGAAAGTGAAAGGCAGCAGGGTGCCTGACTTCCACGAGTGTCTTAGAACTATAAATGCCTATTTGAGTAAATGCAGTGGGCAACATGGCTTAGTTTAGCTTCAGATAAAATAATCCTGATTAATAATGGAGGTAGTTATGCTACTAATATAATTATGCCTTGAAAATGAAAACATTTAAAGGACAAGAGTATGCGGAGTAGGAGCCCTATTACCTCAGTTATCTGTCACGACAGGAGCAAATGGATGAATTTGATAGAAAAAATAATTTTCTATTTCACCATTTTGTTATGTCAGAGGAGCAATTTCCCAAACCAACCCCACGCATCAACTGAAAGACAGTTAAACCCTTCATATTTTCTGAAAAAAAGAAAGGCTAGAGCCCTCTGTGGTCTGGGAAGGGTTTCCGTATGGCAACTTGGCTACCAAGAGCCATCAGCAGATTATCATGCAGTAGAACAGAGACTTTTGATGATTACTTCACACTTCAGGCAAGACTAGGTTTTATTATCACTTGGTTTCTCTTTCAAACATTTGCAAATTAAATGACTGAATTGTAAGAATTATTCCATTTCTTTGTGGTGCCATAGTACTGCATTTTTATGTGCTTGCTTTTGACTCTTGGCAAGTACAAAGTGACTTCCTGGATCCCCAAGCAAGAATAACTTAAATTCTTTGCCTGTACTATGCAGGAGGTCATGAAATGTTCAGAATGATCCCTTTTAGCAATATAACCTATTAATCTGTAAATCAATGAATACCAAAAGCTGCTCCAGCTGTCAGGACTTCTTAGTTTTTTAGCACATGGGGAGCAATCCCTTCTGAATTCTTTTGCTTCTGGAAACATTCACAGGAAATTCCTTAGTCCTTCCTGAGTACAAAAGTTGTATTACTTTAAGTATTCAAATATGCTAAAAGTAGTACTGCTCCCCTGGTGGGAAGACAACAATATATAGTTCCCTTGATCAAATCCGATGCTATGTTTCAAAACCTGGGTATAAACAAAGCCTTAATTCTACAATACTACAAAATGGCCAAGTAAATGAAACAATATTTCTCTAAGGATGTTGGCAAAACACCTCCCCACTTCAAAGGTGATTACTTAGTAATTTTTTAAAAGCAAAAGAATCGTCTGTCAGTAACACACTACATGAAATCAGCTAGCTAGCCATGGTCAACAGGTGATGCTTCACATAAATTTAAACTTGGACCTGAGGCATCTAAGAGCCAGAACCATATAAGGTCAATTAAAGTCAGGGGAACACTTTTGATTTCAACAAGAGCCAGTTCAAATACTTGTTAAATTCTATTAAACTTACTAAACTCTACTTCCTTACAGCAGTCAACCAGCCTGCTTTGTGATGTGAAACATGACTGTTTATTTATATCCCTTTTTTACCTTGCTTAGATAGAGATTAATTACCTAGTCTTTTAAAAATAAAATATACATACACACACAATCCAGACACTTTTTTTTGATGACTTCCTGATGTCATTAAATTCCCCAGGCTTATCCTGTGGACTAGATTTCCTTATATGGAATTCATATTTCCATGTTTTTGGAGTCTGAACCCTTTGGAGTTCATTTAAAGCTGATACTCAAAGCAAAACCTGGGCTGTTTAAGCCTCCATCAAGTGAAGTTCTAAGAACAGCTTGAACAAGTCCTGTGGAATGCAAGTGCCATATTTCACACATATCTGATAAATACTGAAATCCCCTCCATTTGCTTCCTGTTTTGGGGTAATTTTAAGAGTGTGTTTTATGCTAAGGTATTGTGTACAGTGAACAAATGGACAGGTCCCAGGACAAGGCAACTGAATTTTAGCCACTGCCATACCACATTGGCAGGCACAAAACAAGAGAAGGCTTCCTTCCTTTGCAGACCCTATCATGCAAGTGCCAGGTGTACTGCAGGACTGGCACGTCTTAAGCCCAGCTCCTCTGCCTGTCTGTGAAGGATTTCTTCAATGTTCAGCACAAAGGAGAGAAAGAAGGTCAATCCCCACATCCTACAGCGGCTGGTGGACCTTGCTGAAATGGACGTGGAAGGCTGCATTTTGCTGCTCTGAACTTCCTCTTAATAAACTTTTACTGGGCATCGAAACTTCGTCAAGTCCCACACAAGCTACTGTGCTGATATAATTTCCGCATCAATGAGTAATTTGTTTTGGTTTTGGTTTTAGTTTGAACATCTTTATATTACTTAACCTTTGTTTGTACTAGTACGTAGTTGATCAAGTAGCTAACTACTCAGAGTTGCCAGTTCATAGTATTTTAGAGTAAACAAGACCATAAAGGAAGTAGCTCTGCATGAATATTTTTTTATGTAATAGCTTGTCATACAGTATATTGAAATTACTATAACTAACGTTGCTACAGTGGAAACTATTAACTTATTAACAGGTGAGGTTTTTGTCATTAGACAAACACAAACAGGAACTAAGTTACAAATGCTGGCTTTTTATTGTCCTTTATTCCATGAAAATCAGAGAGCTGAGCAGGCTAATACACAAAGTAAGGACTGGAGACAAAAGCTACTGCTAAAGGCTGGAGTAAATACCTATTCAGAAAGCCCGAAGTGAGTCACTGGGATGATGGCAAATGTGGGGATTGAGAGATTGTTTGGGATTTTGTGTAAGAGATCAGCAAGCAAAAAGAAAATCAAGGAGAAAGAGAGAAGCATTTATGTTCCTTTGAGAGGAAATGAGGCAGAACAATTTCAGCATGGAAAGGCAAGCAGTTTCCTCTCTCCTAATCACAGATGTTTTATCAGTTTCCTCCTCGGTTAAATGGAGATAATAATAACAAGAGTAGTGGATAATGACAGATTTCACTGTAGTCCAGAAGGGTTTAATTCATCAGTAGTGTTCATAGATCTCCTCAGTATGACCGGACATAAGTTGTCAGAGAAATGCAAATTATAAAAAACACAGTTACTACAGATAAATAAAAAAGGTGAAAGAGGGCATTGTAAAATATATAATTGTGGGTTTTTTCCCAAGAAATGTAATAACAGACATCTCCCTTTGTGTTTGGCCTATAAAATAAAATGTGTTTTCATACTGTCAAAGCACAAGTGATTACATGCCTTTGCCTCCCTGTAACGGGACTTAACTTCATTGAAAACAAACTGGCCGGTGTTATACACTGTTGTGCAGCTATATTAAAGCAGTTCAACCAATCAATGGACTATTCAACCAAATAGGAAAATGTGCTGAGTCAAAAGAATAGCTTCCTCTATGTATAATACAGAGCTGAGTGTTCCTGCACCAAGTCTTAGCTCAGGTAATGGCTCCTTGTCCTGAAACTGCACAATAAAAAACTTAAAACTGAGAAAAACTGTTCTTTACAGAATGGACAAACAGAACTTTGAACTCTCTGCTGCAAGACATACTTTTAGCAAGATAGTAGTACAAGTGTAAAAGGTACTATATATAGGAATAACACATTATATAGACTGATAAAAGACTAAGGGATAAATTCTCATGACCCAAGGCATAAGCCACCCATGCATTTACAAGAGGTGGGAAGAAATTCCCCACTGAGGTGTTACAGGATTGCACCTTCCTCTGAAGTTCACTCAGACTACTTCCATGGGCAGAATACAAACCATTGATCTCATATGTGTCTAAAAATAACAGCCTTAAAACAGGATCTGGTTTCTTTAAAGTCCTACATTTAGACTTGTGTGAACTATTTTGTGAAACATCAGACTTCTTTTGATTTGGAAAGCTGTGTAACTTCCCTCCGGAATGTTAAGAACTGTAACATGTTAGTCACACAATGTCTTTCCTCAAAGAAACTATTTCTGCTTCCTATCAAAACATGGATTCTCTGATACTGTGATTTTGTTAATATTTATTTCCTGACTTCATTTATCAGGTGACTTTTACTAGAGACCTGAGCATACTCTGATAATAATTAGGTAAAATGATAAAATAACAAGGTGGATTGGGAGGAGGTGGGGAAGACAAAACAACTGATGAAACCATCTGCACAAACATTCCTCCTCAAAAGTGATTCATCCATAAGGATGGGGGAGAAGCAAGAAGGTGCTGAAATAAATAAGGGATTTTGAGGAAGAAAGAAAAACAATTCAAGAAATAACAAATAAAGCAAAGGAGCCAGGTCAAGGGCAGGGATGGAAGTCCAACTACTAGGGACCACTGCTTCAGCCTGCTTTCAATGCAATGGAGAACAATGTCACATAATGTTAAAGCCCTGAATTGGTACTCCAACAACTGGCAAGACTTCCACAGAAATAAATGGGACTTAGGATTCCCAAAGGTTTATCTGGCAATGATATATAACCCTTTGAAAAGAGTACATGCAGAATGCTAGTAAGAACACAGGCAGGTACTTACTTTATCTCCCTAGATCAAAAAAATTGTACCCTTTTCCTATGTCTCTTTAGGTGTGCATCCTCTTCCTATTTTGTGGTTAGAAGCTCTGGTTCCTCACTGGGAGTGGAATATGAACTTGTTCTTGCCAGAACTCAAAGGCTTACTTCTTCAAAGGAAGTAAGCTTGACATCGTTTTCACATCTGGACGCAGGATTACAAACCCAAGTTAAATAAAGAGCTTGATCTAGGACTGTGCACCTGCTATAAATATGTGCTGTCTGTTCACAGCTACATTATGGAAAAGTCACAACACTTAGTCTGGAAGACTGTACAAAACAAATACCACACATGCTATGCAGCAGTAAGGTGTACAAGGGTGAGCCTGTGAAAATACTTATCAGCAGAAGACTAAAGTAAGCAGTGTAATGAATTCAAAGAAAAACAAGGATTTGGTATCTCACAATCTGCCATATTATTAGTCAAAAGCTGGCAAATACCCGAAGGCAGTCTAAGGAAATGCTAACGAAAGGTAACATGAGCAAAGTCACAGATAACAAAAGCAGAACTGGCTACGTGATGGAAAGTACAATGGCTTATAATACATGACATGGAATCATCCAAGCCACCTTCTTTAGGATACTAAAAACCTTAATTATATTCACTTTCCAGTTAGCTGTTAAACACTTGTATTCCAAAAGGATTCTTTGTACTATTCTTCATGCCATATCTATATGAGTGCTTTCACAGCTATAGGAGAAGCTACTTTTTTTTTTCTCTGCTGACTACCTTTTCAAGATCATAATTTGTGTTCAGGATTTCTTAAATAGAAGAAAATAACTGTTGCTACTGTTTTAGGACTCTTCATTACCCTCTGACAGTCAGTGCAAGATTCATCTTCTTCAAGGGTAGTAGCCAACCACTGGCTTTGTGAACTTGTTGTGACAGAATCTATACAGAATTTTGCAGTGTATTGCCAGTATATTTACAGTGACATGGCAACAACAGCAAGGATTTATAATACAGCTAAACTACTTTTATTACACAAATATGCTTGTTTAGAATTTGCTTGGGTATTTCTAGAGTGTAGTAGTTCATCCAGATAAAACCTATATCTGTATTTCCTTTCCTATCAATGTTAATGATACAAAAAATTCCCATAGCAAGAGAAGTGTTTCCTTTCAAATGCGTTCTCATTCAAAATTGCCTACTTCATCCATGCTGCAATCTCATCAACCACTATCTTCTTTCCATTGAAAAGGAATTGCCTATGAATACAAATGATACAGTTTTTGTCCTAACACAAATACCTGGATAGTCAAGAGCACAAGAAAATGCAACAAGAATTGGCAATTTCCCAGACAGGCAATAAATAAGCCCCTATCTTTCTTCCAATTGGTGTGAGCTAGAGAAGTCAAACTAGTATTGCCAGCTCCCACTGCCTAAAAAAGTGACTCTTCAAATATTCGGAGACTTTAAAAAGTATATTCAGGATCCTTTCTCTTTAAAATTTGACTTTTAGCTTTAAAGACATTTGCGTGCCTCTGTAGATCAAAAGGGGATGCAGAATAATAAATCTGGAAAGGTGGTCTATCTAGACTTACGGTGTGATAGAAGTGTACTGCAGCCTCCCAGAAGCGCATAGAGTCTTTTCAGGACAATATTCAGCACTGCACGACAGCAGAGTGCTGTTCACAGGAGACCAGAGATTCTGCCATACAACCTAGCCAAAGCAGAACTTCAGCAGAAGAAACAAAAGTTTTAAACTCTATTGAATCTTTGGTTTAAAGTTTTGTCTGGTTTTGCTGTTTTCTGAATTAATTTATTTTAGTTCAAGTTAAGGAGCTTTGATAAGCAGAGACAAAAATACTTACTCAGTTTTATTCTGTATTTTATAATCGCTGTTGGCCTTGTTGCTGAAAGCCAGAAAAGATTTACTTGAATTTTGAGTACTATTGTGCATTTTCTTTTATTAATTTATTGTTTTAAAAGATTTCAAACTTTTCACATAGATGTTTTTAAGGGTAGCCAGGAGAGCTCCTTGTTGTCTTAAAGTATCTACTTAGCTCCCCAGTAAAATATTAAAAGAATCAGATTCATTACCCTTGCAGTTTTAACAGGAAACTTGCTGCTGGTGAACAATAAATATTTTGTGTTTGTAAATCTGCCTGGAACAACACTCTTCTTATTTCTACTGTAACAAAAAGGACTACTGTTTCTACTTTTCAATACATACTCATGTTCCCTTTAGGAATCCTTAAGGGATTTAAGATGCTTTGACATCCAGTGGGTGATGAGCACTTAACTTGGTTAGGCTCCTTTGAAATCCTAGCCCTACAGTATGAAACGCTGACTAGAACTGCTTTTTGTAGAAATAATTAACTATCTAGTGCTCAGTCTTGGTGTTTACAGTGAGCTGATGCACAAAAGCCTAAGGAGACCTAAGATGAAAAGGTATTTATTGGTAATTAAAACATGAGCTGTATGAGTTCTATTCTTCTCAGGCATTCCCTAGTATTGAATTCAGACACACATACTTAATTTTAGAATAACTTGGCTTATACTTGGCTTGTATTTCACTTTTAGTAATTGGAAGTGAGATTATGCTTATCACATTAAAGGATATACATGTATGAGACTTCTTTTCTCTAGAGTTTTTAAAGAAATCAATAGTCTGTACTTCTTAAAGTCTACAGAAAGCTGTTCATTTTCATGTAAACTTCATGAAATGAAATCTAAAAAATACATTTCTTGAAGTCTTGGTCCTAAATCAAGATCTATTACCTAATCAAATGACATGAATTTCTGCTGAATGTCCAGCAGATTTGTTTTGAGAGTTTACCTCAGAAAAACAAAAGATGAGTAAAAACTGGGCAAAGACTTCAGAAATTTGCAAAGGATTTGTTTACCTGGACAACAGACTGGTAGACCAAGTTAAAAAAAAAAAGCCCACTAAGACACAATGTATGTAGAAATAAATTTTTAAAAATATCTCAGTGATCCAGAGCTGAATGTGTTTTATATCCTCTAAAAACTGAAAAAGCTGTTCAGATTCTTTTCTGATTATATACATAAATAATAAATATGAAATATTTATTTATATGAATAAAGAAATATGAAATATAAAAAGCTATACACGCTCCATAATGCAGTGTCTATATCCATGCCATTTATAATTACACATTATATGAATTCTTAATATATGGCAGTTATTTGTGTTTGACAGACCAACCATATTCTACCAAAGTTAGATAGAATGAAGGAATAATAATAGGGAAGCAGCTAAAAAGATAAACAAAGAAGGCAGTATAAAAGGAATAAAAGTAATAAAGGGATGAGGTAATGAAAAGCTGGCAGTCAGCAGGAGTGTGAAACCCTCTTACATGTTTATTCAAACACATTTAGGTGAAAGTATCCTCTGTTTTCCAGGCTGCCCTGGAAACAGCCATGTCCTGTCTGACAGTGAAGCAAGAGGAGGGATGATAAACTCAGGCAGAAGATGCTCTGTGAATACCCTTTCATTCTCCTGCTCATATTACATGGCAGGTCACTGCTCCTCTTTGGTACTCTCAGCAGTAACACTTCAGCCTTGCAACCAGTGGTTTCAGGATGTATGGATTCACTGCAGATGCCTCCTTCCTTGGGTGCTTATAAGATTAACAAACCTCAACCTCTCTTCATGCCCAGGCTCCTTTCTCTACCTATTGTCTTTTATTCATAAACAGTCGGCCAGACCGTCACTGAGTTTTCCCTTCACCGCGTACATGGACTCCATTACTTAGGCTGTCTTTTTGGAGAGACTCTTGCCTGTGTCTCAGTGGCCTGTAACTTCCCAAAGCACGGCACAAAAGAATTGAGAATGACACAATGCTGAGAGATTTTGGTGGTCCTGTGAGGAATCTGGGAGCTGTGTCTCTCTTAAACAAAGTCAGCTGTAATGTGAAGGCTTGGGGATGACTGAAATGAATGATGGAAAACTCCTCTGTAGACCCTATTTGACAGTCTCTAAAGACTTTTAATGTGTTGATCGATTATGGAGATGGAGCATGAGTTCTGGGTAAGGGAGGAAGCCAAGCAAAAGTCCCTGGTCTAGTAGGCAATTTTTTTTCTTTATAATTTTTCTTACAGAGACTGATCACACTGTTTTCCCCAAACTGGGCTGCTTTCAGACAGCTTTTTATCTTGCTCTGAAGGCCAGCTTCAAGTGAGAGAATTGGAAATGTTCATCTTTGGTACCTGTTTTACATACTTTTGGGCTCTGTTTGGCTCTCACAGTAGCCACTGATGGGAGAAAAGCAAAGATTCTTTGTCCTTTGTAACAATATCATTTTTTGGGTCTCACCAATAAAGTGTGTGTTCTTAGATAACAGAAGTTTTCTCTCCTGATGTTCTGTCTTACCCTATGTGGGCTGCCATGACAGACAAGATTGGGATGGGGGCAGAATGTAGAAGGCTGATTTCTTGGACAAGCCAGCACCTCTGCTTTCTGCTACACCACTCTGGTAGATTAATAGAGTGGGGGAGCATCCTTTATATATGATGATGGGGTGCATCACCTTTCAAATATACACATGAAGTGGGATCAAGATAAGTATTTAAGGGCCTTGCTGAGAAGGTGCAATAGCTTTTGGATGAAATATGACATCCGAGGGCATTCAGGGCAGTATGTTGTGTGGATGAGACTGGGGCAACTGGAAGAGCTTTATACCTCTGGGACAGTCCTTGGACGTGATCCAATACATTATTTTGGATGTAGCCAAAGATATCCCAATTATTTTACAATAGAGTAGAAAAGCTTTGACCATTGTGATAAAAGGAAGACTAGGGAAAATGTGGGGCCTCTCCAGAAGGAAATGTGAAAGCTGGTTCCCTGGGATATGGAGAAGGCTGAAGTACTCAATGTCTTTTTTGCCTCAGTCTTCACCAGCAAGTACTCCAGCCACACTGCTCAAGTCACAGAAGGCAAAGGCAGGGACTGGGAGAATGAAGAACTGCCCACTCTAAGAAGAGATCAGGTTTGAGGCCACCTAAGCAACCTGAAGGTGCACAAGTCCATGGGACCAGGTGAGATGCATCCACAGGTCCTGAGGGAACTGGCGGATGAAGTGGCTAAGCCACTATCCATCATATTTGAGAAGTCGTGGCAGTTTGGGGAAGTTCCCACTGACTGGAAAAGGAGAAGCATAACCCTCATTTTTAAAAAAGGGAAAAAAGGAAGACCTGGGGAACTACAGCCCAGTCAGTCTCACCTCTGTGCCTGACAAGATCATGGAGCAGATCCTCCTGGAAGCTATGCCCAGGCACATGGAAAATAAGGAGGTGGTTGGTGACAGCCAACATGGCTTCACTAAGGGTAAATCATGCCTGAAATAATTTGGTGGCCTTCTACGATGGGGTTACAGCATTGGTAGACAAGGGAGGAGGAACTGAAATCATCTACCTGGACTTGTGCAAAGCATTTGACACTGTCCCACGTGACATCCTTGTCTCTAAATTGGAGAGACGTGGATTTGATGGATGGACCACTCAGTGGATAAGGAATTGGCTGGGTGGTCGCACTCAAAGAGTTGCAGTCAATGGCTCAATGTCCAAGTGGAAAGCAGTGACAAGTGGTGTTCCTCAGGGCTCGGTATTGGGGCTGGTGCTGTTTAACATCTTTGTTGGTGACATGGACAGTGGGATTGAGTGCACCCTCAGCAAGTGTGCCAACAACACCAAGCTGTGTGGTGCGGTCGACAGGCTGGAGGGAAAGGATGCCATCCAGAGGGACCTTGACAAGCTTGAGAAGTGGGCCTGTGCAAACCTCATGAAGTTCAACAAAGCCAAGTGCAAGGTCCTGCACATGGGTCAGTGCAATCCCAAGCACAAATACAGGCTGGGCAATGGAGGGATTGAGAGCAGTCCTGCAGAGAAGGACTTGGGGTGTTGTTGATGAGAAGCTCAGCATGACCTGGCAATCTGTGCTCACAGCCCAGAAAGCCAACCGTATTCTGGGCTGCATCAAAAAAAGCGTGACCAGCAGGTTGAGGGAGGTGATTCTGCCCCTCTGCTCTGGTGAGACCCCACCTGCAATACTGCATTCAGCTCTGGGGCCCCTAACATAAGGCAGACATAGACATGTTGGAGTGAGTTCAGAGGAGGGCCACGAAGATGGTCAGAGGGATGGAATATGTCTCCTGTGAAGACAGGCTGTGAGAGTTGGGGTTGTTCAGCCTGGAGAAGAGAAGGCCCCAAGCAGACCTTACAGCAGCCTTCCACTACCTAAAGGAGGCCTACAAGAAAGCCCAAGAGGGACTTTTTACAAGTGCATGTAGTGATAGGACAAGGGGTAATGTCTTTAAACTGAAAGAGGGTAGATTTAGGTTAGATAGAAGGAAGAAATTCTTAGAGGGTGGTGAGGCACTGGAAGAGGTTGCCCAGGGAAGTTGTGGATGTCCCATGCCTGGAAGTGTTCAAGGCCAGGCTGGATGGGGCTTTGAGCGACATGGTCTGCTGGAAGGTGTCCCTGCCCGTGGCAGGGGGTTGGAACTAGATGGTCTTTAAGGTCCCTTCCAACCCACACCATTCTCTGATTCTGTGATTGTGGGTTGGTTGCTTGCCAGTATTTGACTTTTGAATGACAGTCAGAAACTGCAGAATCCTACTTTGAGTCATTCATACTATTTTGCTTGCCAGAAGTTAGGTAACCTCTTTTGCTCCTTAACAGCTTTTCCAGCTAGAGTATGGCATACAGCCACATCTTCCCCTCCTTACTGAATCTTTGTGTGGTCAGTGTTCTCTTCAACCCAACAGTTGTTTTCCTGGATAGAAGTTGAAAAGGTGAGCAGCCTTACAGGAAAAATGAGTATGGAGCGGGAAGGAAAGATAGAAAATTGAAGAGGCACAAAGGAGGGATGATTTTGCTTGTTTGCTCACTCCTGTGGAGTGAGGTCTCTGCACAGAATTAAGCCATTTTATGCTCCTCTCCGACATCTGTTCTTGGCCTTCACTCATGAATAAGCTTCCTGTCTCAGTATCTCATATATAAAATTGAAAGAATGCTTAGTTGTCTCCACAACCACCAGAATAATTAATAAATTAATTAGTACTTGTAAAACAGTTTGATATTACTCAAACCATTAATCATTAGGAAAAAAATTATAGAACACCTACTCCAAGCATATGTTATAATAACTGCTAAACTATGTTTCATTCATTAAAAAGATTGTTACCAGACTCAATCCGTTATGATCTGCCATTCACTAATATGCACCATCTATTTTATTTGGCAGTTTTAGGTGTTAGGGAGCAATCCAAGCATCCCTGATGTCAGTGAAAAAATCCCCTCTGACATCAACAGGCACCACAATGTATCAGTTAATTGTAAAATACCACTATTTAGGTTCTCTGATAAAACTCTAGAGCCTTAGTTTATAGAAATGTTTGGAAAATCTGTGTCATTAAACTTAAATAATTCCCTCAATTTTTTTCCTTTTATTGTTTTTTAATGTGAAAGATGAGAATAGATTTCATATACACCTTCCCTACTATTACTGTTTCACTAGTTTTACATTTGTGGTGCCTTTACTGTACTAATTTTTTCCAATCCATTTAATCATTCCTCTATCATATACATTTAAATAGATTTATCAGCATGGGAAAATAATGGAAGATTGGCAAGGAGGATTATAAACACACTCAAGTGACCTGCAGCTGAGGTGTAGAAAAACACATATAGCATACTAATTGTTGTTTAGCCTCGTGTGTGGGACAAGTAGAACATCTGTATTTTAGTTACATAGGCCTGTGATAGACTTAGAGGCACCCTATCAAACATGCTTGAGATTCCTGCCCTGCTGTGGGAAAGAGCAAAGAACAGTGGTATACTACACCTGCGCAAATGCCTGAAATACAGGCAAAAAGAGCAGGTTTGGTGGTCCTCCGGCATGGACCAAGCTCTTTGGTGCCTGCGTCCCTGCTTCTGTGCTTCTGCTCGAGTGCTGCTTTGGGGATCCCCTGGTTGGCGAGATAACAATAATAAATTTACTCTTCGCATTCCATCCATGGTTTTGTGGTTGTTCCTGCGTCCTGCCTGTGCCGGCTGACACAATCAGGTTCTAAATGTTACCTGTCTGTTTAGGTTCTTCAGTAGCAACTATCAGAGACATACCCAATCACTTTCAGATACATCTCCTTCTCTCTTACGCTTCCTTTATAAAGGGAGTCAATGTTACCTGTGAGTATTGCCCAAGTTTAACTAGAAGGCTGAATGTACGTTCTCATTGTCAATTATAAATATATCAGGAATATCTCGTGCTTTTTTGATGAAACAGATTTCAGTTCCGGAGTGCTTAATAAATGTGAATAATATATATTCCTTAATCATATCAGTAGTTCCAGTGTCTTTGTATATTCCAGAGAATGTCAGTCATAAAGAGAGCCAAAGTAAGATCTTTAGTGTTTTCCTGTTTCCTTCTGGGCTACTGCTCCTTTTTCACATATAAATGTCTGAATGACAGAGAGAAACTGGTGCCAGATTTACTTTCTTCTGCTTTTTGTAAGTCTTGTACTTTGGGTACATGATCTCCCTGTAAATTTAACTCAAAAAGCATCTTTTTAAATAACATTCTTTTACTACTTTTGAATTGCTAAGAACAGGGAATTTGCAGCCTCAGTTCTCATTCTAGCTGCTACTGGGTTAATGCATTGGTTTGTGGCCTTCTACTGCCCAGAGTACCAGTTATCTATAAGACCATGTTTTCCGTTAATAAATTGTGTTCTCAAGTGAGAGACAGAGAAGCAAAGAAATACAAGACTGTTGATACAGCTGTATTGTGGCAGAATATACATTACTAGGAACAATGGATTATTTGTGCTGCTTCAAAAATTGAAAAATCTAGATTCATGTGATTAAAAATAGCAAGGCACAACACAAATTACACCCAGTGGACTCGTTCAAAGTAAAAGTCCTATGACAGTTGTTATTGTTCAAACATACACAAATCCAATCTGTTAACAAAGAGCTCACAAAAAAACATTGCTTTGTAAGGGACCATGGGATTGTATTTATAGAACTGAAGGGATCCCCCATGTAACCCATCTGTTTCAGCGGTCAAACCTTTGAAGACAGGTAGATATTTTTTTCCAGACAGAAAAGTTACGTTACAAATCTTTTGGAGCATATTGACACTTCTGATTTGAGCGGTTATAAAATGGTGCAAGGCATTGCTTTCCAGAAGCTGATGAGAAAGTGCATTTTGCTTCCTGTGAGATAAATGTGTATTAAGCTAGGAAACTTGAAGGACAGCCCTCATACAAAGGAAAAATGATACTTCATTGCAATGACACTTTGCCGAAGGATCTGACACTCCAAATTTAAGATCCCCCTCTGCAAATCCCAGAGAGAATTCTGCAACCTGAAAGACAGAGTTTTTCATAGAAGAAATTTTATATAAATATTTCCTTTTTTAAAATTCATTTTACTACAGAGGCTCTAAAGTGCAATTAGAATTGTATAAAACCTTGTCATCTGGAACATATGACTATTTATATGAAGCCAGTAATTCTGTCTAGTAGAAAGAACATTATATTTAATTCACACAATTGTTTCTGACTGTTTACTGTGAAACACAGTCAGTCTATATTTAGAAGTGTGCAGGAATACCTGACTGAGATCAATTGAGCAATATGCAATTTACATTGATTTGCTGATTGCTTGTCTTCCTGACTATGAAGATCAAAAGGTGCAAACTATTAGCTTATTCAGCTTACTGGTGAAGTCAGCATATGTATCAAATGGCTAGTACGTATTATTACAGCATCTAGATAAATATTCAGCTTAATGAATTCGCAGCTGCAAATCAGGAATTTGATCTGCTTAATATTATTCCAAAATCAATTATTAAAGTTTAAGTAACTACACTAGTTTTATCTGACCTGACCTATTTTGTGCATTTCTAATAGGCTTATGACTGTGTTACCTGCATGCCATGCTGAAGACATCATGGTAGGCTGTGTGTGTTTGGCACTCCCATGTGAAATCTTAGCATCTTGCAAACTGCTCAATGTCATGATCTTTGAGGAATTTTTCTTCATTTGGTTTCTTCAGAAAAATGGTATCTGTTTCAGCACTTCATTCTGTGCATTAGAAGTCTTCATCTGTCTCCAGAGCTAAAAGAACAAGATCTGGCACTAAGTGGAAATAGAGTCTTAAAATACTATTTACAGTTACAAACAATGTTTCCATGGAGGTTTCTGCAAAGGATAAATTAACTAAGAGGATGTGTATGATGCAGACACAAAATAATTCACATATTTAAAATAGCAACAGGTAGCTTAAAATGCAATCTTTGCTGATGTACCTTCTTTACATAATCTCATAGTCAAGCTGCCCTATTAAGAAAGGGTGGAAAGTCTTTGTTAGCTTCATGGAATGATAATATTTATAGTATGTTTATAAGATATAGCCAGCCAGGCTGTTTAATGGCCACAAAAATTATTATGGCACCTGCTAATTTCTGCACCAAAGCTTTCACATTTGCATGAACTATACAAAAGCAATAGAAATGTGCCCAGTTCTGACCAGAAGTTAAAAGCAATTTAAAAAATCTGTGATTAATTCTGTAACAATTTTATTATTTATGTATTCAAGCTTCTGATGTGCAATGGTTCTATTATTCTTCAACCATTCTTAGACTTGTTTCCCATGTCATAACAGTCATTATTTGTGAATAATACAGAAAGCGCTTGTGGTTCCAGGATACATAGATAATTCAAATGTATGCCATTCTATTGTGTACTGTTAAACTGACAAAGCATTTTTAAAGCCACTCTTTTTCTATATGACTTCTGTATGGCTTCTTTTTATATAGGACCCCTCTGTGGATTGTGCCTGAGAAACTTGGGAAACTTTTGCTTGCTACAAAATAGCAGGCTTCTCTGATTGATTATGGGATCCACTGCATAACGTTCATCAGAAGAAGACAAAGCGAAAGGTGTGAAGCCTCTCTTGTGCTAATTTATTTACACTCTGCCATTAACTAATTAAATAGTCATACCATCCATAAGGCTAAATTGACTGAGGTGCTAGGAAGCTGGGAAAGAAATTTCATATGATAAATGACTTACAAATGGCTAAGAGCAACTTCTGATAACAAGTCAGGCTTACTGATAGTTCCCTTTTTTCCATACTGCACCTGCGTAACATATGATGGGACAGGTTTATCTGGAAAGCACCTACTCAGTACGAACTTAATGACTTTGATTTTCAAATGGCTTTATCCTAACTGTACCCGTGTGTATGCAAAACTTGAAACGCCACAAGCGTAAATCCCAGCAATTCTTTAGCTCTTACATTGTCTTCAGGATAGCAGTCAAGTCTGCAAATTCATGCAGCTAATAGGGGCCATATTTTGAAAAGGTCAGTCACTGTGTCTGTCTTATTAAGTGGGATTAAATAATGAGATTATCTTCTCATGTTAACTCATCTAGCTTGGGGCCCCAATCAGTGAAAAAAGACAGCTGACAAAGTTATCTCCACCTTTGGTTTGGCCCATTCCTGATACAATGGTGGCTGAACTTTTCATGAAACAGCTGTTTCATGGACAGCTGACTTAAATGTCAGCAGAGTGCTCTACAACAAACTAAAATCAGTGATGGCTTTACCTTAAGTGTGCTGCAGATAACGGTAGAGGGTAGCCACTATGGTTAACAGCCCCTTCTAGCTGCCCAGGCCTTGTGCAGGAAGCCAGCAACTGGTCCTTGAACATAGCAACCACAGTCTAGAGGTCACGTATTAATGCAAAATTGAATCAGTGATAGTCGGTGATAATACAGTGGCCTATGGACTGATGCAGCTAAGAAACAAATAAAACAGTTCCCTTCAGCAACAACAGCCCTGCTACAGAGGCAGTGATTTCTGGCGGACCAGTGGAGCAGAAGACTGGCAACTCCAATCATTTCAGCTGCTAGATCTGAGTTTGGCTGTGACTGTTGTTGGAAGCCTTGAGCTGCTCTGCCTGTGGTGGTACTACCTTCCCTTGTATAGAAATTACCCCTTCAGAAACAAATCCCCAAGTTCTCAGCACTACAGCTAACCAAACCACTCAACACATTCCTTCCTAGTGAACCGTGGAAGATCTCATGTACCCTTACTGGTGAAGGCCTAGCGATGGTAAATGGAATGAGCCTTCCACACTAACTCTTCTACAGAATGGTTGTGTTAGCTGCTAGTGAATTGTGCTGGTTTGAGCTCTGAGCCAGTTCATGCCGCAGGAAACAGCCAACCTAGTTGAAAGAAGAGTTAGGATTTCTGGGCGAATGGATTTAAGGCAGGAACAACACTCAGATTATGATTCCAATGAACTCTGCAATGAAGATAAACTCAGTGAGGCAAAATATCACTCAAGAAAATACGTATTGGGATTTAATTCTGGAAATAATGGAGACCATGATGATATGAAAAAATTACCCTCAAGGATCCCCTTTTGTTCAATATTATGTTTTTTTTCCTAGAGCATAGAGACTAATAGATCTGAGGTATCTCACCAGGTGGGAACTGCACATTTGGGAACATGGGGCAGGTACTTGTATGACATATGGGTCTTTTAAGTATTTAGACTGCATAGTTACAGTAATGTACCACAGAGGTCAGCCATGCCCTGACCTTACCGTGTGATGTTTGTCCAAAAGTTTTTTCTATGTCTCAACTGTTTCAGAGGGCCCAAAGACTACATCACAAAGGGGAATGAAAGGTGAACGCATGACAACCTCGTCATTCCTCTCCGTGCACAAAAATTAACAAAACCTTTTTTGTTGAGGGCTACAATGTACTTGTACTGTAGCTATGAGCTTTTATGAAAAGCAGTCTCGTTTATAATCTGTTTCATGTGTTTCTGATCCTTTTCCACACTTGAATTCTGTAACAGGGGACTGGAGTACCTGGAAAGCTGGTGCTAGTTACAGGCACACATGGTGACAGGTAAATGATTACTTTTTCTCTATCCCCACCTCTGAGCTGGGGATTTTCCACTACAGTGTCTTTGCTTAGGGAAAATTTTAAAATGGCAGCAGAATCTCAAGCTGTCTGATTTTAGTGCTGATAGAATGGTACTTGATTTGCTTGACTAAGGAAGCTGCTGGCAAAAAATGTTACAATTGGCAATTTACTAGTCTCCATGCATATTTTGGCTCCATATCAACTTTCTGAAGTTTTTTTCCAGACAAGTGCAGAATAATCAGCACATCTGCCATGCAGGCAAATGTAAAGTTGATGAAAATATTTTATTTATACAGTCTACTGCAAAAATGTAGTTTGATATGTTATAAATGTCAATTCTAATACTACTAATTAAAGCTATAATCTCATTGTGGAATGAAAAGGTTTTTCTCATTTACTGGTACTATTCTTTTTTTTAAATCCAGGTTTAGGGTTTACCAGATCAGAAACCTGTCTTACACAAATGATATTAAACACAGGACATCTTATAGGAATAAATATTTGAGGCTTACTCACCTTCTTACCCTCAAATATATAACTTTACATTATCTATTAACATCATAAAAAGTCATAGCTCTAAACAAGATTTTTCAATGCCCTCATGAAATGCCTTCTCAACACAAATCATGAAAATGAAAGATGGAAGTAGTCTACATTACTAAATTACTGCAGTTCAGTTGCCAAATATTTATGCTTTTATGGGCATTCTCTTTTTTTTTTTTCCTAATAAAGAAAAAAAAAATTTTTACTCTGTGTGCAACAGGTTTATATTACATATCATTTTGCATAAGTTGTACAGGGTTTTTTGAAAGACAGTCATAGAATGCATTTGGATAAATATACAACAGTCTTAAACTATACAAAAATATTTCTAGCCTAGCCAGACTTTTTATTTTTAATCTCAAATATGTAAAATAAATAACACAGAAAAGATACTATTCAGTGCACGTAAAGACATCAGATTCTAACTCTTATTGCTAGCAGACTGCTGAAAAATTAACCCATCCTAAAAATAATTTCTAAAGTGTAAATCAGAAAAAATATAATCTAAATTAAAACACTAGAAAAGAATGCTGATTTAGTTCTAGTTCAACAAATCATCCCTATGTGACACAGCTTTTAAATGCATATGTATCTATACATACAGCATAAGCTCATGCTTAAATCTCATTTATATGAGTAAGACCTAAGCATATCCTTAAGTTCTTTGCTGATTTACAGCCCTAATATAGCTGATTTGTGAAGCCAAAATCTAGGATGATATGAAGTAACTGACATTATAACTTCAGCTTTTCTTGTCAATTTGAGCTTCCAAAGTTCATCTTTAAAGGTGGCTCAGGGATTTCTCATTTTGTGCTGACATTTGTGACTAAGTTGTAACCAGGTATATTGCTAACAGCAATAAAAAGAATAATGACATAAGGAAAAAAAGGTTAACATCTCTAACTGATTAAAGAGCTTCATAAAATGACAAACAGTGAGATCCTGAGTGACTTGATAGAAATCTAATTTCTTTCTGTCAAATCCTCAGTATTAGATTAAAATCAAAGTTTCTTTGGAGTACTTATTTTCTGCTACAATGTGCAAGACAGACAGTAATGGTTTGCAGGTTTTTTTGGATCCAGCTAAATTTTCAAGTTTTTATACCGCACATATGCTGTATGTTGATAGGAGAACTCCCCTGGAAATGAGTGAAGTCACACCCATTTATACAGCGAAAAATTGAGCTTCTTGTTTATTATAATACCCAGTGAAATTCACCTATGTAGAAAGTTCAAAGGTAATAATACAAACGCCTATTTATTTTCTAAATGTCTTCTTTATGTGTAACTGTTAAGTGCATTTTTTTTACTTTGATTTTTCAGGACTGTGATTTTACTTCAACACTTTTTTAAGGCTTTTCATTCCATTGCTTTAGTTCACCTAAGTTCTTGCATGAGAGGATCTGAAAGTAAATGATACAAAGAAGCAAGAACCATTACACCCCCTGAAGCAGGGAAGAATCTGAAATGGAGTCAAATTTACATCATCACATTCACATGGAACATTTAAGAAAAGATCTTCCAAAAATTTACTTGCTAAAAATCAAATGCCACAATTTGGTCAAGCCATTAATTTTGATCTTCTGCAGCCTGTTGTATTTGATATTTAAAATTCAAAAGTGAGGTTGTATTTGTTAGCTCTCTGCTCTTTAATTAGATCCATTTTAAATGGATTTTTTTAAAACCACATGAATATTCAGACTGCCACTGTGAAGTATTCACTCTTGAAGTCACTGTTTGCACCAGGAGTATGCTCCATGTGGTTCAGTCCAGTCTGGCAGTACCATCTCTTAAAATCAGAAGGAATGTGTTAAAGCCTGCCTGAGAGTGTCAGGCTCTACTGGATTCCCATCATAAGGGCTTTCTTCCAGATGAGATGATATTTCTGGGACAATATAACTCCTGGTTCCTGCCTCCATTTATATGTAATGTAGCTAGCCACCTACATGTACTGCTTCTATGGGCCTTCAAATATATTAGCTTTAGAGTCTGTAACAGTTTTGAGAGGTTCAGTTTAACTCTTTGCTGTGTTTCAGGCACATTTTAAACAACTTGCTTTAGTTTTCTTGACTCTGTTTGAAGTACATTTTATGTCTAATTTTTCAACATCAAGAGGTGAAAGTTATACCATAAAAGAAAGTCAGTTATCAAAAGTAGTACTATATATTAATAAGCTTTAGCACATATGAAAAAAGCTTAACTGCCTATGTTTTAATTGTTGGTGAATATTTCCTTGTAAAATATTCATAAAAGACATCTAGTTAAGGAGACAATCTTTGATCTTTCAATCCTTAAATAAGTTTCTCCACTTCCAATACATTTATGTCAGAAGTTTCAACTTCAGCTCATGACTAACACTGCCAGCTGTCAGAAATAAGTATGTTCAGTTTTCTTTTTGTACAGTTTGTCATTTGCACAAATTTCAAAACACAGTATTGGCTCCAACAATAGTTGTGAAGTAATTTTCTTTGTCTACACAATTTAAAATAGCAGCTCTATAATTAGTTGGTTTTAAGTATTTGACTAAAAGTCCCACTCAGAGTGAAATAACATTTGAAAAGTTTGGTCTCTGCTTAGATGAAAGTCAGCTGCTTCTTTCCTAACCCTGCATGAAGAATACTCAGCTTAACTGCTTGGATTGATACCACCTGTACTTAACCACATAACACAAATGAGCAGAAAGACAACTTCGAGTTTAAAAACCAGCTTAAATCAACTAAGGTGGTATGGAAAATGAACCATCCACTGATGTCAGAAAAAGAGAAGAAAAGGAACTTGAATACTCTAGATGGAGGAAAGGGTGGTTTTGGATAGGCTGAAGGAGTGGAAAGAAGAGAAAGTTAAGAGCATTTGGGCAGCCATCACAACATAGATAATTAAGCAAAGGGAGGACAACGGCAATGTAACCTAGAGCCCCAGCTACAGGGAGTCCAAGGTTGCTGAACAGCGGACAAGAGAATTACAACAGGGCAAACAAAAGACTTCGGGATGCAATCGTGGTTGCTAGAACTCCTGAACCACAGATAGACACAGTGAGAGGGTACAACTGAGCACACAGCCAAGGTGGACAACAGATCTAATTGGGGCATGATGCCAGAAGCAAGAAGAATGTGACAAAGATCAGCTGCACACTTATGGAGAAGGGAAGGGAGAGTCTTTCTACGGTAATAATAAACACAGAAATCTCAACATGGCTTTGTAAAAAAATTTTTATTCACTGCCTTTGTCCTTTAGAGTTCACAAAGGAGAAAAGCCGATAATATATGGCCAATATTCACAAGACAACCATCACTTGATACCTGTAAGGACAATTTCTAATAAATTTAAAGTAAGAAGCAACAAGAATAAAGGATGAAGACAACTCTGCATCAGTATCACAGTTTTTAAGTACATACCTCCTAATTGAGCACCTCCAGATGAAGCCATAATTCCTGAAATTTGGCACACTGAATATTGTGCCATTTTACAGATTTTTCACCTGACAATCCTGTAAATATTACAAGAATTTTAGGATGCTTATGTTTTTTAAGTTTTTTTCCTGATGACTTAAAACCTTTAAAACAGGTTTTGGTTTACTATCTTTCTAAAATGGCATATAGCCAGTAATTCTAGATGTATTTTGTTTTAATAGACATGTTGAGAAGATGGGCCTTCTAAAATTCCCTTGCAAGAAGGAAGTTTTATTTTATTGAATGTCATAATATCTATTTATAAATTACTCTTACGCTTCTGTCACTTTTGCAGTCTTTGTCTCACTAAGAGACTAAATCTATCAATATAAACATACCAATATGATGCAACCAATATATACAATTTTAATATATACATTTAAATACAGTGACATCCATCCATTTTGTTTTAAAAACTTAAAAATGATAAAGTTCAAGACCAGATATAGAGCATTTCCCTTATAAATGATTTTTTAAAGCCTTAAAAAAAAATTACACTCTCTTGTAGTTATTACAGGATTCTTAGCAGCCTTTCTAATTGTAATCATTTACTCCATTTGATTTTCCTTGTTCATCTCACCATAATCTTGTCCCTTAAAATTTGAAAATGTTTTTAAAAATCAAATAACAAGCTGCTAGACAACTGTAAACTTCTCTCTTTAGAGAGAGATCAGTTTTCACAATATTCTTTTAATCAAGTGTTTTCTAACTTCCACATATATCTTTTAAAATTTACAAAGTCCAGATTAGTTAGAGAATGTCAACTGGGCAGGAAAATCATAAGTGAAGTAAGGAACTGATTGGATTTTTAACTGTTCAATGACAGAAACTGGTTTGTTTTAATGTTAACAGTTTCCAGAAAGGACAAAGTATTTCTAGGCTTTACAGAAACATGGTTTCATACACCTTTTACTTGACATTAAGAAGTAGCATGGTCTTGTATGAAACATATCCTGGCTTTCCCATTCAGTTTTCCTTCAGGAAGTTGAGGATGCAGTGGTTTATAAATGGAACACTCTATCTCTAATTTATGGGCATTTTACTAGTTTACATGAAAACTATTTTAATAATGAACAATTTATCTGCTATACTGCAAGGGACGTTTTGCTACTGTATTGCCACACTGGAGCTTTCCTAATCAGCCTTAACAGTAATTTAATTGCAAAACCCAAAAGAGATTGGCATCCACACAACCACCCTCCCCAGCATCCAGAGACCTCCAACCTGAAAAAAAGGCATCACAACCACTCTGTAACTGCTACTTAAATTCTTTAAAAAGTTTATTTCTACTGGTATAAGGGAAAGAAGAAAACATTCAGATATGTAAGCAGTAGATTTTGTATCTGATGATTAATTGCTTCAACTGCATGGAGAGGAACATGTTATAAAAAGTCTGAGCAGTGGAAAGTTGTGCTGAAAGATGCCAAGATAATATACTTATTTTTTAGCTTAAAGACATATATTATGCTCACAAAAGTCAGTGGCAATTTTGACTGTGACATCAACTGGAGCAGGCAGGGCAGGTATTCTGTATTGTTCCCACATCTGTTGTTATGAAGGTGATAATGATTATTCTGACATTCTGAAATACATAGCTTTTTTATGGGTCTGGTTTACTGAACCCAAAGAAGCCTGTAGAAGGAAGCTGTATGCAATATATGCCTCCCAATTTCCATATTGTTTCATCCCCAGCAGATGTCAATTTGTATTTGAGAGTGCAAGAAAGCACGTGACAAAGAACCTTATACCGGTCCAAGAACTGACAAAAAGCTTGAATTAATTTTGTTTCAGAGATTACTGAATTCAGTGATTTTATATTCACGACATTTATTGTAATAAATGAAACTCTTTGGGCTGAAATCTAAAGACACATACTTTAACTTTACCTCTTTACCAAATTAAAGCTGTTGTATTGAGGAGTTAAAGGAAGCTGGTATTCCCTTCTCTATTCTTTTGCACAGCCAGATGAAATCACTCTTAGAAGAATTTAATACTATGATTCTGTTTCCTACAGATCAAACTAAGGGCTGATATGAGACTGAAAAATCTCCACAATGGTACTATGAGGGTGACTGGGGAGTCCCAGTTTTCAAAGGAAATGGCAGCAATATTTTCAGAGCTGTCAAATTTTCTAAATTAATACAATTTGATAGGATTCATCTGTTTTCCTTACAACTTGAATTTTGGCCTTACATCTGTGACAAGGAAAACACAACTCTAAACTTTCTGACAAACCTGGACAAAGGTGTGAGTACTTTTTATGCCAAAATTGAATTTTTAGTGAAAGTCATCAAGAATATTTGCTTTGAGGTTTCTATCAAAAACATGATGCTTTTAGCTGAGTTTCCTCTTACATTTTTGTATGAATTCTCAGTGTATGCAAACCTTATGCAAACTGCAGCCAGAAAAAAGTCAGAACTCTTGCCAACAAAAACTGCTGAGTTTCACACAGCTTTAAATATTTTACAAGGTCTGAAGCTTTGTTTGCTCTCATTTGAAAGAACTGTTAGGATACTGCTCACAGTTCACCTGACCTCAGCCTGTAATTTGGAAGGTTTACTCTCAGGCATACCTGTAACTTTCCACTTCACATTCAGTCTCAACTATTTAGGAAGAATCAAGTGTGCAAAAAACGGAAGGAGAATCTCAGTCTATGTCAAAAATGGCATTACCCGTTTCCAAGTCACTGAGAAGTTAGAAAAAAGGTTCTTGAATGCTTACAAATCAATGTCCTAAAGGATAAACAAAGCAATATACTGTGTGGGGCTTGATACCTAACACAATAGTAAACATGATGATCATCACTGTAAGAACCAGTCTGTAATGTGTAGGCTAGAAAGCTGTATTATCACAAGTGACTTCAATCTGAGAAACATATAAATAACATCATGAAGTCTAAATGCAGGTAATGGAGTATACCCACTCCTAGTGTGAACAGAATGTATCCATGTTTATTTTTCCAACTTTTAATTTCTAAGTATCACTAATGAAATAGTGGTAACAATAATTATTAATAACAATGATTATCAGTAACAATTTTGTAACTCTGAAGACACCGCACAGATAAAGAAGACCTGGACAATTAAAGAAAAAGTAGCAGTAGTTAAGTGGCAAGGAACTCTAATTTGGGCAGATTTTCATAGGCGTACAGAAGAAAAATGAATCTACTAATATACATGCATGTATTTATACATCTATCAGCGTTTTTAAAAGTCTAATTTTATATTGCTAAAAATCAATGAATCAGCTGCCTGGGAGAAAAATGCAAATGGTAGTAGAAAACATTTTAAGGATATCAAGAAAAATTTGGAAGACAAAGGCATTTTCAGATAAATGTGACAGCAGCAAGGATCTGTATGTACATCTGTATTTATATTAAAAAATATATACACAAATGGAAGAAGCAGGAAATTTTTCTTCTGTGAGCAAGAAAAATAAACTAAAATCTGGAAACTTTAGAAAAATGGTAAGGAAACTAACATCTCCAAGGAGAAATCTATGGTCTGTAGAGATAAGGACAATAACAAGATTTTTCATACATTAGGAATAATGAATAGGTTCCTAATATTGGATATAGACCATGGCCACAGTGATATAGTAGAATGTTAGTAGAAGGCAGCATAGAGTTATTATTTCTTGGCTATATCTGCAGAGGAAAAAAGCAGATGATTTATATATTCCGGGAAGATAATTATACAATTTCCATGCAAAAACTAAGCAAAGATATCATACAAATACTGGGGGGGGAAGTCAGCAGGTCAATGTAATTTGCATTTAAAAGTTTTAAGGAGCTAGAGAGTTCAGAGTTATCTGAACCATAGCTGTTGATTTTCAGTAACTATTAGAACACTGGAAAAGTTCCAGAAGACTGGAAACTAGAGTTAGTGTTGAACATGTATTTAAAAGGTGAGCAGTCCAGATAATTACATATTTATCAACTTGAGATTGATTCTAACAAAATCAATCACTGATACAGCTTACTTAACATAGAATTTTTAAAAGGTGCTAAAAATATAGCCCATCAATAGCAACATAATGAAAATAGAGCCTGACAACCCAACTGACCATTCCTTTGCTAAGACTCCAAGATTGGAGTACTCTTTGTGACACTCTGGTATGACAACTGACTCTGTACTGCACCGTGTTTTGACTAGCACAAAACTCAGAGTACTGCAAAGGTTAAGAATTGATTAATATATGAATAAGATCATTTCTTTCCCTGATGACTGTTTACTGCTATTATCAGTTTTCTGGAAGAAAAGGTAAAATTATCATTGCTAAAACCATAGATGACAGTTCGAAGGACTGATAAGCAATGATAGACATGGGTCACTGGTACAGAATGGGGTCCCTTAATAAAATGGATATACTCAAACAGCATGCAGTTTAAGACAGCCAGTGATGAAGCTCCATATCAACCTACATTACCACAATGGGCACTTTCTCATCTTATAAATTAAACCATCTATTGAAAATCATCCTTTCAAGTGCTGGGCATGGGAAAGCTAATCAGCACAAGTCAGATTCCAGCCACAGCCTTGGATTCCAATTTTGGTATTATGCCATCTGAAAGTTAATAAAAAAAGCTGCAAAGAGTAACACAGACTTGCAACTCTATTGTAATGTGACAGTAACAACAATACACAGATAGCCCCCTTATCCTCAGTATTCTCCAAAGCAATAGGAACAATCTGCCTAGATTCAGAGTCTTTGCAAGATTTGAGAGGCAAATACACGGGCCTTACAATTCCTTGTGCCTGAAAGTTGTTCCTGACATGGGGTAATAGGGAAATCTCTTCATGCTAGAAAAAAATGATGAATTGCAAGAAGTTATGAAGGACAAGAAGCTTGAATCTAATGAGGTGGCAGATGGAAACTGCAAATATGGGAAGACCATGGCCAATTAGAGAGATGGGAACATGGCTTTCAGAGACAACATTTTTAAAGGATCAGCTCAAGAAAAAGATGTTGCAGTAGGAAACTCACAGTCTAACTGAGGCTTGCTCTAAAGATATACAACTGAGAATGGTAAGAAAAGGGATGCTAAAGGAGTAGAAGTAGCAATGAACTGCTTAAACACGTGAGGCAAGGAAGAAGAAATATAAATCTCCCAGTTCACACAAAAATGGAAAGTCTAAAATGTAGAAGGCTTACAAAGGTCCGTCAAAATTGAGATCACATTTCTAGCAAAACTGCAGATGTTTTCAAATACTAAGCACTGAATGCATAAGACTAGGCAGAGACATAACACCATCACTAGTGTTCAGATAAAAGGAAGACAAATTGGTTATGTCTGAGGAGCAGGCAGCTTACAGATCTTTGTTAAGACTTCATACCTCAGACCTGAACTAAATTAATCCTGCTATCAAAGACTCCCAGGGAAAAAGACTCTTGTCTGGGAACAGTAAGTCCCTGCATTACTACCCTTGCCACCTTCTCATTTCTCCCTTACTATGCTTTGTGTTCACGCAGCACAGTAAAGGAAGGCAGCAAGAGGAGTCACAGTACAGACACAGTCAAGACCACCACATGAAAGCTTTTCATAATGGGATGGGAGGTGAGCTTAGGTGGCCCAGGAGTTTTCTTAGCAAAATAGTGGGGAAAAAAACCAAACAAACGTGAAGGAATCATGGGAAATTTTATCATCTGGCCATTGTATCTCAAAAAACAAGCACGCCTTCCTTTTCCCTTGTCTCATATGTCCAAACCATATATAATTTTTTCTTCCTTCTTAGCAACTCCAGAACACTCTTGTTTTCATTACCATTCTCATTTCTAGTTCTTCTATTCTCTTCTTTCTCAAAATATCACCTTAAAAAACATTTTGCTAGAAATTATTTTTGCTCTTCTGTTTTCCTGATTATTTCTCCTTATGTCTTCTGTGCCCATCTGCTATGTTCTCTTAATCCAAGCTGCTTTAAATAATAACCCTTTTAGGATAAGAAAATGATCATATTTGGGGGTTCATAAATGCACATTTAGGCTTATGGGGATGCATTTAGGTGGCAGTACTGACCTGCACAGGCTTAAAAAGCTGTGCCCATCAAACACAGCAATGGAGCTGTCTTCTGTTCACAAAGTGTCCTGCTAATCAGCATGCTCAGAGTGGAAATGATTTGCTGTGAATAAAACAAACAACTTATTACATATTAACAACTATTAATTAAAACCTAAAAATACTCATATCTGCCATACATATAACTACCAATTTTATCTATAAAAATGCAGACCCATGTAAAATTATTTCAATTTAAAACAAATATTTATGATTTTGGTACGATGGCTGCTCATCACTCAAACTATTGTATCTACAATATAGAAGTGTAAAAAAGTATTTTTTTATTAAACAAGAAAGATTAGACTAGATTAGATTAGATTAGATTAGATTTTAAAAGCAGATTAGTTATCTTTAGTAAAGTAAAGGTTATACGTTTCAACTACCATAAAGAATTGCAAAACTTCAGTATGTGTAGGGTTAAAGGGTGGAAATGTGCTGTAACTTGCAGTGGAAATTTCCACTGCGTGCTTTATTGTCAGAGGAATGAGCCATACCCATGGTAAGGGGGGGTTGTGTGTGTGGTCTCTTCATAAACACATTGGAATGCTGTGTCACATTATTTTTCCTTCCAGCCTTCTGACCAGTTTATGGTTTTGGTCTTCCTGAGTTTTCTGGGGTCACAATGCACACAGATCCACTAAAACCTGTGGGACTTTTGCCTAAAAACAAACTGCAGGATCATATTTTAGCCTGCTCTACTGTTTTCTCACAGACACACTGTACTGTCTGTAGTATTCTCCAATCTTTGTCACCCATTCAGTCAGTCATCCTGTTTTATTATTGAATGTAACTGTTTGCCTTTTTTTAATTCTGTACACTCAACACTTCATTATGGATATGGGAAAAACTGTAAGGTTTTGGGGACAAGAACTGTTCTTCTGTCTGTAAAACAGCAGTTCCTGTGCTTCTAAACTAGTAATTGGTTAGAGGATACAAGAGGAAAGTTAGGAATACTTGGAGACAAGTTACTTAGAAAGTCCCAAGAAGTTCAGTACTGGAACCTGAGGTGTTCAGTTTATTTGTCAGTGATTTGGAAAAGGCCTTGCATAGTGAAGCAACAAAGTGAGCAGCATTGTTATCCACAACAGTCAAGAGTAAAGCCGGCTGCAAAGGAAATGCAAACCCACACATTTGGGTGGTGGAAGGACAACCACAAGATAGGAAACAGTTAACAGGAAAAAGAAGTCACTAAGTTTATATACAAATATGGGCTTAATTGAGCTTTTAGCACTCGGGGAATAAAATCTTAGTCAGTGTGGATAGTTTTCCGAAAGCATTAATTCAGTGGGAATCAGAACATTACAAAATGCTCTGCATTATTAGGAAAGGAATAAAGAAAATGTAGGTGGTTATACCTCTTTATAAATCCATTTTGTTAATGAATCCTGAATACTGCTTACAGTTCCTTTCTCACTGCTAAAAAGAATATGCTGGAAACAGAAAAGGTATAAAGAAATGAGTGGCAAAGATGGAGGGAGATAGGTTTCCACATGAAGAGAGCCTGAGCAGAGTGGGACTTTTCATCTTAACAAAGAAGTATCTCAGAGCTGACAAAAGATCATGGTTTGACTGAAAATAGAATCATAGAATCATAGAATTATACAATGGTTTGGGTTCGAAGGGACCTTTAAATGTCATCTAGTCCAACCCTGCTGCAATAAGCAGGGACATCTTCAACTAGACCAGGTTCTCAGAGCCCCATCCAACCTGACCTTGAATGTTTCCAGGGATGGGGCATCTACCACCTCTCTGGACAACCTGTTCCAGTGTTTCACCACCCTTGTCATAAAAAATTTCTTCCTTCTATCTAGTCTGAATGTAGCCTCCTCTAGTTTAAAGTCATTACCCCTTGTCCTATCAATACAGGCCCTATTAAAAAGTCTGTCCCCATCTTTCTTATAAGCCCCATTTAAGTATTGAAAGGCCACAATAAGGTCTCTCTGGAGCCTTCTCTTCTCCAGACTGAACAACCCCAACTCTCTCAGCCTTTCCTCACAGGAGAGGTGTTCCATCCCTCTGATCATTTTTGTGGTCCTCCTCTGGACCCGCTCCAACAGGTCCATGTCTTTCCTGTGCTGAGGACTCCAGAGCTGAACACATTACTCCAGGTGGGGTCTCACCAGAGCAGAGCAGAGGGGCAGAGTCACCTCCCTCGACCTGCTGGTCACGCTTCTTTTGATGCAGCCCAGGATATGGTTGGCTTTCTGGGCTGTGGGCGCACATTGCTGGCTCACATTCAGTTTTTCATCCACCAGTACCCTCAAGTCCTTCTCCGCAGGACTGCTCTCAATCCCTTCATCTCCGAGCCAGTATTGATACTGAGGGTTGCCCTGACCCAGGTGCAGGACTTTGCACTTGGCCTTGTGCTTCATGAGGTTCACATGCACCCAATTCTTGAGCTTGCCCAGGTCCCTCTGAATGGCATCCTGTCCCTCAGCTTGGTGTCATCGCAAATTAGCTGAGAGTGCACTTGATCCCACTGCCTATTTCATTGATGAAGATATTAAACAGTACTGGTCCCAACACAGACCCTTGAGGGACACCACTCATCACTGGTCTCCATCTGGACATTGAGCCATTGACCACTACTCTCTGGATGCAACCATCCAGCCAATTCCTTATTCAACAAATAGTCCATCCATCAATTCCTTCTCTCGCCAATTTAGAGAGGAGGATGTTGTGGGGGACCACATCAAAGGCCTTACAGAAGTCCAGATAGATGACATCTGTAGTTCTTCCCCTGTCCACTGATGTAGCCACTCCATCAGAGAGGGCCACTAGGTTGGTCAGGCAGGACTTGCCCTTGGTGAAGCCATGCTGGCTGTCTCGAATCACCTCCCTGTCCTCCATGTGCCTTAGCATAGCTTCTGGGAGGACCTGTTCCATGACCTTCCCAGGCTCAGAGGGGAGGCTGACAGGTCGGTACTTCCCAGGGTCCTCCTTTCTAACCTGTGTAAAAATGGGTGCAACGTTTCCCTTTTTCTAGTCACCAGGGTCTTCACCTGACTGCTGTGACTTTTCAAATATCATGGAGAGTGGCTTGGCAAACACATGAGCCAGTTCCCTCAGGACTCTGGGCTGCATCTTGTCAGGTCCCATAGATTTACAGATACAGGTTCCTCATGTGGTCTTGAATCTGATCTTCTCTTACAGTGGGAGGGACTTTGCTCCTCCAGTCCCTGCCGTAAGGTCCATCTACCGGAGAGGTGTAGGCGGAGAGATTGCAAGTGAACACTGAGGTAAAAAAGTTGTTGAGTACCTCAGCCTTCTCCTCATTCATTGTTACCGTTTTGCCAGTCGTGTTCATCAGGGGGGTACACTTTCTTTGACCCTCCTTTTCTGGCTGACATACCTGTAGAAGCCCTTCTTATTATCCTTTGCATCTCTTGCCAAGTTCAGCTCCAGCTGTGCTTTGGCCTTCCTGACCCCATCCCAACACAAATGGGCACCATCCTCGTACTTTTCCAGGACACCTGTCCCTGCTTCTACTGCCTCTGCATTCCCTTATTGCCCTTTAGTTTGACCAGCAGGTCTTGCCTCAGCCATGCTGGTGTCTTGCCTTCCTTTCCTGATTTCTTACACCTGGGGATTGAGAGCTCTTGCACTTTATGGAAAGTGCTCTTAAAGATCTGCCATCTCTGGTTTGCTCCCTTGTCCCTGAAGGCAGTTTCCCAGGGGGTCCTATTGACTAACTCCTTGAACAGCTGGAAGTTTGCTTTCCTAAAATTCAGGGTCCTGACTTTACTCTTCATCTGTCCCGTATCCCTGAGGACTGTGAACCCTACCGATGCATGATCACTGCAACCCAGGCTGCCTCCAGTCTTGATGTTTTTCATTAGCTCTCTTGCATTGGTGACCAACAGGTCCAGTCACTCATCCCCCTCTGGTAGGGCTGTCTATTACCAGGCTTAAGAAAATACTTACTAAATATTTTTCTCAATTTAAACACTAGAGGGCACCAATGAAATCACCCATGAGCAGATTTGATAATCTCAAGAGAAAGTATTTTTTCAGCGTAACATAGTTCACTAAGGTATTTCTTGCTGTAAAGTGTTGTAGTAGTCAGTATTTTAAGGGATTAAAAAGAAAAGTGACAAAATGCAGTGAATCCAATGAGCAGTGGTGAAGCTCTGCAGCTTCTGACTCAGGAAATACTTTGAAGAGCACAAGGTATGTTTTCTCTCACTGAGTCTTCCCCAAGCAGCTGCTGTGGAGCCACTGTAGGAGGCAGACTCTGAGGTGAGACAAACACTTGGGATGACCTAGCACGACAAATAAATGTTCCTGACAGTAAGCATACAACACCACGTTTAACAATAACCTGATAACAACACATAAAAACTGCGAAACCGAGACATTTGTGACATAAGTGGCTGGACAAAAGGGCTCAAAGGGTTGTAGTGAATGGGGCTACATCTGGCTGGCAACGAGTCACCAGTGGTTTTCCTCAGGGCTCAATTCTAGGGCTAGTTCTGTTCAATGTTCTATCAACAATCTGGATACAGGAGTTGGATGCACCATTACCAAGTGTGCTGATGATACCAAACTGGGAGGTGCTGTTGATCTTCTTGAGGGACAGGGGGCCTTGCAGAGGGATCGAGATAGGTGTGAACACTGGGCAGTCATTAATGGTATGAAATTTAACAAGTCCAAATGCCAGATTCTGCACCTAGGATGGAGTAACACTGGGCACAAGGATAGACTGGGAGACGACTGCCTGGAGAGAAGCCCTGCAGAAAGGGATCTGGGGGTGCTGGTCGACAGCAGGCTCGATGCGAGTCAGCAGTGTGCCCTGGCAGCCCAGAGGGCAAACCCCATCCTGGGGTGCATCAAACACGGTATCACCAGCCGGCCAAAAGAGGTGATTATCCTGCTGTATTCAGCATTGGTGTGGCCTCACCTTGAGTGATGTGTGCAGTTCTGGGCCCCACAATTTCAGAGGGATGTGAAGGTCCTCAAGTGCATCCAGAGGAGGACAACAAGGCTGGTGAGAGGGCTGGAAGGAATGTCCTATGAGGAGGAGCAGAGAACTTTGGGTTCATCTAGTTTGGAGAAAAGGAGGCTGAGGGGTGACCTCGTTGCTCTCTACAGCTTGCTGAGGAGGAAAAGCAGAGAGGGAGGTGCTAAGCTCTTCTCCCTGGGATCCAGTGACAGGACACATGGGAATAGTTCAAAGCTGCGTCAAGGGAGGTTTCGACTGGACATGAGTAAGCGTTTCATTACCGAGAGGGTGGTTAAACACTGGAAGAGGCTTCCTAGAAAGGTGGTTGATGCCCCAAACCTGTCAGTGATTAGAGGCATCTGGACAATGCCCATAATAACAATCCTTAATTTTTAGTCAGCCCTGAAGTGGTCAGGCAGTTGGACTAGATGGTCACTGTAGGTCCCTTCCAACTGGAACTATGCTATGCTATGCTATGCTATGCTATGCTATTTGTTGCATACTGACAATTCCCAAAGAAATGCTAATAGTGTAAAACATGCAAAAGGAGAGAGATTTTAAAAACATTTAGCTCTGTTCATCTTGCAACAGAAGAATTTTACCAATAGTATCAGTAAGAGCACAGTTAAATGAATGCTGGGTGACTGATTTTAAAACTCCCATCTGAGATGTCTGTATCACTTTATGCTTAGTAATGGTTAATAATTATCTTTGGTGATTTCTATGCCTAACAAGATCTACAGGAGTGTATAAAGAACCACCTCTGTGTATTCTGAAAGGAAACATGAATGAAAGTATCATTACAGATTGAGGAGTGCAAAAGATAAAGTAAGCTCAGACAAAACATTATTTAAAAGTAATATGTTTCTATTTTTTGAAGTTTTGTTTTTCTCTTTGTAATATTTCATTTCACATAATTTTTAGGGACTCTAATTTAATAAAATCAGTCTACAGCACTGAGAATCCAAGAAATTAATCTGACAGGGTCATAGCGAGAGCATGTACCTTAAAATTCAACAGTTAACTAGTGCCATAGATTGTTTCTTGTTACTGCTGGTAAGCTTTCAAAAGCTCTTTGAAAACCAACCTTTTCCATCTATGAAAAAAAAAATTATACTGATTTTGAGTTCAGGCTGAATGGCCAAGTAGCAAAGCAACAAATTATATAACAAAATTGTACAATTTATGAATATGGTAACCATTATGCAAACTGACATTCTTGTTCCTCTACCTTGAAAATAACATAATAGAACTAGACAATTTTGGCATATTGAACACAGATGATGAGACAGCTACCACAGAATTGGAGATTAAATAGGTGACGAAACTTGGAAAAATGACAGCTAAGATAAGAGGGCTGTGATTAAGGGCTATGAAATTATGAAAGGTACATGGAAGATGAATAAGGAATGACTACTCAAAATTTCTTCTATTAAAAAAAAAATTGCAAGGGATCAAATTAAATTATCAGGCAGAAATCTTTACATAGACAAAATTTTCCATACAGTAAATAATTAAATCATGGAACTGACTGCCACAGGATTATCTGAACATAAACACTATAAATGGAATTTAAAAATTAGACAAAATAATTGTAGGAAAAAAATCAAATAAAAGCCTCTAAACACAAAGACACATTTATAAATTCCATTCACAAGTCACATATTGCGGGAAGCTAGAAGGGCGTATCAAAGGAAACACCACTATATTCCTGTCTTGCTTGCAAACTCTTCCCCTAAGCAGTGCTTTTGGCAATTATAAGGACAGGATTCTGGGCTAGATGGACTTTTGGACTGACCTAGTACAATATAAAGATAATTATTTCAGATTTTCATGCAACATTTGGACGTGCAGTTTATAGAATTAACATCAATTCAATACGAGTAAGCTCATTTCTCAAGATGAAAGAGGAAAAACAAAAATAGGTAACCATACATGCATCTCTAATTAGCTCTCAGGATATATATTTACACATAGTAATAATTTTAGGCAAAAGAAATTACAAAATGTAAGCAGGAAATGTGGCTTGCTTTAATAAAAAAAATAAGGTTTGATTTTTTTCTTACGAAGCTTTTCAAAAGTCTTTAAACTTGAGACTTAATGTGTGCCAATGAAAACTATTTTTGCTTCTTTAAGGAAGTAAATCAAGCAGAATGCAGTAATCCAGGCAACTTTTTCTTGTGATTTCTTCTCCAATGTCAGAATTTCTTGCACGTTTGATAACTTACGATAAATCACAAGTGGTTCCAACTTAACACTTCTGATCTTTCTGTTTTCTCATGTCTTGGGATACATTTTGAATAAAAAGTGTTCTAAAGTTAAAGAAAGCATTTAGATGTATTTGCTGGCACTGTGTGGTAAGGCTGCTGTGAATTAATCACCATCTGTTCCAAAGAGAGTTGCATCTTTCCTTAGGACTGACCACCAATCCCTATTACTGACTATTGTAATTTGTAAGTCCATTTTCTATTACAGATTTACAAAGCTTATGTGTCACAGCTATCCTTCAGAAAGGGAAGTAGTGGTTGATGTGCACTGCTTCAGTTTGGACATCTCTGCCGAAACTTATCTCAGAGTATTTACAGCAATTTGCAACTCTAAGGAACTGTGGTATGAAGTTGTTATTACTGTAAGTATGAATTTATTGTTACTACTGTATACTTTACTATGAAGTGTGTGAATTACTCATTCCTTCCTATGATGATCAAGCATTTTTAGGTGAAGACATAAAGACAAAGTAAAGTTTGGTTACTACCTGTTTCAGCCAGTTCCTACCTTCATTTGTTTTGCTGTTTTGTGAACTCTTCATCTTGATAGATTATAGAGGTTATTAAGCTGAAGCCACACAGAGCTCAGAAACTCTATTTCACAGGAAATTTGAAATGTGGCCCAAATGCATTGTAACTATTTTTACATCTACCTTTAAAAAAGTTAATTTGGAAAAAGTGTTCTGAACAGAGATTTTCAAAAACAGATTTTACCCTGTAACTTTAAACACAGCTGAAATAAACTGTCAAACTTCTCAAATTAATTCTGCAAATTGCCAGAAATCAGGTCAAGAATACCAGACCTTCCAAACACCTTTCTAATGGAAAAGGGAACTACAGCTATAACCATGCTTCACAACAGCTGGTGCCCTTAGAACACTGACTTGAGACAGGATTCACAGGACAGGACATAAACAGACCAAATGAGCTCTCCGCTGTAATCAAATTTCAAAGCAAATTGGCCAGATAACTATGTAACTTGAAAAAGGTGTAAGTAAATATTCTGCTTGGCTTTAGTTCTGTTAACAGGAGATAGGGGAGCGTATTTCCATTCTGTAACAGAATTGTAGTAAACTTGGTTAGCCACATGGTAAGGAATAAATCACCATAATGAAGAATAAAGTAGCAGGTAAAGGGGAGGTTCTAGGTGCTTGTACTCCGTGGGTCATGCAAGTCCTTCCCCTTGGAAGTGCTGCGTCATACGGTACCACACTACATGCTTTTGCAAACGGAACTAGCCAGGCACAGCAGGGTTTCTGCTGAGAGACAACAATGCCACCATCAGATTTCTTAAGAAAACTGTGCACCTGTGGCTTATCAAGAGTTTAGTAAGCATTTCCTAAAATAACACATTAAGTCTTTTGCTTCTACTGATGAGATTTCAACAAGATTTTTTAAACAGCTCCTACTATAATAAATATAACTAAGATCATGGCAAATACTTTTAAGGAAAGGTGCAATTAACAGTTGGGAAAAAAAAGTCCCTCTCAGAAATAAAGTTTTAAATTAATTGTAAAAATGCAGATCTTAACAGATGCACAGTGACAGATTCCAGTTCACACTGACCTTTTTATCAAAAGGCCAGAGGCAGACAGGATATCTGGAGCTAAGGCGCATTAGAAGCGCTACACTGCCTGTGGTAATGAGAAAGAGTAATATCCAGTGGATACACTTGGAGATGACAAATATGGCTACTTTGGATTAGATATTTTGAATCTTTTAGCGAGTACAGTTATTAAAAAAATGCCTTAAAATGTTACACCTGAGACTCACTGTTTTTAAAAGGAGGGAAGCATCTGATTTACCTGAAACAATTAAAAAAGGTGCTTTAATACCTTAGAATCTGACCCTGTCCTCACTGTAGTGATTGTTCAAGATTTGTGTCAGTAGCATTGATATTCATTTCTGATCAGATCACATGTCCTCAAATCAAACATGTTCTAACCCTTTCTATAAAAGAAAGGCAGCCAGATAGTATCGTCTTTTTGTTAATTCAATACATGCTGAAACTATAACCATCTCTCACATATTACTCACTTTGTGTGTTCTATTGTTTAGTACACAGCTGGAGGGCTTGGTGGATGAGGCGAGAGCAGTGGGTGGTGTTTATTTCAGTTTCAGTAAGGCTTTTGACATTGTCTCCCAAAACATCCTTACAGACAAACTGATGAAGTACAGACAAGATAAGTAGACAGAGAGATGGGCAGAAAACTGGCTGAACTGCCAGGCTCAAACCAATCTCCTAAGTGGCACAAATCCAGCTGGCAGCCAGTCACTTGACCCTGGGGATCAGTACTGGCACCAGTACTGGAGCAAGTCCACCGAGGGGCCACAAAGACAAATAAGGGATTGGAGTCTGTGAACACAAGGAGAGGCTGAGGGAGCTGTGACAGTTCAGCCTGGAGAAGAAGAGAAAGCTCAGGGGGATGTTATCAATGGGTATAAATACTGGGGGTGGGGTGATGGACTAAAGAAGATGGAAGTCAGACTCTTCTCTGTGGTGCCCAGTGACAGGACAAGAGGCAATGGGAAGAAACTGAAATACAGGAAATACTGTTTATATAGAATAAAAAACTTTTTTACTGTAAGTGTGATTGAACACCAAAACAGGTTGCCCAGAGAGGTTGTAGAGTCTCCATCCTTGGCAATATTCAAAACCTGAATGTCCCAGTCCTGGGCAGCCTGCCCTAGCTGACCCTGCTCTGAGCAGAGAGGTTGGACTAGACAATCTCTAGAGGTCCCTTCCAACCTCAACTATTCAATGAATCTATCATTTAATTCACATCATAAATTCCTCTAAACAGGCACCTTACTGTTTTGTATATTAATAAAGCATAATGAGACAATCTACAGAAAATTCCAATGATTGATTCAATTACACTTTGAACTTATCTAGAGACTTTCTGTCATGTTTCCCTAGTGGGACACTTGGAAAAAGAGGGTCTTCTACTTTCTCTGATACACTTTTTTTTCAAAGGCTGAAGAATTATTACCACCTGCAAAATATTAACTGAATAAACAACACATAATAATTTAAAACATCTGCTTTTTGTGAGCAAATCTGAAAAAACAAACTGAAAGCTTCTAATAAAAATGCTGTCTATCAGTATAATCTTGAAGCAGTCTGACAAGTTGCCCAATTCTTTCATGGCTGGTGCCTTTTAAAACTACTCCCCGTTGTGCAGCTGTTTGCTGAAGTTCCTGAAGTCTGTTTTGTCTTGCCAGCGTTACTTTCCTTGCTCACAGTTCAAAGACATGCCATGCAAAGCACAGCATTTTTATGACTTAGACAATTATCATTGTTTATTATTTCATCTTGCCCTGAGCATGCCAGATATTTCTCAGAAAACGTATCACAGAAACAGATGGGCTTGCCTTTATCTCATTGATAGTCTTCATGCCTAATATGGCACATTTCCTTTTTGCTGTGTTGGTTATTTGGTGGTACAGAAACAGCAGCTTCTTATGTTCCTGAAGTCACTTCTCTTGTCATCTAGAAAACTCAGGACCAGTGCAGCCCTTTCCCATAAGGAATTGCCATCTGTACGCAGAGCTATAGACTGGAGCAATACAATGGACAGTCGTTTTGCCCCTTCCCTGAAATGGAACGAGAGAAGAAATTGAAAAGCCCTTTCTATTCCTCCCTCTCTAGCCCCTGGCTAGTGACAATTTCAGCACACCCAAATTACTGTATCGCCTGGGCATCGCCTTGGACTCAGTCTTTGTTCAAGAAGGTTCCACAGTCTTACACTGAGGCTATGCTTGATAGCCATGATAATTCAGTTTGTGGTTTGCTTATCATACTGACCAACAGTATCTCAATGTCCCTTTGTACTTGTCTAATGGTAACTAATGTCACTTGTTTTACGTTGTTAGATTTTTTGGCAAAAAAAAATAATCACGCAGTGGACTCATGGCCCATGAATGAGGCTTATTGGCATTAAAGGAATGCTGTTATTACTCTATGAGATAATGTGACTAATTAGGTAATAGGTTATTACAACTATTATTATTATTAATATCAAGACATTTCTTTAAGCTATTTATCTTGCTACAGTGTAAAAACTGACAATACCATAGAGGAATAAATTCAAATACAGACTTTCATTAATAGACAAATGGGATCGCCTCTATCCGTATAATCACTGAGAAATACTAGCTTTTACCAGAAGGTGGTGCTTATGTGCCACTAAATAAAAACGACGCAGTCCTCCAATTTCAATCACGTTTGCCGCATGGTAGAACAGAGAATGAAATAATCATTTATTATTTCTGTGCTTCGTTTTGAAAAGATTGACTGAACTGTCAAGATAAGGAACCAATATCTTTCTTCCACAGGAGATTACTTTTCCAAGTTTTTTAGACTGGGCTTTCATGTCATTTTACATGCAAACTGACAGTGAAAAAGGTTTTTAGTGCTGTCAAGTATTAGTCCATGTGCAAAACATGAAAAATTATTTATAGGTTTTTTTTTACAAAAAGAGAGCATGTAAGGTGTTGTAAATATGGATTATTTAAGTTCGAATTACTAACTACCTGATGAGAAGCTGCTGTTTTGATAACTGATTTTTACTATTTTGGATTAATAAAATGTTTTTTAAAGCCAAAAAGTGAAGATAAAAATATATTCTCAAAAATTAGCTCAAAAGGGATTCTTTGAAATTAAACTGTGAGGTGCCTGGGTGTAACAAGAATCTATAAAAAACCAAGTTCTTTTAAACAGCAACATTTTCCTTCATGCAGTATATTTCATCCCACAGGAACACAGAAATTCCTTTAGAGGCTTTGGTATCTAATATTTAGAATTTCAGAAGTTCTGTTTAGAAAGCTGATTTGGAGAGGTGAGGATTGTACCCTCTCCTGTTATCAGCTGCTTTTAAGTTCTTGAAAACAACCTGTCCCAGCCTGAAACTTTGCTTAGTCTGCCTTAAAAAAATGGTCTCATTCACTGATTTCAAACACAGGACTGAAGGGACAAGAGACCAGAATTTGCTATTTTGTCATGTCTATGCCTCCACAGATTCACTGCTAGCCCAGAGAAATAGCATCTCCAGAGATACCAAAACCATTCTGGTTTCTAAAATGGCAGGATGCATAGCAGTGCTATGGTCACCACAGCTTTTCTTGGCCTTGTGCCCTGGTTCTTGTGCTGTAAGCATGTAGCCTTTACTGCAGACCTCTGTGTCTTGCTCAAGTTCTCTACTGGATAAGGGCATTTAGTTGAGTTTATAGATTGCCTGGTTAACTCTGTGAAGAATCAGGCAGATACCTCTCCAGTCTTGGTAAGGTAGTGTCTGTCTGTATCTTTTGCTCCATGATGTGACCATTATTCTGTGAACCCGAACTAATCTAAAGCTTTAGGGGGAAAAAAAAAAAAAAAAAATCAGAATTACAACTAAAGGGAAACAGGCAATCTAGTACGGCTGAATAATTTCAGTATTCAAATTTGGATGTTCATTACGCTATCTGCTTTCTTGACGGAGCCTATCACTTCTTCACACCACTACATATTGTCACACTACTGGGCTGCAACGTTAGCCAAATTCAGGGCCCTGATGGGTTGTTTCCATTAGGATCAGGAATGGGGAAACTGAGTCAGGTAGTCTCCAGACCTGTTTCCAGAAAAATGCAGTCAAGGTTCTGTTTTCTTGAAGATACTAAAACCAGCTATAGGTAGACTCTTCAGTTAGAAACTGCCCAATCCTTTACCGTGGCAAGTTTTGTGTTCAGGAACCTCTATCTCTCTTCTCAAGTTCACATTTGCAATTATTTTGCCTCCAATTTAAGTACATTCTATGTTTATTCTGAAAGTTTTGCCATCAGAAGCTACTTTGACTTGTTGCTGAAGATGACCAATAGCCACAGGTAGTAAATCCTGCCCTAGGCCCAGGAAAAAGCAGGACATCACCTCCATTTCCTTTACATACACATGCAACGAGTGTGGATACAGTACTTTCATCCAGGGTGCTGGCAGCTGGACCACATTTGGTCATTTACAGGAAAAAATAAGAAAAGGAAAATATCCTCAAACAACTCAAAAGTGCTATGTCAATCTGTGGTAGGGCAGCAGGAAACTACAGAGATAGACAGCACTGTTTTGCTTCTTATCCCCACTGCTTGGTTACCAACTGAGAGGGCATCAGTCCCATTGAGAGGAATTGGACATTATGTGGCAGTGGACTCAGATCTCCAAGCTATAAAAGAAGTGAGTGTCTGCAAAATAAATGGCACTTCCACCCCTGTATTATTTGTTGTATATGCATGACCAATGAAAGGAGTTATTTTCAATCCAGGTTTCATAGAAGGCGAAAGGACAAAAGGAATATACTGTATGAGGAAGAAAATTACATCTACCAGAGTTGTCCTCACTTCAGTTTGTTTCCTGGCACTAACTCCACCTCTTTTGTTAGAGCTTAAATGACTTAAAGTCTGAATTACATCTACCTAGACCTTGCCCCTTCCTTGTTAGGAGGTTCTTCTTCTTCTCTTTCACCTTTTCTCTATGAAGCTCAGAAACAGCGCCTTGCACAGTTGCAACTCTGGAATGTTGGCCCCCTTGAAAGAATGACATAAGACTCCCCACAGAAGGAGCCAGTCTCAACAGCTGCTCCAAACTTTTTGTCCTGATTTCTTGAGGAAGCAAGGTTCAAAAGAGATAACACTCTTTATACAAGTCTTTGTAAGCCAAGGATTCTCCTCTGTTTAGGCTTTCTGGTATCTCACATAATACAAATTTCAGTTGAACCTTTTCCCACAGCATAGACTTTCCTAGTATTTTTCTCTCATTTTCTGATGTCTGGTAAGGGCTGAGCTGAAAGCATAACCTCAGCATGAATCAGTTGAACAGTTAATCAAACAATGCATACAGGAAACCAGGCTTCACTAGGTCCAGCACTCACTGCAATACTTGTTTCACAGAGTCACTCCAGTACCTCTGGCAGCGATATAGCACTGCTTCTCATCCCACTCCTCCACCTGGTGCCTGAAAGTCATTTAATAACGGAGTGTAGGAATTTCTTTCCCAGAGTTTCCCAGGAAGTGTGGTCTGCATGGTCACTACCCTTTCCTTACAGCTACCTGATCTACCAACATAATGGGATAGTAGCATTTGTTCCTCTTTAAAAACTTGGACTCGCAGAAATGCACTTTTTATTCAAGGCTTCTAAGGGTAACTAGCCTCTGCTCAGCCACACCTCAGCCAGAAGAACTGAAACCTCTGGCCGAGAAGTTAGCATAAGTCTCTGTGGGACGGTTATTGCAGAATTGTTAAATGCAACAAGAGCAAAGGCATGTCTATACTGGATGTGGAGTTCCTCAGCCCAAATAGAGCTAAGGATTTGCTGCCTCATATGTGGAGGCATAGTGGGGTCCTTTCTAAGAAAGGATCTGAACCACAGATATTGCTTTTTGCAAGTGTACACACAGACTGCTGACTAAACCAAAATCACAACCTCCCCCTTAAAAAAAATGCAGTATTTTACAAAATAAGGGCTTTTCCATCCTAATGTACCCTCAGTAGACAAAACAGATTAAAAACTTAACATACATCCTGTTCTTTCTTCAGCGGTAAATCTTTAGCAGGATCCTTTCATCAGTAGTTCTGAGAGGCTTGATAGTGTTATACATCCATGCAGCAGCAGCATGAAGATTACAAGACTACTCCGTGCTGGACAGTTCTGGACCCCAGTTTGCCAAACACCTACTTTGTATGTTTATGTGGTGTTTTATACATTTTTTACTGACTTTTAACTTCTACTAACACTACATTTGCCTAGTACTCTTATGGTTCTTTTTCATCTTCAAGCATTCTGCATACATTAACTAACATAATCCTCTTAATTAATTACTTCAGTACTTCTTGTTCTTCCCCCCCCCCCCCCGCCCCGAAATGTTAAGGACCAAGCTGAAGAGTTGCTGCTACAGCATTAACTCCAAGTCTTAAAGAAATCAGCACACACCTCACTAATGTCTATGTCAAACACCTGATTCTACTGCAGAAACACTTGAGGGTTTGCATGAAAGCAGTGGAAATTTACAGTACACTGATATGAAATTTGATAAAACTTTCTTCATACATACAAAATAATGGAAGAGTTTTTGAGAAAAGGTTGTAATTGCAAAGGAGTTAGAGGAATTATAAAAAAAATCTCTAAGAAGAAGCCTAATACTTACGAAACACTGGTGACATATGCACACATATTCAAGGCTTTCTTTTAAAAGATCACTGTTGTATGTGCATCATCTTTTACACAATACTTCAGTATTGAAAAGCACTACATATTGAACAAATAGGTTCATTTTCTAACCTAATACATAGGATGTTTTCTTCAGAGGTAACAAAGACAAACATGCAGTTAAAAGAGAGAAAGGACTGGTTAATCAGGACAGGCAAGGTTACGGGTTTTTCTGAAATACAACTTGAGCTCAGACAAAATGGACCAACCTTTTAAAAACAAACAGAAGGTTTGATGAGGGAGACTTCTTGGAGGAGAAAAGGATTTTCAAAGAAGTCATGTGCTTGGGAAGAAAATGAAACAAAGTTAATTCTAAGAAAAGTTTGAAAGCTGGGAAAAGAAAACCTGCCTATTCTAATAATGTTAAGTGCTGTCAGTGGGAATGTTAATTTTCTTTTGGTTATAAAATTTTGATCAGACTAGAAAATTAAGTGCTTGAATTTTAAGGACTGAGTTAATCTTCAGAATATTTTCTGCAGTTATGCTCTCCATGTAATTCTTTCTTAAACTTTATCCTGGGTAATCTTCACATGCGTGCATTGCATTCTAAGTCATTAAGGGGTTTTTTCTACCTTGTTTTGAATGGACTAAGGACCTGCTCCAATAGAGCAACTGCTGTACTCTAAATCAGTAGTTCTGAAACTATTGTCTGCAGTCATCCACAGAGAGCTGGCTTGTCACGTGGTGCTGTCAGTAACCTTGTAAACAGAACTAAAAGACACTAAAAAGATGTATTGAATACTTTCCCATAACACAGTCTCAGCAAATAAAACTGAAGTGACCATGCAGTTCTCTAAGAGAATTGGGAGTCTTCTTTGACAAATCTTTGATGCTGGATGTGATTTCGTGCACTTCTAAACATTCAGAAGACTTCCACTGCTTCCTTGGAGTATCAGAACTGCTTACCACAGAGGAATCTGTTATGAGAATAACACTAAAGAGCAGTGAAACCAAAGAGAGGAAGGCAAAATAAAAATAATAAACTTCAGGAAGGTAGATTCCAGTGAACTCAGGGAAACATTAGTTAAGTATTTATGGCAGGCAAGTTCATGAGGAAAAGGAGTTAAAGAGACCTGGCAATTCCTCAAAGAAATGGTATTGAGGCACAAGTACAAACTGGCCCAATGCAGAGGAAGGATGGAAAATGTAGAAAGAGACCAATCTGGCGAAGTCATGAGCTTGTTATTAGCCCCAAACACAGGAAGAGAACACAAAGTGGAAATTAGGTTAGACTGCTAGGGACAAGTATTTTCAGAAGACACAAATCTCAGGCCAAGGTACAAACAGCTGCAATTAGCAAGGAAGACCAAGAGTAATAAGAAAGAAATATATAAGTAATAACTACATTAGTAACAGTAAGAAGAGCAAGGATAATAGAGCTTTGCTCCATAGCAGAGATGAAAAGTTACAGGGCTTCAGAATTCACTAAAGAGATCATTTGTGAACAGGAAGCAAACACAATTCATTAGGTGATAAAACATATGGCTTTAGCTTAAAATAAAAAAAGAAAAAGCTAGACAATTTTAAATATGTTATAAATGAAAGCAGCTTAAAAAAATTTTCATATCAGTTTGATCCACTATCAAAATTTACTTAGCAAAATGCAAAAGAAAACTGAGAGACAAGAAGACTCTACAAAGGGAAAATGCAGTACACAACTTTAATGGTAAAGGAGGGAGCAGGAAATAAGAATTAAATGTTCAATTACTGGAAAAATCCCACTAAAAAATAAACAACTTGCAAACATTGTCAAGAATAACGTTTTAGGTAGTCCTGCAAAGAGCAGGGAGTTGGACTCAATGATCCTTATGGATCCCTTCCAACTCAAGATATTCTATGATTCTCTGATTCTATGAATCAAATCAAGTCTTTTACTATAAAGTAACAGGACTTGCAACTGAGGACGCAGTAGATAATGCCGTCTTTCCAGACACTAGTAAGGTTTTGCCAACTGTCCCATATGACATCCATATGAACAACTTAGGGAAACTTTTTCTTGACTCCTCTGACATAGAATGGGTGCATAATTCGTGGGAAAATCATACCCCGAGTGTACTTATTTATGTCTAGCTATCAAAATGGAAGGAAGTATTGAGTGGTGCCGTGATCTGAATGAAGCTTAGCAGGCATAAATATATGAAAGCTGGAGTAATCAACCAACTGTACGAATACCGTACATGGAACAGCTTTCTAAGGAGGAACTAGGGGTAAATCACAAGCTGAACGTGACCCAGGATTGGTTTGCTGTTACAGAAGAAGCAAAGCTCAGACTAGCTCATATAAACAGAATATATATCACAAAACAAATGAAGCAATCTGTCTAGTCTGATCAGCACTGATAAAGCCACAGCGTATGCAGAACAGGGTATCCAGTTTGGGGCACTGCCCTTCAAGAAAGACTTAGATCCACTGGGCAGGTCTAACAGAGAGCAACAGGATTTTCAGACATCTAGAAAACAGAACTTAAATAAAACATAACCTAAAGACTGAAGAGGAACGTGATAATACTCAAGAATATAAACATTACTGTAAAGAGAAAGAGAATGTTTTTCTCTATATGTGCATGCAACTGCCATCAGCTGATGGACCCATTTTTCTATGTACCAATGCACTATAATTCCAAAATCTTAGACACATTCCTATGGTTCCCATCAGGCATTAAAAAAGTGTTGTAGAAGACAAATTGTAGTTGTGTTTATGCTTTGATTGCTGTAATGAAAATATCATACTATACATCATTCATATCTTCATACTCAGCTCCAACTCAGAACTGTCATGTTCCTCAGATGAAGAAAAGTGTAATACATACACAAATATTGCTCCCAAATTCTTCATATTTATTTAATGCTTCTTCACTTTCCTTTCAAGATAATGCATCCCAAATCATAGTTATGCTCTTCTTTCTAGCTTCCTTTCCTGTTCCTCTCCCCTGTACAGCAGCCACCAAAACCACCAGCTAGGTACCTTTAATAACCTCTCTTACACATATTTGGAAAGCTCTCTTGAAACATCTCAGAAAAAAATAAGAGTGCTGGTTTCCTGATCACTCTGCAAGATCCGCTTTCACAATTAAGCTTGTGCAACTAATACAGAATTGAAATATGGGGAGAATTCACAGCAGACCAACTATGAAAATTCTCATGCTTAAATTTCACCTTGGAATGTCACTGATTGTGATAATGGAAAATTTGTGGCTATCTCAATAATTTTTTGAAGTCAGGTTTATCCACTGGCCAAAGACACTGAACACTCAGGTTTCATGCAAATATAAAGAACTTTACAGTACAAGGTGAGCTGCTTTTACAACACACTTTTCTTTAGTTCTTCTCAAGGTGTTTTACAAGGCATTAAAATAACTCCGACAAAATACCTAGTCAAGTAGCTCACCTGTGCAAAACAAAACACATCTTAAGGTTGAAGGCTAACCCCCCTTTTGTATCTCAGTGTGCAAATCTCACTGAATCTCTTGTTAGGAAGAATTTTTAGTATTGGGTTGGGATTCTTTTCATAAGGGAATGACAGAGAAATCCAGATCCGAGAGACATCACTCTTGCAACCATGAGAGTTGAATTAGTTTCCAAACCAGCTAGACTGACAAAGACACAGTCATCGATACATTACACAGTGGATGCACAGAAAGAATTCTTGGAAAGAAACAGATTCATTACTGTTTTGAAAACCTATGGTCAGAAATGGTTCGTATTTCATAAAGTCAGCAAGAGAATTAATACAGAATAACTCATACTGTGTTTTGCCTACTCAGGCTAAAATCTTTCCTCCTTAAAATGCCAATTCTAGAATCTGAAATGTGTTTGGAAACTTTTTTTTTTTAATTGTTACTCATTTATTGTCCTCATAAGAAACCAAGATTCTCAGATCTCCTCTGCTGCCACATTTTGAAGGGTTAGTTAACAGATGTCCAACCAGGTGATACAGAAGAATTTGAGATTTCAAATATTATATAAACTACTACTTTTTCTGCTGTCACCAGAAGATAGTAAAAATTCAGCCTCTCACAATATATAAGTGCAAAAGCACATATAAGGGCAGGTACATGAGTGCAATCATATGGGCACAAGAGCACGATAGAGCCCTGTTTATTGCATGAGTGCATACTGTCATGTTCTTGAGGACAAGGGCCTTTAAATAATTACAGACAATACTTAAACAACAAGCTAATGGGTTAGATGCAGTAGTTCCATATTTAGACAAGAGCTATGAAAACTTGATTAATGTTGCAAAACTCAAGCACTGAAGAATTAGGAAATCCCCTCTGCAACCTTAGCTTTTACAAGTTCATGGTATTTTCACACTGAATATCTTCACAGATATCCTGCTCCAACAAATGGCACATTCCTGACCCAAAAAGTTTTTGAGTTTTTGTAATATGATGTGAGGAAAAGACAGCTTCTTCTAGTGTAATTTCTGCAACAGCTAAGCTGACACTCCTACAAGAAATTCCAGCCCAAGACACTTAAAGTTGGGAAAAATTCTGACCATTGAAAAAGAAGATTTTATAAAGTTTTATAAACAGAAATGTGAGGTAAATTTATTAATAACAATTATGTAACATACACACAGCTGCAGGCACAGACAGACATACACAACTTTTCCAGATTGGCAAAAGTAGTAGAGAAACTTTGTGCCATTCTGGCAGTTACAATACTACTAATAATAGGCAAAGGTATCATTTGTAATTTTAAAAATATTCCTGAAGTATCCCTAACATAAACTTGTTCTGTAGGTAACATCTAGGCAACTTGATTGCTCTGGTAACACTTAAATTCTGATTGAATATGATATAATCTAATTTTTTTTCAGTTTAGACCAGGTGCTTTTATCATGCAGTGATCTGCATAATGCAGTGTTGACATTTTATGTGAGGGATTGTACAGTCTTTTCTTCTTCATTTCAGTATGCTACCTTTCTCATAGTTCTGCTTTCTCTTTTGTAGTGAATCACTTGCAAGTACCCTAGCAATGCTACATCTTGCAACTAACTGAAGGCTTGTGCTCTTTCCCTTGTTTGGGGGGGTCTCCAGTTTGCATTTGGTGTAAAAGAGATGGCAGTTACTGTGTGCTAAACTGACTTTTTTTAAGGACACATTTACTGATTGCATAAGAAAAGGGTGAAATCACATACCTGCTACTAAGTAGATCCTGATAAAATAAGATCTTGTTCTCCTTGAGTCATGAGAACAAGCTGTAGCCATTTCTAGTCAACAGTAATTGAAGAGAATAGCAGGCCTCATTTGAAGTTTAATCCAGGAGGATCACAGTACCAGCACTAGTTCCAGTGTGCTGGTTATATTTCTGTCCTCAGATTGACCCTGAGGGGCTCCTGTTCCCTGTCTCAGCATCAATGCAGGCAGTCTCCTCAGGATGGACACTCCCTAATCCACCTTCAGGAAGCTAGAAGGATTAAATAATAGATGTAAGATTTATTTACAAGTAACTGGGATGCTGCAGTGTTACATTTCTGTGCCACATGGTTCAAAAGGTCTTACAATATACCAGATGATAAGGCTGGCAATGAAAGGAAGCAATTTCAGTAATTTATCTAAAAAAGGAAGGAAATAGGTTTTTTGAGGATGAATCACAGTTCTGGTGAAATCAATTGATTCAGTGAGACCAGCTATTCACTCCAGTAAGGTAACTTTAGTTGTTTGTAGAGGCAGCTCTAGTGTGCATTTACAGATTGAATAAGTGCAATTGAAGTTCATATTCTATTATTCAGAATATTACCCATTTTGGTGAATGAATACACACTATCCCTTTACACCACAAGTCTTATTTTAGCCACTAAGCACATTTTTTAAGAAAAAAAAACCACTTCATCTTATCAATAGAATTCTTATACACGAATATTTCTCTTCAGCTGTACCCATAACACCACAACAGGCATAG